>NC_134206.1:118237902-118540932 GCF_965140235.1 Caretta caretta | reverse complement strand
ATCCAGAAGCTTATAAGCATAATCAAAACAGGAATATGGGAGCAAAACGAGTAGTCAGGTAAAAACAAAATGCTTTTACACAAAAGAGTAATAAATACACTGAATTAAAACAGGATGCTTCCATCTGTTGCAACATGGAGTGAGGTTCCAATTCAGGATGACAGCTAATGGTTGTGAGAAACACTTTCTGCTCTACATCCCAGACGACAGATATGAGACTTTGGGCAAGAAGTAAACCATGGGGGGGGGAAAAAAAATCACACCAAGAAAATACAGAAGTTATGTCTTATCTAAAACTTTTAGAAACAAAAATGGACAATGAAATAACTTCTGAATGGAATTAAGTATTATTCACCCCTAGTTCCCTCAAACAATATATCTGAGTATTTTTGTTGCGAAGTAACATCTGAACAGCTCAATGCACTTTGCAAAACAGCAAATTAGAAAGTTACAATACCCTGTGAGGCTGGCAGCTACCTGTATGCTACAGATGGGCAAAGTGGTTAAGCAACTTTCCTGTTATCACAGAAGAACTCAGCAGAGCCAGGAAGAAAACCCAAACCTTCCAACTCAGAGACCCCAATTGTTCCCTTATGCTCTGTTTTACAGGTAGCTTAAGTGGCCTCTCCCTGAGGATTCAACCTGCAAAAGGGGAATCCCTGGATAGGGTAGAGCTATAACAACTGCCCTGTTCTGTTGATTCCCTCTGAAGCATCTGGTACCGGCCAGTGTCAGAAGACAGGATACTGGGCCAGGTGGACCATTGGTCTGACCCAGTATGGCCATTCTTATTTTCTTACCAGCGACACCACCCTTCTGAACCTCTTAGCACAAGTGAGGCACATGGATGGAAACTGCCAAGTTCAACTGCTGTGTTCCAGCTATCAGAACATTCCATTGGGCTCACAGACAGTTGGACATAACTAACTGGAGCTGTCTAAGGCTGTCCAACTCCAGGACAGTTAGCAGCATAAAGGCAACTTAAAACACCTTTGCATCCCCCTACTGCTGATCTGCACTGAGCTAATTTCTGATGTAGCTCAGTATCTGGCCCTCATCCTTGTGGGTTAAATATAGGCAAAGAACTCTGTTCTGGTGAACAGGTGTTTGGTATAGCAAGCTAGGGAACATCAAAACAAGGAAAACTTAGCACCAAAATTGGCATCAAGTTCTTCCTAGAACCAGTACAACATGACACTCTGATTTTGCTTGCAGCAGTTCTAAATGTTTTAGTCATGCAGCAGTGATGTTTAACAGATTCCTGCTTTCACTCACATTTCACTGAGGAACTTCTGCTTTATAGCTCTGTAATATCAAGAAAATTTTTGTTACACAGACAGCTAAAGACTAGCAGATAAATTCTATCTCATACAAACATATGTTGATTTCACCGAGATTGCACAGGGTACAGATAGGGCAGGTTTCAAGCCAACAGGACACACACACAGTGGTGTATTTCTTACTAGCTTTCTCAATTCAACTCAACAGAATTTATACCGATAGCAAGGAAAGCTATTTAAAGGGGGGGAAAAGATAAATTAATAGTACACTAACCCTGCTGTAACAAAAAACAAAACAAAAAATTCCTTGGTGACGATGCTGATTTTACCACATTTGAAAAAAGCTCACGAAGCTAGATTTCATTACTAAGGGCCTGATGTGGCAAACGTTTATGCACGTGTAATACATTAAACAAGAGTAATCCCACTGAAGTCAGTGGGACTACTTTCATGTGTGTTTGCAGGATCAGGCCCTTCAACACCTAGGCAACAAGTCAGTGCCTTAAATTTCTTTTTCACCATGTAAAAGTGAACTGAAATTACAATTGTTTGTGTTACTTCTTAAACTGAGTGTACAGCATCATGTTCTTTGTGAAGTTGGAAGTTATCATATCCCAGCCAGCGAAGTTTTTACTTTTAATGGTATTATTTCACAAGTTTTCTTCAATGTTTTCTGTGGGTTTATATTACTCTGAGATTTAGCTACCCATTTGTTTCATATGCTAATATCCTTGGAAATTCAAGATACAATCATGGGGTCTGCTGTCATAGGAGTGCTGTAGGAGAGTGAAAGAGACGTGATATAGGAAGGGGAAGGAGGAAAGAGCAGAAGTATGAACATGCTTCCCCACTTCCTAAAAACCCACAATGTACTTCTCCTAATGTGTTATGAAAGAACATTTATCATGACCCCCTCTTCTCCTCAGGCTATTTTTCCAAGTATGCTTTTATCCACATATTTCTTGCAGAGGGTTGTCACATTTATTTAACAGGAGTCAACATGACTGCAGCCTAAGATATACTAAGATAAGGTTGCCATCCATGTTGGTTCTAAAGTCCACAGAGCTAAAGGCTCTGTCACACTACAAGTCTAGAAAAACTGTTTCCAGCCTAAAATTAATGTACCTAATAAATATGTGGGACATATATGCTGCCTTTTGATAGTCCCCTAAATCACCACAGTATAAATTCTGTTGAATACTGTCAAAAAAGAATCTCTCACACATTTTGTTGGTGCCATATAATGCCCCCCCAAAGTTATTAGGAGCACTCTAGTACTACATAATTCTAGTAACCACAAAAAATCCTTTAGAAATTACCCATCTTGTTGTTCTGCAGAGTGTGTCCACTACGACACAACAGAAACAAAAACACATTCCCTCTATATTTATTCCAATCTCATTTTAGCTAGTTAGTGATTTTCAGTGTTAAAGGGGCTGATGTTCACACTTTAAACAGATACAATCCATGCTGGTAGGCTAAATATTAGACCTGAAACTTCTGTTTTGATTTGCAGGTGCATTCATGGCTTTCAAGGCATTTAAAAACACACATCACTGTAGTATGTGTGTGTATGCATAACGTGCTGCTCCTCCACTCTGTTTGCTGGTTCCATTTTGCTTTGTAACCTGCGAGCTCATTAGAGATTAGAGCAGGCAGAGCACATAGATAATGCCATATGCACACATCAAAAATACAAAATGTTTGTTGGTTTGACCCAGCTGAGAAACTGGGCCTTCATATTACAGCCTTTGTTGAGGATTGAGAGTTATTTATGCATGTGATTCCATGCTTTAAGTTATTTGCAGCCCAAATTCACTTGTGGAGACATCACCTTCTTCGGGGAAAATTTAAGAAAAACATGTTTTTAAGAGAGACCTTTTAAGATGTTACAGTTAAAGAACAATATAAGAGGGAGGGAGAGAAATATGATCTCTGATTTCCAGCTGTGGACAAGGCTACAAAAACATTTTTGATTAAAGCCTAAAGGCAGGTCTCCACTTAAAGAACTGTAGCTGCGCTGCTGTAGCACTTCAGTTAAGATGCTACTACGCCAACAGGAGAGCTTCTCCCAGCGGCAGAGTTAATCCACCTCCACGAGAGACAGTAGCTATGGCGATGGGAGAAGCCCTCCCATTGACACAGCTCAGTCGACATCGGGGGTTAGGTCGATGTAACTGCATCGCTCTGGGGTGTGAAAAATCCACACCCTTGAGCGACGTAGTTATATGATGTAAGTTTGTAGGGTAAACTTGACCTAAGTTATTGAATAGCCTATTGGTCAGAAAGAATCGTTTTCTCCTATGAGGGGGAGTAGTGATGATAACTGTAACACCTGTTCTATGGAAGCTATTCCATACCCCTAATAATTTTTGTGGTCCTTCTTTGTACTTTTTCCACTTCTAATATATCTTGTTTGAGATGGGAAGACCAGAACTACACACAGTATTCAAGATGTGGCCGTACCATGGATTTCTATAGTAGCATTATGATATTTTCTATCTTTATTATCTATCCCTTTACTAATGGTTGCTAACATTCTGGTAGCCTTTTTGAGTGCTGCTGCATATCGAGCAGATGTTTTCAGATAAATTTGCATGACTCCAAGATCACTTTCTTGAGTGGTAACACCTAATTTAAACATTTTGCCTGTATAGTTGGGATTGCGTTTTCCAATGTGCATTATCTTGTATTTATCAACACTGAATTTCATCTGTCTTTTTCTTGACCAGTCATCCAGTTTTGAGAGATCCCTCTGTAACTTTTTGCAGTAAATTTTGGTTTTAACTATTTTGAATAATTGTGTATCATCAGCAAACTTTGCAACCTCATGGTTTATCCCTTTTTTCCAGATCATGTTGACTATGTTGAACAACAATCGTCCCAAGTTTCTGTGATACCTATTATATCAATATCATCTTCATCTAATACCAGGCACGAAATTTCACTCTTCTTATATTTAGATATCTTGCATTTGTGTACAAGCACTTATAAAATTTGTCAATTTTATTTAGTTGTCTGCCTTCATGTGATGTAACTGAATGGGACTCTTTCATTTGACTGTTTCTCTTCAGCTCCTACCGGTACTTTATCAACTTCTATCCTCTTTACTAGGATATACAGAATCCCTGTTAATAGATCCTCCCATTAGGCATGTGTCCGTCTGAACCACATGCTCTTCCGCACCTGTCAGCTTTCCCCCAGCCCTTAGTTTAAAAACTCCCCCATGACTTTTTTAATTAAATACACCAGCAATCTGGTTCTATTTTGGTATAAGTGGAGCCCATCCTTCCTGTAGAAGCTTCTCCTTTCCCAATAGGTTCCCCAGTTCCTAATAAACTTAAATCCCTCCTATTAACACTATAGTCTCATCCACACATCGATTCCCAATTTGAGTCCAAGACTTTGGTTGTGACCTCTGAAGCCCTAACGAACTTAGAACCTCCCTTCTTGAGACCTCTCCCTGAGCCATACTACAACAGCTGCTATCAATGGGGACATTTAATGTGGAGTCCCTCAGCATAAGAAGCTGTTAACAGAATGATGTTTTCCAGGACGGGACCTCAACTTTGCGGCCTACTCATTCCCTTGGTCTGAAATAGCTTGAATTTTGGAGTATGCTAAACGCCTCATTATTTGCCCAGGGAGAGGAACAGGCATGGTAAGAGCCAATGTTTGCGAGGGATGGGGATACTGTTTGGACTGGACTTTATCATAGTTGATTATTTTTGGCTGGAAGATGCACAGCAGCTGCTGGCTTTAGTTTTGCTTATGTTATATTTTTTGTTTCTCGAAAAGGAATCTAGACTCTAGCATGGACACTTTTTTATTTTAAATCAAAATGCAGTAAATAATTTGGCAACTGGAAATAAAGAAGGGAGGCAGCACCCTGTGACCAGCCAGCTCTCTCTGCAATACCAGCAGGTGCTCTGTGGGTCACAATTTGAGAACAGCTGCTTTGCAGGATGGCATTTTTTTTAAATGCACCGTAATATCTTATTCACTTTAACAAATGCTATGAATTGATCAAAACCTATTTTCTACAGCTTCTGAGGCCAGGTCTGTACTACAGGCCTATATCGGTGTAACTACGTTGCTCAAGGGTGTGAAAAATCCACAACCCTAAGCGACACAGTTATACTTACCTAGCCCACCTTGTAGACCAGAGGTCTCAAAGTCCCGGCCCGCAGGCCATATGCGGCCCGAGAACCTCCCCCTGCTGCCCGCAGAGGAGAGGCGCATACAACCACGCTGCCGGCAATGTCTGTGGCAGGCACCGCCCCCTGCAGCTCCCACTGGCTGAGGGAGAGAGAGAGAGATACACGGCGAGTCAGCCATGGAGGCAGCATCATTAGTTCCCAGGCAGAATCAGCCATGGAGGTAGCGTCACTTTTTCCCCACAATGAATATAAATAAATCAAAATACTGAACACAACTATCTGATGCCCACCTTGCTGCAATCCTGAAGTTTTCAACTGCTTAGTCACTGAGGCCAAATATCAACAAACTGACAGAACTGAAGCGTTGCCAGGTGTCTGGCAAACACAAAAAACTCTCTGGCAGGCAAAGAATTGTATAAAGTTGTATGACAGTTTGATTATTTCTAAGAAATTCGAAATAAAAAAATATAAACATTTTCTTTTCTGAACACCCTCTTCAGTGACATTATTGGCCCGCTGGGAGAATTTGAGGACTGGCACTGGCCCTAAGGTAAATTGAGTTTGAGACCCCTGTTGTAGACAGCACTTCATCAACAGGAGAGCTTTTCCCGTTGACATAGCTACTGCCTCTCAGGAAGGTGAATTAACTAGGTGACAGGAGAAACTTCCCCATCAGCATAGGAGCATCCTCACTTAAGTGCTACAGCAGCGCAGCTGTGCCGCGCTGATGCAGGGTTTTAAGTGTAGACCGGCCCTAAGTTTACTTTCCTAAAGGAACATACAGATTCAGAGACTATCAGTATATAAGAAATACTGATTATTTTTACCAGTGTTGCATCACACTTAGAATTAAATGTCACCATCAATGATACTGCCAAATTCCCTAATGCATTTCCATTCTTTTGCAGCTTCGCACAATCCTCCATGATTTTTTACCCAGTAAAACCATTTATAACTGAAAAATTTCATCAGTGTATAGTCTGCTTCCTCCTACACTGGGATGCAACTCTCTATGAGCTTCTCTCCTAGCTGAAAAAAAATGAGGAGTCCTTGTGACACCTTAGAGACTAACAAATTTATTTGGGCATAAGATTTCATGGACTAGAACCCACTTCATCGGATGCCTGAAGTAAAAGATACAGGAACAGGTATAAAACATGAAAGGATGTGGGTTGCTTTACCAAGTGTTAGGTCAGTCTAAAGAGATAAATCAATTAACAGCAGGATACCAAGGGAGGAGAAATAACTTTTGAAGTGGTAAGAGAGTGGCACTTGGGGCGGGGGCAGCGTGTGGAGACCCCTGGCTGCCCCTATGCATAGGAGCCAGAGGAGGGACACGCTGCTGCTTCCGGGAGCCACGGCATGTGCGGAGCGGGGCAAGCCCCCAGTCCCACTCTCCGGCAGCAGCTCCAGGGCCGGAGTAAAAGGTCTCACAGGCCGAATGCGACCCCCAGGCCATAGTTTGCCTACCCCTGACCTAAGGAGACCATAGATTCTTTACAGAGACTACAGAAAGATACCACACATATCTTAGTTATTAAGTTCAAGTTCAACCAGCTCCCACCTTTTCCAGAGCAACAATGTAAGTGATCTACTACAAAAGGATTTCTTCAGTTATACGTATATAGAACCCCAGAATCAGCCAGTGCTACTGAATTACATCTTGATAAAAGTTAATTTGTGGATAATTTCATCCTGAAACACATGCTTTCTAAAACACATTTCAGATTTCCTGCCTATGTCCCTGATCCAGCAAAGCACTTAAGCATGTGAGTAGTCCCAATGAAGTCAAGGGAACTACTCACATGTTCAGGGTTAAGCATTTGGTTAAGCGCTTTGCTGTGTCAGGTCCCTTGCGAGTCTACACAAAGTGGGTGATCAACAGATTAAGAGATCTCCCCTCACCTTCTCTTGTATGAAAGTGAGCCAGTTTTCCACATCACCTGCAAACCCAACTTGTATCAGTGAACTTTGCTAGTATGCAGATTAAGTGACTGTACAGGTTATATGTATCTCATATGTACACACCTGTTCAAAGTTCAATACAAATACACTACCCTGATGACAGAAACAGACATTAAAGACTAGTACTTTCATATGACTACCCTATAGTTCAATTATTTGGGAATGAAATAAGAATATATCTAAACAAAATATTTTCTTCTGCTGTGCTGTCTGTGTTAGGTTTATTTGTACTTTCTGGATAGATTAACCTGGAAAGAAGAGAGAAATGGTTTGGAAAGAAGAGTGAGTAAATAAAGAATGGACCCCAAAACAGTTGTTCACACACAGGAGCAGTGAAAACACCATATACTATCATGGTGGCTTACATGCCTTTGTGCACACTAAAATGTATTAAGCGACATCTGATGCCGCCTTTAAAAAACAAACCAAAAGAAAAAGAAAAACAACCTCCATGATTTATCAAAGTTAGGGCTGTGAACTGCTGTATAATTTTAAAGTCAAAGATGGCTCTGCTAATAATAGTACTTTGCTTCCAGATGAAAGACTGAATAAAAATGCATACTGCCTATCGAGCCTTGCGAGGTAAGCACTCATTTTTCACTAAGTTATTGATGGAGCCAGAAACAAAACCCAGAACTCCTGACTCATAGACATCTGCTCTAAAAAATAAGTAGTATAATCTCGTCCCATGTGGGTGACATTTCTTTAATCTATTTTTAGAGTCTATTTAAAAGTCCTAGAAATTTCAAGCCATTTCTCCCATCACTGAACTAACTTGTTTTAAATATTTACACTGAAAGTTTCACACTAGTTTTAACTATTTTGTTTCACTTTGTTTCCCACCATCGTTCTCATTTTTGACTGTTCCAAGTAAAAGAGAATTGTAACATTTCATTTATGTTCAACATAAAGTGCACTTAATTTTTTTCTATTAATTGTTTTTCATTTGTAAGATGCACCTAACCTCTAGGCCGGGGTGGCCAACCTGAGCCTGAGAAGGAGCCAGAATTTACCAATGTACATTGCCAAAGAGCCACAGTAATAAGTCAGCAACCCCCCCCCATCAGCTCCCCCACCCCGCTCTCAGCACCTCCCACCCACCGGCAGCCCTGCCAATCAGCGCCTCCCGCTCCCTCCCGGCACCTCCCGATCAGCTGTTTCCTGGCATGCAGGAGGCTCCAGCGGGGAGGGGGAGGAGTGAGGGCACGGCAGGCTCAGGGGAGGGGTGGGGCGGGGGCAGGGCCTGTGGCAGAGCCAGGGGTTGAGCAGTGAGCAACCCCCGGGCACATTGGAAAGTTGGCGCCTGTAGCTCCAGCCCTGGAGTCGGTGCCTATACAAGGAGCCGCATATTAACTTCTGAAGAGCCGCATGTGGCTCCGAAGCCACAGGTTGGCCACCCCTGCTCTAGGCTCTTCTGCAATACAAACAAAAGCTGATTAAAGAAATGTGTCTAATTTTCTTAAGATGGGGGAAATTAAGAGGATAAAAAGAGAAAGCGTGTTTTCAGTTAATCAGCCAAAACAGATTTATGCTAACCTTACATAAAAAGACTGTATGCACTGCAGATTTAGCTTCTGCATTCAGTCAACAGGATGCACCAGGAACTTAGCTAGACAACAAACATCATTTTTTTATTTTAAACTTGCAGATGTCTGCCATGGAAAGCTCAGGAGTAGAGACTTCACATTTGTGATTTCAGCCACATGATCCACCTGGACCTAAAACTAACAGCTGAAGAAGCTATTTTTAGATCTAGAAATTAATCTCTCTCATCCCAGCAATCAAGGAATGAAGAGTGGGCTATGTGTTCCACACAAAGAGGAAGGGGAAATAATAATATAAACCCTAGGGGTTAAATCTTGATCCCATCCCCTTGACTTCAGCTGGGCCAGGGTTTCATGAAAGGTACACAATTGTAACATGACATCTTGGTCTACTGAATCAGAATTAAGCATTCGTGGTGACAAACAGTGAATGCCTACACAGCCAGGACAGACACCGACTCCAAATAAAATGGAGATGATAGAAGACAATGCCACATACTGACAAGAATCATAGAACAATTCTACCTTTGGTATATCAAATAAACATAGTAGCCTTTAAAAGTGTCTATTATGGACCAAAAAAAGATTGTGAGATTTAAAGAGCTCAACTTTTTTTAAATTACAATCCATCATAAGAAATTTGAATTAAAAAAAATTAAGATATAGAATACAATCTTCTCTCTGCAGAAGTCAGACTCATTGAAGAGCAGCATTCCTTCATCTTTTTGCTTGCTGCTGTCTTTCTCCATCCCCGACATGATGTATCATCATATTCTTTATGTTTTGGTCCAATCTGGATTGTAAACGTCTCAGAGCAAGGACTTTGGACCAAATTCTGTTCAGTTACTCTACAGTTAACCTGGTATAACTCATTGATCCCAGTGAATTTACTCCAGATTTACACAGTTGTAATTTAGGGCAGAATATGATCCATTGTCTTCATATTTTCTTCTAAAAGTACCATGCACAACTAAGGAGCTAAAAATAAACATTTTGTACAGTTAAATGAAGTAAAAATGCAAATGTAGGTTGGAAGCTATTTAATGGAAATATGAAGTTGCAAATGCACTACTAAATCTAATTTTTCACCATGTATATTTGATAGGATGACAGAAATCCCATGAACACTAAGAAAGTATATGCAGATAACTGCCACCAAATCATTTTCTTGGCCCTACTCAATCAATTTTAGTCCTGAATATGTGATGCTCCACTTGTTTCATTAGTTAATCATGTCCTAGCCACAGATGTAGAAAGAGATCACTCATGGTGATTTTCCTCAGATCTATCTTTGATATTACTGACTGCAAGGTTTTTGGTGATTTCTTTGTGCAAAGAAGCTAGAATCAATCTTGAGCGGCTCTGCCCCTTTCATTTTTAGAAATCCCAAAGGATAGCTCTGGGCAATTGCTCTTCTGCAGCCATCTGTATTATCACTGCTGCTTTTTGTGTGTATATGAAGCAGCAGATAGGCCACCAGCACACTAACCACCATAAAGGCTAGACCTGCTTAAAGCAGAATTGGACAACATAGTCACTAAAATGCTTGCAGGCAGTGTGTACTAAAGCTGCATTTGTGCTAGCTCAAAGAAGTGAAATTTTAAGACAAATGCTAATATACCCCTTTTGTTTCAATCCTAACCAGGGTAGTTACACTAGTACAGTTGATGTTGAACTTATCAAGTTTCAAGAGAGTTGGTCAGAGTCAAAGAACTCTGAAGAATCAATCCTTTATTTAAAAAAAGGAAATATGGATAATCGGCACTTAATATATTGCAACACATGCACAAAGGAAATTTAAACCACTATAAATTGTGTGTGTTTTTCACTCAACACTTGTATAAGAACAGTATGGAACTTTTTTTTTTTTGGCTCACTCTTCTCACTAGTATCTCTCTTCTTTCATTCCAGGTTAATCCACCTATTCTGAAAACTTCTGTTTTTCTACACTGTCCATTAGGATGGAGTCTATGCACTAACTTAGTATTTTTGGTTACCTTTCAGAAGATCACTGAGAAAGAGTCAAAGACCAATTCCTTTCCCTCTCCTTTTCATCTGGATTATTTAAACTGCCAACATTCATGGGAGACAAAGGCAACACTCCCTACAAGGCAATAACTCAAATTCTTACAGCAGAGTGCCCAGAACTGCACGCATTATTTCTTAGGGAGTTTAACAAGTACTTTATGAAGCGGGACACGCTTTTGTTTTGTACTGAAGCAGGGGGACAATAGGATTCTGTTTGCCTTCCGACTGCAGCTGAACAAACAGCCCGCGGTTTTTCAGTGCCTTGCCCAAAACAAACCTCAACATCTTTTTCTCACCTTAAAGGGAAGGATTTTCCAGGAGCCCGGAAGGAGCATCTTGCCAAGTAACTTATCCAGCTGTCAGAACAAACCACCCCAGCACCGGTGACTCTGGGAGGGGCCACCCCCGTGGTTGCAGGCAGGCCCCGGGGCCCCCGGCGACTAGAACCCGCCGCAGCTGGACACCCTCCGGCAGTGCCCCGCTCCGCAGCCACAGACACCCCCCGGCCGGCTAGAGGGGGCGGCCCTGTCTCCGCGCTAAACCCAGCACCAGCCTCCCGCAGAGCCCGCCGGGGCACGGAACAAAGAGCCTGCTCCGGACTCCCCCGGGCAGCAGCTGCCGCTCCGCTGCCCCCCTGGCGGGCAGGTCCCTGCGGCCCCGACCGGAACCAGCTGATTCCTGAGCCCGGGGCCGCCGCCCGCCGCAGTGCCAGGCACGGGGAGAAGAAGGTGGGGGGCGCTCCCGCTTCGCTTCCCCTCCCAGCCCGGCGGGGCCCGCGGGGCAAGCGGCTCTGGGGGGCAATGGCCCGGCGGGCCCCACCTGGGCGGCTCCCACCCCAGCCCCGGCCGGGCGGTACCGGTGAAGCGGCCCCCGCCGTCCCCGTGTCCGCGCCGCCGCTGCAGGACGAAGTAGCCGCTGCTCTTCTGGGTGACCCAGAGCTTGAGCGCGTTCTTCAGCAGCACCTCCTCGGGACGCAGCCACATCGTGCCGCCGCCGCCTCCCTCCGGCCCGCCTGCCTGCCCGCTCGCCCGCCTAGCGGCCCGGCCGCGGGGGAGGAGCCTGGACGCGGAGCCGCCGCCGCTCCCTCCCCGGGGACACCGCGGCCGGGATTCGCGCTGCGGCGCCAGGAGACTCCCCCTCGCTTCCCCGCCTAGCCCGGCCCCGCAGCGCCTCCCCCACCCGGGACTCCGCATTTCAGGCTCTCCGTGCCGGGCTGGGAGAGAGGAAAGCTTGGACACCCCCTTGCGGGGAGGAGAAAGACCCCGCCGGGAAGGGGCAGCGCCTCCCCACCGCTGTCCTGAGAGGCACTGATTCCCCTCAGCCCTCCTCCCCGCAGAGCCGCACTAGGCATAAGCAGACTAAGCAATTGTTTCGGGGCCTGAGAAACTCAGGGGCCTCCTATTAATTATTGGGGGGGATATTCTTGCTTAAGGCCCCCAGTCGGCTAGCAGCGGCCCTGATTCTCCCTTTCCCTTACATCTTACTGAGAGTGAAATCAGTATCGCCTCCACACTCATCCAGGGATCCACCCTGTGCCTGCTGAAGGCAGGGGCTGCTGGTTGCTCCTCCACCCATCCCAGCTTCCAGAAATCAGGGTTCTTCTATTCTCCCTCAGAAAGATGGGCGTGTGCACACGTAAGTATTGGAACTGGGGGTGCTGCTGCACCCTCCAGCTTGAAATGGTTTCCATCATGTACAGGGTTTACAGTTTGGTTCAATGGCTCTCAGCAACCCCCCTCTACAAATTGTTCCAGCACCCCTGCCTGCACATTCCAGGACAGGGCTCTCTTTTTTGCCCCTCCAAGAAGGCAAGGTCTTATTATATGTTAAATACTGTCCTGCTGCTCCCTAGGGAGATATGATCAGAAGCTCACACAGCCATCTCTAGGCATCAACATTCCTCAATGTGCCAGAGTATTAGCATACCATATCTGTCACCATCCTCTGACACTAACACACAGTGCATTGCACATTTTTGGCATATATTTGCATCAGTTCAGATATGAGCTATCTACAAGTTCCTTCCCATTTTAAAGTCACTCTGTAACAACAAGATTGCTTGCTAGGTTACATATACTGTAAATACATCCAATAGATAAATAATGTTCATGCTATATATCCATTTAAGCCTAGTCATTTTCATATTCACAAGTCATAAGAAGGTGGGGGAGGGGAGAGCAAAGGGATTCCAAATGTTTTCTGGATCACAACTGTGCAGACCTACTTGCTTAGGGCCTAAGCCTGCAAACTCTTAAGTACCTGCTTAACTTTTAAATCAGGGGAACTATTCACATGTGTAAATATTTGCAAAATCAACATCTTAATTCTCTAAACTATGAGAAATGTCAGGGACTGACTGAACATGACCTAAATGGCTTAGGGCTAGGATTGTTTCTCAGCACTCTCACACATTATTTATATTCCTGTGATGCCTAGGAGACCCAAGTCAAGGATTAGGGCCCCAGTGTGCAAGGTGCTATACAAGCAGGTCAAAAAGTTGCCCCAAATACCTTACAATCTAACTCTCTTCTGCTTTTGTGAAATCCACCTGGCATCAGAAGTTCAAACAAACAAGCCCCAAAACAGTAACTTGCTGGAGTTTCCTCTGCTGAAGGGCCCAAACCTTGGAGTCTATAGACAGAAACAAAAGATGAGGCAGAACTTCACTAGTTTTTGTTCAGAAAATGGAGTGGGATAGGGATGCATACCCCACTGTCATTTTAAATAGTTTTGAAGAAGGGATTTTGAAAACCAAGGACTACTACTGTAAATCCTGCCTGGTATTATTTTATACTGGTAATACTGATGACCACTGAAATATGAATGTCTAATTCAGGGGTTCTCAAACTTATTGCACTGCAACCCCCTTCTGACAACAAAAATTACTACAGAACCCCAGGAGGGGAGACTGAAACCTGAGCCTGCCCAAGCAAGCCCCACTGCCTTGGGGGAGGAGGCAAAGGCAAAGCCCCACCTCCCCAGGCCAGGGGGCCAAAGCTGAAGCCCAAGGCCTTCAGGCCCAGGCAGGGGGCCTGTAACCTGAGCCCTGCCACCCAGGGCTGAAGCCTTCAGGCTTGGGCTTTGGCCCCTGGCCACAGCAAGTCTAAGTCAGCCCTAGTGACCCCATTAAAAACAGAGTCACCACCCACTTTGGGGTCCCAACCCACAGTTTGAAAACCGCTGGTCTAATTCAATGTCCAGAGTTCTCTCTCTTGGTCAGATTATAAATAATAGTAAATATGAAGTAATTCCATTATAACTACTGGAGTAACTGAGGTCAGAATCTCACTCCCTCTCTAGACTCTGACACTCAGTCACTATGGACCAAATCACATACTGCTAAATTGGGCAAAGTGCCTATTAGTAGAGAATTTTGATTAATAAACAAAGGATTTGGCCCTCTGCTTGCAATACACAAGATGTTTTATGTATTCTGAATATTCTAACATGTGCAGCCAGGTATGTGGCACAGCCAATAGTAACTGGCATTTGGAATACCTGAAGGTGACTCTTTTGATTGCTTTTTAGGTACCAATTAAATAGTTGATTAGGCCAAACACTGTAAGCTGACTATAGTTTGTTCAACTTTGTTTTCCCTCACAGTGTGTGCGTGGTCTACACAAGTACCAGAATTTTGTTTTCGTACTAGAGAATGGCAAGCAGAAGGAAAAGTGAATGTACTACTCAGCTGAAATATTAAAAAGAACAGATGAGGGATGGAGGAACAATAATGTCTTTTAAAATATTAATTATTGAATGAGAAGAGGTTACTTAAAATGCTCAGTCAGAACATGGGTATTCTAGAATATGATTTGACGTAGTAGTGAGCAGGATGGTGTTTTTTCCCTTCATAAAACAGTTTGGAAGAGAAGTCAGGGTTTTTTTAAAATTAAAAAACTGCTGAGTGGCTAGATTTGTGCATGTTTATTCCTTCTTTTGTTCTGATTTGACACTTATTGCTATTTTGTTTTTACACTCAACTTTGACTTCGCTGAAAATTAATTTGAAAAGTACTTAAAGAAAACTGACTGAGTTGTTAGTCTTTAAAATGAGATTTCTGTCCCCTGAGGAAAACTTTTCCTCGGACTAGAAAGAGAGCAAGGCTAGAGTACAATAAACTTCCTTCTATTTTAGTATCACATGTCATGCACACATGCCATTATTGATTATTCCTTGAGACTTGCCTCTGGTTGAGCCTAATCAACAGTACTCCTTCAAAGGCTCAGGCTTTTTAATCACATTAAAGTTGGTTAAAAATCATATAATCAAAAGACACGCAATTTGCTGTTTTTCAGGCATATAGAATCAATGGAAGGAAACTAACACAAAATACCATTTATAAATGGCTGTGGAGGATCAGACAACTGAAAACTAATCAAAGACCTGAAGAAGAGTTCATTCTAAGCTTGAAAGTTTGTCCCTTTCACTAATGAAAGTTGGTCCAGTAAGAGATTACTTCACCTACCTTGTCTCAAGGATCATATAGTAAAACAAAGGGCTATGGTGATACATAGTGTAATAAATATTCCAGATAAATTGAAAATAGTCTGGTTCTTTTTCAAGGTGGAAGAACAGAATTTTCTAGGAGCAGAATTGCATGTTGAGTGCACTGACATCTGAGTAAGGCTAAATAATGGTTGCAAGAAGAAAAATACAATTTTACCATAACTTTCAATCCAAAGCACTCAAGAAACAAAATACAGCCACCTCTGGCAATCAGCGGACTATAGTCAGCAACAAATGCAAGGTGATACTAGAGGGGGATTCCACCACCACCCCAGTTATTTACTGCTTATTTCCAGCAATCAAGATTTTAATAGTCTAAGAATCTTTCTTGGGAATCTCACCTACAGTCTTGCATTGGTGATATGTACAGGTAAACAAAAAGGGGGAAATGGTGATCCATCCATAGTACCTGCCTGAGGTCTCTGAAGATATAAACTTTGCAGGTGTTCTCTCATAAATTCTGTAGAAGAACAGGACAAGTCAAGCCAGGAAGCACTTTATTTGGAAGGAACAGACTAAGAAAATAAGTTTTCTGGGTTCCTTCCATCCATAATATGCCTTCTGAAAATAGCTATAGGTTATTTATGATCACTGATATCACTTCTAGATTTAAATATCAACAAATAGCACAAGATATTGATTTTACAGTTTAGACGACATGACAGCATCTAGGGTTAGCAAAAAGCTTCATGGAAAATTTCAAGAAGGAGTGGCCCTGAATATGCTTGGGATGTGGCATTTTGAGGCAGTAGAGGGAAGCAGTATGTCATGTAGTCAGAGTAAGTGTGATCTTCTATTCCTGACTTGCTTTGGTACATCTACTCAGCAAAAACCCACCCTGTGGCAGCAAGTCTCAGAGCCAGGATCAACTGACCCGGAATCACAGGGTTCATTCCGCAGAGCTGTAGGGAGTAGTGTAGATGTTTAGGCCCAGGCTGGAGCCCAGGCTAAGAGATCCTCCCCCCTTGCTGGGTTTCAGAGCCCAGGCTGCAGCCCAACCTACTCTTTTTAGCCCCACAGCAACATGGGTCCTAGTCACCGACCCAGGCTCTGCTTCCATTGAGACTATGCTGCAAGGGACCCTCCACTCTGGCCATACCAGCTCCTGGGAATCTGCAAAAGAAGTGAATAAACCTTGGTCTGTATTATTATTGCAACATACATGGGTTTGGAGGGACCAGAATGGAGGTGAAGCAAATAATGCAAGAAAGGGATATGAGACCCACTTCCAGGCTGAAGAGGATTGGACCACATGTGGATGATCCTTCCATGAGTGGAACTCAGTGGAAGTGCCCAGGAGTCTGAAGTATGTGTCCATTGTCTACTCCTGTCCACTGCGAATGTGCAGAATTTATGTCCTCTGCAGATTTCTTTGCTTCCTGGAGAAAAATGACTTTCTGACAGGGAAGCAAAGGGAAGCCACAAAAGCAGTCATACAACCCTCCACAGTAGTGTGTTTCAGGTGCCCAGGGCAGCCGGCAGAGAGGTAACTCACTGTGGGGAAGACGGCAGGACTGGGGAAGACCTGACTGGTGGCTCCTACCCTGCGCCTGAATCAGCTGCTAGTTTGGGCTTGGCTGTGGAGGAGGGGACTTTCTCTTCCCCTGCACGGCATCCAGGCCCGGGTGAGACCCATCCCCAGATTTCTCCCCCAGCTGCAGGAAGCTCTACGAACTCTCCTCCCCAACTCTGCTTCCTGTGCCCATCGTTCCTCAGCTGCAGGAGGTGGGATCCCTGTACAGGGAGCTGCTCCCCCATCCACCCAACCCCCGTGCAGTGACCCCCTCATACCTCACTAAGCCTCACCCCCTGCACTCAGAACCCCCCCCCGATGAGCCCAACTCCCCCTGCATCACCCCAATGAGCCACCCGCACTCGGATCCCCACCGAGCCCACCACCTGCCCCACCAGCTGCACCTCATTCCCCACCCCACTGATCTCTACAACCCCAGCATCTGGACCTCCCCTGACCCCCACACACATACCCAGACCCCCCTGACAAGCTGTATCCCCTCCCACACTCAGACACCCCCCAGGCTGAGCCCCAACCACCTTCACCTAGACCCCACTGCAGAGTCCCATTACTGTTGCACCCAGAACCACCTAACAAGCCCCTGTGCATCCAGATCCCCCCCGCACTTGGTTCCCCCACTGAGCCACCAGCACCCAGATTGCCCCACCCCTCTTAACCCACACCTGGATCCCCCACACACACACACTGAACCCCTCCACACTTGGATCCTGTCTTGCCGAGCCTGCCTGCCCACACCTGGTGCACCTGGCAGGGAGAGGCAGGGCCCTGGGGTGTTTCTGTAGCAGGCACGGTCCTTGCACTGTGTCAAGGTTGTGTGCAGCCTTACCACCAAGTCCGTGTCCCGGGGGGGGGGAGCTGCACAGTGATCTCCCACCTCTGTGAGCCAGTGGCCTGTGCTCCCCAATGTTGGAACCTCTGCATTTATTTATTGACATATAAAACTTGCACAATTTTGCAGAATTTTAAACTACTGTGTGCAGAATTTTTAGCACCTAATTTTTTATTTTTTGGCGCAAAATGCTCTCAGGAGTAAAACTGTCATGTCTGACTAGATTGCAAATGGCAGTTAACAGCGAAGTACATATTTATAACATTCCCTCCTGCCCCACTGAACTAACAAACTTATAAATATCTGTAAAAAGGAGTACTTGTGGCACCTTAGAAACTAACAAATATGTAGATTGTAATGGATTTTTTTTACCTTCAGTCCTTTTGGTCCATCTGTTTGCATTTGGAAAGGAAGATGATGTCTGTCTGTATCTGTATGAGTTTTTTCATGAAGTTGATAGATTTCCACTCCATACGGCTAAATTCAGTGCCTTGCCTAATGTCAGGTTTCAGAGTAGCAGCCCTGTTAGTCTGTATTCACAAAAAGAAAAGGAGTACTTGTGGCACCTTAGTGCCACCTTAGTGCCACAAGTACTCCTTTTCTTTTTGTGAATACAGACTAATACGACTGCTACTCTGAAACCTGTCATAAATATCTGTAATAAATCTTAGCGGTTTTGTTTATTGATTCTGATTAAGTTAACAATTACTTTGTAAAGGACAACATAAAAGTATATTTTGTTACCCCTTTTGACTCAAACAGGTAGCCAGCATTTGGGACCTTGCAAGTTGTTTCCATTAGGGAGAGACATTGATGATGGAGTCAGGTATTTCTTTTATGCAATCCTGTTTGTTTACCAAGAATGTACATAAAGTCCTGTTTCCCTGTACATAGAAGGTGTCAAATAGTTGGACACAGTTTCTTTGCGCATCATAGTTCCAAGTCATTTTCAGTCAGCACTCTGCCCAAAAAAACTCTCTTTAGGCCAGTGGCAACCAAACTTCACTGGTTCACATACAACCTTCTTAAAAAATTCTTGGGAAGTGAATTGATGGGACATCAAGCTCAAATACTGCAAGTGGTACATGTACCACAGCTTGGGAACCCAGCTGTCATCTTTTTCTCAGGGCCACGCCCCCAATGCTTGGTCGGTCTGTCTGATTGGCTTTCTGCTGCTTCTCTCTCCATTTCTCTGTTGTTTCTCTCACAGCTCCAACAATCAATGCCCAAGCCCCAGCATTTGCTATATCAGTCTGCAAAAAGCCCTTTGAGCTACATGGTTCAGCTTCTACTCAAGCCTTGCCATGTGCCTGTGTTTTGGGTGGTGCTCCTGTTGCTTCAGCTATGTGGTTCCATAAAGGACCACAATCGCTTTTTACACTTATCCTGAAGTGAAAGGTGTCTTTCACAACAACGTTACAGTACAATCAGCAAGTACAATGAAGCTCCAAGCAGCTATGGGAGGAAAAAAAAAAAACACCACAAAAAACCACTCATCGCACAATTAAGTGTTTCTATTTGTTCGGCTCACAGCTTTGCCCAGTAATCTAGCATGCTTTCCCCCTTCTGGCAGTACAATACACATGAGCATTTCTATATTTTGACAGGAAGGAAGTCTTCAAAAAACAACAACATTTGTTGTTACACTAGTTAGGATAAATAAAAGGACTATCAAGTTTCAAGGTGTCCCTCTGCTAGGGACAGGAAGACAGTCTGTCTTTCCCATCCCATCCCCACGTTATGTAATTACACAAGTATGTGCATTTTAAGGGAAGGCGCTGACCACTGCCCAAGATGCTGTGGTGAACGGACTGGCTCTAGCAGGAAAAACACAATAGACTATTCTACTACTACATACACTCCTCTTGGATGCCTGATTCTGATCTTGCTTACATAGAAATAATGCACTGAAGTTGTATTGGTGTAATACAAGATTAGAGTCCATCCCCAAATTAGAAATAGAATTTCAATAATCTGTTGGGGTTTTTGGGATGGAAGGAGGGAGGGGAGGGGAGTCTTGTTATTCGTGTGTGTGATAATTTAAAAGTTTGGTTTCTTATCAGGAATTAAAGAGTCCATCTGCAAAGTCTCATCTACACCCTTTAAGGAATTTGCAACAAGTTATAGGCATCTTCTATTCTTTCTGAAATTTCCTTTGTTAATCTCAATGACATAGGAGCTTGGAGAAGTAGATTTATTTATTTATTTTACACTACTGCTGGCTTACTCCACTGGTTCTTACCCTCTTTATTAACTCTAAAAAAAATCTTTTCACCTAGTTACAGACTGCAAAATGCTTATTCCCTTAGGGCCTGATTCTACCATCCTTACTCATGGTGCGCTAGCCTTACATCAATGGACTTTCCTCACATGAGTAAATCCTACTAAATATGAGGAATGGTGGCAGAAGCAGACTTAAATCTACAAATATTTTGGCATCTGTGACTAGGCGAAAAAAGTCTGGAAATAAGAAAACTTTTATAAATTGAGGCACAGGCCTGACATTTTTCTATTTGTAAGTGCCTGTGCAGTAGTAATGTTATCAAAGAGGAAGGTAATGGCTTTAATATGAAACATTACTGTTGCAGTAACACATTGCCTGCACTGTAACTGCTGGCATCCATGCACACAATTATTTACTATGCAATATCAAAGAAAGCTCATACTGGAGCCCTCAATGCTAGTTTCTACTTCCTTCAAGGCTAATTCCTTATTCAAATTCCATGTTCATTCAACTTTCAAGCTCAAAAGTGTACCTCAGTGGCTCAGCGATAATTAGGTGATTCTGTTAAAAAAAAAAAAAAAAAAGTCCAAGATGGTTTATTATGCCCCTTATTTGTTGCTTTGCATAGATTATTGAGACTGTGTTTCTAAGATGGCTGTCTTTCTCTAGATCTGGATGCAGTCCATCTTGAGTAATCTCATGGCCTAAAAAGTGGAAGTAGTTTGGCACAGTTTGCTTTTTTTTTTTTCCCCCTCTTGTGTTTCAGACCAGAAGTTCTTATTGTTTAAAGATTTCCTCTAGGTGCTTATCGTGTTCTTCCTCTGAACATCCACACACCGGAATATCGTCCATGTAGACAGTAACTCCCTCTTAGAGTCTTGTAATAGCTGAGCCCTTTTCTCAGTGAAAAATGTCAGGCATGTTACAAATGCAAAAAGGGAACAAACGTGAAATGTTGTTGGCCAACTCAAGCTATTATGTTCCCAATCCTGAAAGCCGCTCAGGGCCAGGGTTCTGGGTATGCCTGCGCAGAGGAACTTGCAGAATCACGGCCTAATTTAGCGCTACTCTTCTACTGGGAATTTTCACAACCCTTTAGAGGCATGTAGACTTGAACACACGTCCTATCCAGTTTTGGAAGGATGTTAACAAGTGCATGCTAAATATACTTTTTCCTCAGAATTGCTGGATTTAAATATAGACCATCTATATCTTCCCTTCTTTCTTTCATGACAGAAACAGTAGGAGTGCACGCCCCTCTGGTGTTCACAAATTCTCACAACACCACCATTGCTTTCTATTCTTTCTAGACCTGCCTGCCTTTTGGCAGCTGTGGAGCAGTTATTCTGTGAGTAATACTCAGTACACAATAGAACTCTACATTGGGTTTCAGTGCAATCTTTATACTCTGAACAGCATTAGAATTCAGCTGATTCACATCCATGTTGTCACTGCAGACCACAACAATACGGAAAATGTATGGCTTGCCCTTTCATTCCACTTGTTCAATAAACTACCCTTTGCATTGTGGCATACCGCCTGGGGATTTCAAAATACTGTAGTACTGGTGGCCAGAACGGCAAAACTGTATCATAATTCAATGCCGATACCACTGAAGTGTTAGCATCTGAATAAGTGTTAAAACTAATATTTTTGTGGCTCTCCTTCAAGATAATTTTCCAAGCAGGTTTTGAGTAATTCTCACACTGCAGGGATCTCCACAAGAAGATTACTTGTTATTACTTCTTTCATTGATTTGATATGACAAACTCTAGCTCAATGGCCTCTTTTTTTTACACTGTCAGCATATGCTAGCCAATAATCACTCTGCTTATGCTTGCGATAGAAGCCGAAATGTAGTACTCATCAAAGAGAGCTGCAATCTGACAATTACTATACCCCCATGCTTTTCTGTATGCTAGCACTGTTTGATTTCTTCCTGTCTGGCAGCAGTCTAATTTAAGTCTCTGACTGTCTCCATTTGTACAGAATTTTCAGGCTTTTTCCAGTTTGTGGTGATGAGCAATAAGGTCTTTTCTCTTTTACTGTGGTCACAAAAAAGTGAAATTGAGATTATATGGATTCCAAGAGAAAAGATCAAGGTAATAAAAAAGTAAAAAAAAAGAAATTGTCAAATTGCTCTGTTTCTCATGTATCCTTTCTAAAAATTTGTCCCTGATTTTTCATCTTTGCTCTCTTCAAACTTACAGAATTCAGATAATTCACGCAGGTTTCTAATAAAGGCCTGTGTTGTCTCCCCTTCATTTTGGCAATGTTGGTATCATGTGGTGTTTAGATGTTGCTTGTAATTATTAGAATTGGGAGCACTGGCTGTTGGGAGTCTGAAAGAACAGAAAACAGGAAGGAGGGGGGAGGAGTTGAAGAGGCAGAGGGAGAGCTACTGAGGGTGCAGCAGCAGCAGCTTGGAAAAGAGGTTTCCACTTAAAAAAAATAAAGTCCTGTTGAAGTTTGTTAGTACCTTGCCTGGCTACTACAACATATCAACATGCCCTTTCATGTACTATATTCTTTTTAGGGATAAAATAATCATACTTCGCAGAAATGCCTCAACCATCTGTATGCTCTCTGCTAGAGATGTCAAAAGATTTGGAAACAGTCTCTGTTTCCCATCACAATTGCACAGATAAGTGTGTTTACTTGGACATCTTTTTTCCCTTTGTACTTTACTGTAGCTGTCTTAAATCTAGAAAATCTTGTTTCCATTGCCATTCTGCAATGGTGACAAAACTGAAAGGCTTTGGAAGTTTGTAAGTATCCATTTCTTTCAGGAACAGGGCACTTCTAACATATCAGACACAACAAGTCAACATAGCCTACATTTTCAGATGTGCCTGCTAATTTAGACAACTTGGACCTAGTTTTCCAGAAGTGCTCAGAAAACAGTTCCAATTCAAGTCAATGGCAGTTGTGGGTACTTGGCACCTTTGAAAGTCTAATACAAGATATCAACTTCTGCACGCGCGCACACAAACACACACAAATGCACACTTTTGAAAACTCTGGACTTAAACCAGTGCCTCAGTTTCCCCATCAGTAAAATGGGGCTACTACTTGAAACTGACCTACAAGTCAGCTGCAAAGGTTAATTTAATGTTTATAAAGCACTTCAAAACTGGAAAGTATTATTTTTACTTTTTAAATAGACTGTTTTTGCACCTCTAACTTTTCACATGTAAAAAAGTAGCTCTCTCCCTTTGTTGATAAAGTTATAATATTAGAAAATTTAAATATTCAGAAGTAATACTCTGACTACAACCAAGTTGAATGAACTATACTATGAACACAGTATTTTCTGATACAATATCAACATTTCACGATGTGTTTGTTTGTTTTTTACAAGGTTGATATTTACTGTGGAGTGTATGTGAGTTTATACCTTCATGTTACAGTTTCAGTTACACAACATTTATAATGGTTTGGCAAAGAAGTGTTATATTAGATTTTCTTCTTTACTAGCAATCAACATAACAAAGTCATACGGAGATCCTGTATGTTTCCAGAAACATCCTCATAATATCAAACTATCCTAAAATAGTTCCCAGTTGACGTATCATAGGTAGATGACTGTTACCAAATTTGACCCTTAATTTTGGCATTTACTGTGAAAGTAGAAATAACTTCAAGACTTCTGTGGCCAGTGGAAAATTTAGGATGTAGTCAGACAGGGAAAATTGTCAGCTACTCTGCTCCTGGATCATTTTGCCAACTGATCTGTACAGTGGAATTGATGACAACTGTAGCTGTGTGATTTACGTCAATGTACATAAATTGGGAAAGTAAATTGAGGAGCTTATTGGGATATGCTGTCCTTTTGCACAAAGAATGGTCCTGTGGTTCAGACATTGGACTGACTCAGAAGACCAACCTGTGGCAGGGTGGACTATGTCTGGAGGCCCCCTACAGGAGGTCTTGTGGCCCTGCATCACCCTGCCCCAGAACAGAGTAGCGAAAAGTCCTCCAGGCAGCCTAGAGTGGCTTCAGAAAAGTGGCCAATCAGAGGGGCTGCTGCAACGACCAATAAGGGGTTAGAAGGACCAGATAAAAGGCAAGCAGCAGAGCAGGTAGAGCCTTCAGTTGCTGTGTGGAGCTTGATGAGGGAGGACTGGGTGCCCGGCTGCCTAGATGAGCAGCAGGCTACAGACAGCAGGCTACAGAGAGCCCAGGGAAGGCTGCCAAAGACCAGGTGCCTGGCTGGCTGGATAGAGTAGCAACAGGACCATGAAAAGGTCAGCGTGGGCAGACTGAGCCCAAAACCTGGCCAAACCAGCGAGGTTAGCGAGATGGGCCCTGGCTGTGTAGGCAGTGCCTCTGAGAGAAGCCTTAGAGTTATGGCCCCATACCGGAGCTGAGAAAGAAGTTAGACTGTCCCCTCTTCTGGGGTATACAGTACATGTGGCTTGGTCTGAGTTGCTGAGACCCTTCAAAAAGCCATCAGCTCGGGGGGGCTTGTGAGAGGCAGGTGCCACCCTGATATAAGAACTAAAACCAAAAGCAGGCTCACACCCAAACAACCAAAGGGCGTTTCCCGTGAGAGGTGGGTGCTGCCCTGAAAAAGACTGATTGTAGGTATTGGCCAGAGAAAAGAGGGTGCCCATGAGAGGTGGATGCTGATATTGTTACACAACCTTAAATTCCTAACTGACTCAGATTTCCAGTGTAACATTAGGCAAGTCACATAACACCTCTCTCAGTTCCCAGTCTTGGAGTCATCAAGAATAGTTCTCTGAAAATATCTGCTCAATGTGCAGCAGCAGTCAAAAAAGCTAACAATGTCAGGAGGAACCGTTAAGAAAGGAATAGCTAAGATGACCGAAAATATCATAATGCTACTATATAAATCCATGGTACTTGCAGACCTTGAATTCTGCTTGCAGTTCTGGTCACCCCATCTCAAAGATATTAGAATTGGAAAAGCTACAGAGAAAAACAACAAAAATGAGGAGATTAAAAAAAGACTGGGATTGTTCATTTTAGAAAAGACTAAAGGGGGATATGGACTAAGGGGGTCTACAAAATCATGAATGGGGTGGAGAAAGTGAACAGGGAAGTGTTATCCCTTCACATTACACTAGAATCAGGGGTTACCCAATAAAAGGAATCAGCAGCAACAGAAGCAAGTACTTCACACAACACACAGTCAATCTGTGGAATTTGTTGGCAGGGAACGTTGTGAAGGCTAAAGTAACTGGGTTGAAAAAAGAATTGGATAAGTTAATGAAGGATAGGTCCATCAATGGCTATTAGCCAAGAGGGTCAGGATGCTCTGGATGTCTCTAAACCTCTGACCGCCAGGAGCTGGGACTGGATGACAGGGGAAGGATCACTTGCTAATTGCCCTGTTCTGTTCATTCCCTCTGAAGCATCTGTCACTGGCCATTGTCAGAAGACAGGAGACTGGGCTTGATGAACCACTGGTCTGACCCAGTATGGCCATTTGTATGTTCTTATGTATCCCTCTCTCTCTCTTTCTTGCCTGTTTAGAACTTAAGCTCTTCAGGGCCAGGACTGTCTCTTAACAGATTTGCTGATACAGAGCACAATTTTTGGAGCCACCCCAATTGTTTGTTGTGGGCTGTAAGCTGTATTAGAAATAATAGTGTCCCAGAAATAAGTCTACAGTAGGTTGCCTGGGGAAGCAAAAGGACAATGCAAAAGGGAAGTAAGTGGAGAACACAACGCTTTCAGTTGAACATAAGCACAGTGACAAATTCCCCTTTGCTTATTCCCACAGTATGAACTGTTGTCTGTTCCTTGACCTTAAGCCGACACTCCCAGCTTACCACAATCAGAAGTTTATATAGGAATTGAAACTTCTAACTTCACTCCCTGTTTCTGTGAGTAGTCCGTTAGGCCTGGTCTACACTACAGAGTTAGGCAGCTTACATGAACCTAACTTTGTAAGCATCTATACTACAGCATTGCTCCTGCTGATGTAAGTCACCCACTACACCGACCTAATAACTCCACCTCCGCAAGAGGCGTAATGCTTAGGTCAAGGTAGTTAGGGTCGACCCAGAGTGTCTATATAGACACTGTAGAAAGAACAAGGAGTACTTGTGGCACCTTAGAGACTAACAAATTTATTTGTGCATAAGCTTTTGTGGGCTAAAGCCCACTTCATCAGATGCATGCAGTGGAAAATACAGTAGGAAGAGATAGATACACACAGAGAGAACATGAAAAAATGGGGGTTGCCATACCAACTCTTAACAAGACCAATTGATTAAGGAGGGCTATTATCAGCAGGAGAAAAAAAATTAGTAGTGATAATCAGGATGGACCATTTCAAACAGTTGAAAAGAAGGTGTGAGTAACGGGGGGGGGGGGGGGGGAAGGGGGAGGGAGGCAGAAATAACCATGGGGAAATAGTTTTACTTTGTGTAATGACACATCCACTCCCAGTCTTTATTCAAGCCTAATTTAATGGTGTCCAGTTTGCAGATTAATTCCAGTTCTGCTGTTTCTCACTGGAGTCTGTTTTTGAAGTTTTTTTGTTGAATAATTGCCATTTTTAGGTCTGTAATTGAGTGTCCAGGGAGATTCAAGTGTTCTCCGACTGGTTTTTGAATGTTATAATTCTTGACGTCTGTGTGTCCATTGATTCTTTTGAGTAGAGACTGTCCGGTTTGGCCAATGTACATGGTAGAGGGGCATTGCTGGCACATGATGGCATATCTCACATTGGTAGATGTGCAGGTGAACTAGCCTCTCATAGTGTGGCTGATGTGATTAGGTCCTATGATGGTGTCCCTTGAATAGAAATGTGGACAGAGTTGGCAATGGGCTTTGTTGCAAGGACAGGTTCCTGGGTTAGTGTTTTTGTTGTGTGGTTGCTCATGAGGTTGGGGGGTGTCTGTAAGCGGGGACTGGCCTGTCTCCCAAGATCTGTGAGAGGGAGGGATCATCCTTCAGGACAGGTTGTAGATCTTTGATGATGCACTGGAGAGGTTTTAGTTGGGGGCTGAAGGTGATGGCTAGTGGCGTTCTGTTACTTTCTTTGTTGGGTCTGTCCTGTAGTAGATGACTTCTGGGTACTCTTCTGGCTCTGTCAATCTGTTTCTTCACTTCAGCAGGTGGGTATTGTAGTTGTAAGAATGCTTGATAGAGATCTTATTGGTGTTTGTCTGTCTGAGGGGTTGGAGCAAATGCGGTTGTATCGTAGAGCTTGGCTGCAGACAATGGATCGTGTGGTGTGGTCTGGATGAAAGCTGGAGGCATGTAGGTAAGTATAGCGGTCAGTAGGTTTCCAGTATAGGGTGGTGTTTATGTGACCATCACTTATTAGAACTGTAGTGTCCAGGAAGTGGATCTCTTGTGTGAACTGGTCCAGGCTGAGCTTGATGGTAGGATGGAAATTGTTGAAATCATGGTGGAATTCCTCAAGGGCTTCTTTTCCATGGGTCCAGATGATGAAGATGTCATCAATGTAGGGCAAGTAGAGGATGAGAGCTGAGGAAGCGTTGTTCTAAGTCAGCCATAAAAAATGTTGGCATACTGCGGGGCCATACGGATACCCATAGCAGTGCCGCTGATTTGAAGATATACATTGTCCCCAAATGTGAAATAGTTGTGGATGAGGACAAAGTCAAAGTTCAGCCATCAGGTTTGCTATGACATTATCGGGGATACTGTTCCTGACTGCTTGTAGTCCATCTTTGTGTGGAATGTTGGTGTAGAGGGCTTCTACATCCATAGTGGCCAGGATGGTGTTTTCTGGAAAATCACCAATGCAGTGTAGCTTCCTCAGGAAGTCAGTGGTGTCTCAAAGATAGCTGGGAGTGCTGGTAGCGTAGGGCCTGAGGAGAGATTCTACGTAGCCAGACAAACCTGCTGTCAGGGTGCCAATGCCTGAGATGATGGAGCGTCCAGGAATTCCAGGTTTATGGATCTTGGGTAGCAGATAGAATATCCCAGGTCGGGGTTCCAGGGGTGTGTCTGTGCAGATTTGTTCTTGTGCTTTTTCAGGGATTTTCTTGAGCAGATGCTGTAGTTTCTTTTGGTAACTCTCAATGGGATCAGAGAGTAATGGCCTGTAGAATGTGGTGTTAGAGAGCTCCCCAGCAGCCTCTCGTTCATATTCCGACCTATTCGTGATGATGACAGCACCTCCTTTGTCAACCTTTTTGATTATGAGGTCAGAGTTGTTCCTGAAACTGTGGATGGCATTGCGTTCTGCACGGCTGAGGTTATGGGGCAAATGATACTGCTTTTCCACAATTTCAGCCCATGCACCGTGTTGACTATTCCAGGAATCATCCATTGGGGCTGCAGAGCTCCAGCTGTTGGCACTGGGCATCAGGGTTCTGGCTGTCAACCCCGGGCGGTGGGGTTCCAGGTATCAGCCTGGAGGGGCTCCGGCTCTCAGTCCTGGGTGGCAGGGTTCTGGGTATCAGTGCCTCACTATGCCCCATATTGAAGTTAAATTGGTGCAAGTACTCCTGGTGAGGATAGACACTGCCAACAGAAGGAGCTAGTGTGGACATGCCAACTCAATTTAATTACTGCAGTGGCTGTACGTCAATATAACTTAAATTGACCTAATTTTGTAGTGCAGGCTTGCCCTTAATTTGTGAGGTATAACTTGGAATAAAACAAAGAAAAGGTGCAAATTCTTCCCATTCAATCAAATTGAAAGGAGTAAATTCAAAACTGATAAAAAGACATTCATTTTCACATAACATGTAATTAAACTCCGTGGAGCTTGTTGCCACAGGATATAATTGAGGCCGAGAGCATAACAAGATTCAGAGAGAGATTGGACATTTTTATGGATAACAAGATCCAGGTATGACAGGGTAAGTCTCACCACTGTGGCGCCTCCTGCTGTCTGGGGAATTAGTACTGCACCTTCTTCTGGTGGCATCTCACCCACTGTCACATCTGTTCCTGGACCCACATCACTCCCAGGACCATGGCATCCTCTTCAGTGACTTTGCCCTCTGGCTGTGCCACATTCTGTTCCCCCCTTCGGGGGGGGGGGGGGGAAAGATGATCTGCAGTCTACTGTCTGGTTACTCCCTACAGTGGCTGTCAGGGTTCCCTCCCGACTCTGAACTCTAGGGTACAGACGTGTGGACCTGCATGAGACCCCCCTAAGCTTATTTCTACCAGCTTAGGTTAAAAACTCCCCAAAGCACAAATTCTCCCTTGTACCTTGGATTAGGTAACGCTGCCACCACCAAGTGATTTAAACAAACTCAGGGAAAGGACCGCTTGGAGTTTCTACTCCCTACTAACATCCCCCCAAGCCCTCACACCCCCTTTCCTGGGGAGGCTAGAGAACAAACAAGATGAGCACAGACCAACCTTGGGTTTTTTTAGGACACTAAAAACATACCCAATCAGATTCTAAAAGAAACAGAACTTTATTATAAAGAAAAAAGGTAAAAGAAGCACCTCTGTAAAATTAGAATGGAAGATAATCTTACAGGGCAATCAGATTCAAAAAGAAAAGAGGATTTCCCTCGGGGCCAAACTTTAAAGTTACAAATACAGGAATACACCTTCCTCTCAACACAAAGAAAATCACAAGCCAAAACAAAAATAAGTTAACGCATTCCCTTGCTAGTACTTACTAATTCTAATGGAGTTGGATTGCTTGCTTCCTTGATCTGTATACGGCAAGCACGCAGGACAGATAGATCAAAACTTTTCCCGCCACCCAGATTTGAAAGTATCTTGTCCCCTTATTGGTCCTTTTGGTCAGGTGCCAGCTAGGTTACCCGAGTTTCTTAACCCTTTACAGGTAAAAGGGTTTTGTGCCTCTGGCCAGCAGGGATTTTATAGTACTGTATACAGGAAGGTTGTTACCTTTCTCTTTATATTTATGACAGTGGCAAACTGCAGTCCACAGTCTAGCCACTTCCTCCAATGGCTCTAGTACCCCCCTTGCCCTTGTGTCAGGGCTCTGTCTGCAGATCCCTGCAGCCTGCCAGAAGCTGCCTTTAGCTCCCTGGGTCTCTGCCTGTAACATTGCTCTGCCCAGGGTACTTGCTGCCCTCTGCCTGCAAGGCAGCTAGTCCTCCTCCCTTCTCAAGCTCCAGAGACTGACTACACCTGCTCTGTTCTGCAGCCCTTTTTATATGGGCCAGCCTGGCCCCAATTGGCTGCTCTTATAAGCCCTTCTGTGATTGGCTGCCTCCTGCACAGCCTCCGTAGGGCTGCTTTTAACCTGTTTTCTGCCAGTGTGCGGCAGACACCCCATCACACCAGGGTGATAAAAGTTACCACTAAAAACAGAGTTGTTGAAAGGATATAAAACCTCATACATCTCCAGGGTTAAGACATTCTCAGTCAAGACCTTCCTGAGGAGCAGATTATCCCACATGTGCCTACTGTGGGGTTTTTTGCACCCTCCTCTGAAGCATCTAGTGACCGTCACTGTCAGAGACCGGGCATTGAAATCAGTCTGGCAATTCCTACGTTGCGCAGTTGAACCTCTGCAAGTCCACTGACATCAATGTGTGTGCAGAATTTGGCCCAAAATATAGAATCCACTCTCTCTACAGAAAGAGTGGCATGATTCTCTGGTGGTGCAAAAGAGCATCCAGTAGCCCGATCAGGTTAACGGTAGATAGAAAGTTGGTTTAAAGGCCATTTGTACCAACAATCCATTCACTGACAATTTTCCAGTGGTGTAAAAGCCCCTGTGCTGCCTCTTAGGCAGTCATTTATGCCCAGAATATTCTAGGAGTTCCACCTTTCTCTCTTCCTTCAAGTCCCTGCTCTAAACCCATTCTCTCTTCAAAGCTCACCTCCTCTCCGATCCCATCCCAGTTATTTATAAATACATGTATAAACAAATATTCTGAAAGGATTTGTGAGACAAAGTGGTGGATCCTCAGAAGCAAATATAGCTTCCAGTTTTTATTTTGTAGGCCTCTAAGTTACCTGTTTGAGTAAAGTGTGAAATTACTTGTTATCTTCCCCTCTTTTTAGTGGGAGATATCAAGTCACAGATAGTCACTTCTGTTTTATGCTGGTAATAATTTCTAGTGTGAATGTGATATAGATAAATATGAATAATATTTACCTATAATTCTTTTTTCTCCCACTTCTTCAATACATAACAGCATTCTGTTTTCTACACTTTACCTCAAAGCAGAAATAACACTATAGTTTTCATTATGTTTTGTGGTGTGTCCCCCCACACCCACCATTCCTCCTATCAGAAGGGCTGAGAATAGAGAGCACAGGCTTGTTGACCCATACCTTGATGGTTTCTGCAGAAAAGATTTCCTAATGTCTCTTCGTTCAGACTCAAAGGAAGAATGCTTGTTTGGAGTTTCCTCTACTCCCAGAACTACTTAGTCTGAAGAAGAGATAGCAGTAGTTCCTTCCTTTTCCACTAATACAGGGTCTGAATAGCCACTCATGCTGGTTTTATACCAGTGTAACTCCATTGATTTCAACAGCATTACTCATTATTTATACCCATATGAAGGCAGGGCAGTTGCCTAGCTCCACACAAGGTAGCCAGAGGATGCTTCCGTTTTAGCCCAGTGGTTAGGGTATTCACCTAGGATACAAGAGATACTGCTCCAATTCCCCCTTTGCCTGATAAGGAATTTCAACAGGGATTGCCCAGCTCCCAGCTGAGTGCCCTCACTGTTGGACAACAGCGTAATTCACACTCTTTTCTGACCCAATTAATATGTTATTATTTAATTCAAGTGGAATGACATCAACAATAAAGATTCAAGGAGCCAATTACCCAAAGACTGTGGCAAGAAAACTCACCTAAGGGGTGTGTGAGCCCCTGTTCAAATTCTTCCTCCTCATTAGGCAGAGAGAGGAATTGAAGTAGAGCCCAGATGATAACCCCTAATCACTAGGCTAAAGGGATGCCTCTTCCCAGCTGGACATTTTGTGTGGTGCTAACTCATTCTAGCAAGAAATGGCTCAGGTGCATAAAACACCTAATTCCAGGGAAGGGGTTCTCAGTCATGGATTGTAATCAGAGATAGGCACCTCCCTGCAGCCTGGATTTAGGAGCTGAACTCTGTGATAGGGGTGGGTTTTATAACCCTCTTGTCATCATCTCCCATTAGCTAGTGTAGGCAGGGAGCTGCCCAGCATGCTGGCTTTTGTGGATCCCATTCTTAGGTGCTTATTTCTCCCCATTCATTGTATAGGAAACTTTGTGAATCCCATTGCTGTTCTAGTGATTTTCTAGGCACCTAAAATTTAAGTGTTGCCACATTCAGCATTGCAATGCCTCCAGACCTTTGTGGATCATCCAGGCCTTATGCGGCTTTAAAATTTTTATCCTAGAGCTCACTTCTGTTAGGATCCCAAAAAGAAAGGATTTAGGGGTGATATTAAAAGCTGCAATCAAACTTAAGTATTCTCTGGTATTTGTACTCTGTAACAAATGTCAGGGATCTTGGGGGGTTTCACCTTCCTCTGAAGCATGTGGCACCATTCACTTGGCAGGATCATCTGGGTGTATCTCACTTTATCATTTCCCTGCCATTGCAGGAGCCTCAGGCACTGGTGCACATCAGTCCCTCCTATTTTCTGTCTGTGGCACAAAACAGTTTAGTCTCTTGAAAGCATAGGCAGCGGGTAGCATAGGCTATGCCTCCCCACACAGCCTGACGTAGCCCAGCCCACAGGCCCCCTCCTGCCTGCTTCCCTCACTTCTGGGGCCAGTGCACACCAGGCTGGGGGCACTTGGCTGAGGCCATGCCACGCTGCCTGTCCATCTGCCTGGTGCTGGGACTGCGCCACCCACCCAGCGCTCCGGGGTTGGGGGTGCTCTGGCTGTGCCACCTGCCTGATGCTCCAGGGATGGGGGCATGCGGGGGGGAGCCAGCAGCTGCCAGGGCAGGGTGTGCTCTGGGCTCTGGTGGGGCAGAGGGGATGGAAGGGGAGGGATGAAGCCTCAGGCAGAGGGGTTGGGGACGGGGGCAAGCCTCCCCCAATGGTGTGCTCACCCACTGCCCGTGCCTGACAGTTATAATGCTTTGATTTAATTTCAGTTGTTGTGTTTAGTATGTGGGTTGTGGCCGTGTCCTTAATAGACAAGATGTCATACTAGATCTGATCTGGTGGTCCCTTCTGGCCCTAAACCCTATGATTCTATTAAGTTAATTGTTGATCTGGATTTTATTTGTGTTGGTGTCCTGTCTTGTTGTTCTTGATTGCTATGCAGTCTGAGTCATTACTTCTCAGCTGACTCTGGCTAGTTAATGTGGTTACAAACCAATATGGATAGTGTAAAAATTAGTAAATTCAAGACCTTATGTTGTGTAAGTCTTCCTCCTATCCTCACTCTCTTGCCGGTTACCTCTCCCTTTATTGTATTATGTCCTATCTAACCAGACTATAAACTTCTTGAGGAAGGAATGTGCCTCCTATTTGTCTGTATAGTGCGATACACATTTAAATTGCTGTACAGATGATAGCTATTACATGCGCTCAAGAGGCAGTGTGCAAACTAAAAGAAGAATGGTCAAGTTGGATGGGGTTGTTTGTGTTTGGTGCAAAATGGGCTTGCATCTACATGTGGTTCACTAGTCCAGGAAAAAGGATGTAACAGCCCTAGAATAAAGTGATATATCACTTGGTGCACCTAGATGAAACTATTGTTAATGTTACTTTGTGGCATCTACACAAATGGTATAACTTAGTGAAAATTACAAATTTACAAATCACAGTTTTCTTATGGAATTGACTGCAAACCTCTCCTGAATATGGCACATTTCATAGGGCAAAACTACCTAGTTGTTTGGCAATCATGGATTGCTGTGGATATGCCACTTTATTTTTTTTTTAATACCTTATGTTGGCATGTGTGCCTGTTTTACACTTTTATTTGTTTTCCTTTCTAGTCTGCCCACTGAGTCTGAATTATGGACAAATGACCTCCTGCTTTATTTTCTATTCTGTGCTTGGCTGTGGCATGCCCAGAAGGTATTCATCTAGCAACTGGGATATCACACTGTGATTTGCAGTTTATATCAGCAGTTCTCAAACTTAATGCACAGCGACCCTCTTCTGACAACAAAAATTATTACATGACCCAGGGGTGGGGACGACAAAGTCCAAGTCCCACTGCCCGAGGTGGGAGGGAGGACCAAAGCCCTGCCGCACAGGACTGAAGCCGAAGTCTGACCCCTGCTGCCCCGGGTGATGGGGTTCAGGCTTCGGCTTCAGCCCCAGACTCCAGCAGGTCTAAAGCCAGCCCTGGCAACCCCATTAAAATGGGGACCCGACCCACTTTGGGGTCCCAACCCACAGTTTGAGAACCGCTTCGCTGTATCTAACACAGTATATTCTCCACAAGCAACGCCTGTGGCTGAATTCTTAAGACCATGACTGGTAGATAAGTAGAAGCTGTGGGTGGACACATTAGTCCTGTGGGTTTTTATTCTACTCCCTACACCAGTGGTTATTACTAACACTGCTGTTTTGAAGACACTGAAAAAGACAGACTTTTAAGGTAGCTTACTGCAACTAATTAATTTGTATCTAATTTTAGTAGAAAAAGACTGTTGTATTTGCCTTGTCTTCAAACCACAGTAAATATACACATTGCTAAATGGCTATTGACATTTTCAAATGTGTTTCAGATGAAAATCAATAGCATGCTATTAGGCTCATCATACTGCTCAGCCTCTTATGCATCATTAAAATGTATTTTAAAAGCTTTTAACATAAATGGAAGTTGGGGAAAATAATGAGACATTCTGATGATGTGCAGCATACTTAAAAGACATTAAAGAATCAAATGGGAAACTTTAGAGGGATTTGGAAAGAATGCCCGGCAAAGCATTCACTGGGTGTGTAGAAAACATTATCAAATGAACAAAAAAGGACTGTGTGAGGGAAGCAGTGTATCAGTAGAGTTGAGCCAACTGCTGAGGATAACAAAGTAATAAAACATTTTAAAAGATACTTTTACAAATGGGCTCGTGGCACTTGTCATCTTCCCTTTGTCTGATGTATAATATCACTGCTGCACAATGCTAAGTAATGTATCTAAAAATACCATTCACATTTTATTTTCCTTGCAGAGAAGAATCACATTAAATCCTAAAAGCAAGTTTAAAAATTAATATTTCTGAGCCACTTCCTGGTGACCACCATCTTGCTGAAAAGTGACATCATTTGTGACAATGTAGGGTCCAAATTCAGACAGTGTAAATTGCTTCTTCTGCCTGAAATAGCACATAAATAATCAGAAGTTTGATTTAACATTTAAATAAAATATAAAAAATTGAAAAAATTCTCCTTCTGCTACAGAGAATGGGATGGGAACAATTGTTTTTTAAAAAGCAAAATTTCCTCGTGAGCTAAAAACTATTGTGCATATGGCCAGGATCTGTGTTCTCCTTATTTATTCTGATCTCTTGTCTGCATATATCACCCTTTATGGAGTTGAGATGACTTTTTTTCAAATTCATCATATTTTAAACAAAACATTATAGACAAACATCAGTTGTGGTATAAGCAAGGTGTAACTCCATTTACTTCAGTAGAGTTACTATACCAAAGTTAACATTTTTTCCTTAACTATATGAGGAAGATTCCATTCAGGGTAAAAATTTTGAAGAATTATCTGCCTTAGAATGGGACTTATACATCAAAAACAGTCTCAAAAGAACCATCCGCATCTAACCTTGAGTTTTTAGCTGGAGTACCAAACAAGAACTTCCTAGGATACCAAAATGTGTATGTTAAAATATGGGGTGATTACAGTCATGTTCAGGTAGACACCAAATATATATAAATGGAATATATATAGGGATCTCAAAGTCCCAGCCCGCAGGCCATCTACACCCTGAGAACCTCTCCACTCCGGCCCAAGGAGGAGAGACCCATGCAGCCATGCTGCCTGATGTCTGCTGCTGCAGGCGCTGCCCCCCACAGCTCCCATTGGCTGGGGGAGAGGGACAGATACATTATCACTAGTTGCCAAGCAGAGTCAGCCATGAAGGCAGCATCATTAGTTGCAGCATCACTTTTTTCCACAATGAATATAAACAAGTCAAAATAATGAACACAACTATCGGATACACCCCTTGCTGCAATCCTGAAGGTCTCAACTGCTCAGTCACTGAGGCCAAACATCAACAAATTGACAGAGCTGAAGCATTGCCAGGTGTCTGGCAAACACTAAAAACTATCTGGCAGACAAAGAATTGTATAAAGTAGTATGACAGTTTAATTATTTCTAAGAAATTCGAAATAAAAAATGCAATATAAACATTTTCTCTTCTGAACACCCTCTTCAGTGACATTATTGGCCTGCTGGGAGGATTTGAGGACTAGCACTGGCCCTAAAGTAAATTGAGTTTAAGACCCCTGACAAACTATCAAGGACAGGAATTTGTATCTAGGAGGAAAAAGAAAAGGAGTACTCGTGGCACCTTAGAGACTAACCAATTTATTTGAGCATAAGCTTTCGTGAGCTACAGCTCACTTCATCGGATGCAGCCGATGAAGCGAGCTGTCACTCACAAAAGTTTATGCTCAAATAAATTGGTTAGTCTCTAAGGTGCCACGAGTACACCTTTTCTTTTTGCGAATACAGACTAACACAGCTGCTACTCTGAAACCTATCTAGGAGGAAAGACTCCTGAGAATAATAAAGTCTGGCAGTACTTTAATTTCATTTTTGTCTGTAGAGTGGAACTCACCCCTCCCCAGCATGTTCTTGAAAATAAGGCAGGGGATCTAAAAAAAATAATTGGGTAGAGAGTTTCTTCTATTTTTAACTATTTAGTCTGGTTGCTGAAAGAAACTAAAATACAATCTCTATAGCAAATCAAACGCTTTACTGTAGCTCTTTCTTTTTTCTGTCTCTTTCCCTGTCCTGTTCTCTCTGCTGCCTCCTCCCTTGCAAAATGTATTTGGGGTTCGCTGGTCCTGGGATATTTCTGTTCCCTTGTTCTTCTCTATTTGAATGTATGGTAGTAAACAATAACAGACCATTTTAGCAAGGAACGAAAAACAACTTCTACAATCAAATCATACGGCTTTTTCCTTTAGCTTTTACCTGCTGTCAACAAACCAATCTAATACGCTCCTATCGTGATCTGACTAGGGCAATAACAAGTAGACGTCCTTTCAAATTACTAACATCACACAGCCAGTCAAATATATTGCGAAAGGGTTCTCTTGCCAAGCCAGATTGCCAAGGACGCTTTTCAGTTTGCAGTGGGCATCTGCCTGAGGCGAGCTGCTGAAGCGCAAGGAAAGCGGGTGGCAAATAAACAAGCGCAGGGGACGGGGAGGCAGGACTCCTGGTTCCTTTCCCCCAGGTTATTTGTCGAGCGACCGCGGCCGGGCCGGCTAGCAAGACGGGGTTGGATGGGCGGCTGCCTGTGGCTCCGGCGCACCAGCCCATACAAGGCCGGCTAAAGCAGCCCCCGCGCGTCGGCCGCTCCCCGGCGGCTGCTCCCACAGCTCGCGCCCGCTGACTGCCGGTCCCAGGGGGCCTCTGAGGCGGGAGAAGCCGGCACATCGCCCCGCCTCCCGTCCTGGGGCGGCCCCGCCTCGCTGGGCGGAGCACCCAGCCGCGTCCCCGCTGGCAGCGGCCAATTCCTTGCCTGCTCCGGCTTCCACGGGGGTGGCGGCCGCCCGGCCGCCCCCCTGCCGCTGTGTCTCCCTTCCGCCCCCCGCTACACCACCGCCTGGTTTGTTGAACGACAGTGTCGCAAAGTTAAACACGCCAGGCCAGAGCCGGAGCGCGACTTTACGGTGGCGGCAGCCGACCTTTTGCCTCACTCCGGCTCCCATTGGGGCAGCCGCCGGCCAATCCCCTGCCGCGATATCTCCCTCCAACGGCAACAATCCTGTGGTCCGTTGGCCGCCAGTGTCGTAAAACCGCCGTACCGGAGCCGGCGCGCAGCTTTACGGCAGCAGCGGCCCGACGAGCTCGGCGGGGTGGGGGGTAGGCGGTGCGGAGCCGGCCCGCCGGGGTGTGGACGCGCGCTCGCGCGGGCAGCTGGATGCCCGGGGGCGGGGGGAGCCCGGCGCCCTGCACTCTGGTGGGAGCGGAGGCGGGGGCCCCCGGCGCCGGCGGGGAGGCGGGCGGCGCGGCGGCCCCGGCGGGCAGGATGAGCCTGTCGCCCAAGGAGCTCTCGAGCCTGCTGAGCATCGTCTCGGAGGAGGCGGGCGGCAGCACCTTCGAGGGCCTGTCCAGCGCTTTCCACCACTACTTCGGCAAGGCCGAGCACTTCCGCCTGGGCTCGGTGCTGGTGCTGCTGCTGCAGCAGCCCGACCTGCTGCCCAGCCCGCCGCAGCGCCTCACTGCGCTCTACCTGCTCTGGGAGATGTACCGCACCGAGCCGCTGGCCGCCAACCCCTTCGCCGCCATCTTCGCCCACCTGCTCAACCCCGCGCCCGAGCGCGGCGACGAGGCCGAGCGGCCGCCGCTCTCAGGTACCGGCCCGGGGCGCGGGGGTTTCCGCTGAGCAACCGGCTCCGCTTCTCGGCGGCCGTCGCGTCGCTGCGAGGCCCGGTCTCCCCGGGGTGGGGTGGATGGGTGGGGGGGCCGCGCCGCTGAGGTGGCTCCCGGGCTGCGGCCGCTCAGCAGAGATCGGGCCCGAGTCTTTCGGGGGAGACAGGCAGGGGCTGGAAGGAGGCCCCGCGCGGAGTGATGTTTCGGTTTGTGTCCACGGGACCGGAGCCTGCCCCAGCCCCCTCCCTCGGCTGTGTGTGTGTGTATTTTTCACAAAAGTTTTTCTGGAGGTTAAGTTACATCGTTGTTCGTCAAAGAACACTCCGTTGCCTCTGGTTTCGGTACCTGTCCCCTTAGTTCTTCACTCATCTAAACTGCCCTCTAGCAAGCAGCAAAAGAAACCCGGATTATTCTCAGGTCAAACACTTTAAAATAAGCCTTTCAGGCTTTCTTTCTACGTTATAAAACACCACGCACCCTTTTCCTTTGCAGTGCAGTTCAGAAAACATGTTTAAAAACACATCTCAACAGCGGTCATGCACCACTCCATTCAAACGGCAGTGCACATTGCTCTGGCTCTTACTTTTTGGGGGCATTAGATTAAAGCCATGAAAACCGAGAAGCTGTGCATGAAGATAAATTACCCCTCCAAAATCAGAAGGATTCTGGCTAAAGTAACTAATGTACATAGCAGATAAACTGAAGAGAAAAGGAGGACTTGTGGCACCTTAGAAACTAACAAATTTATTTGAGCATAAGCTTTCGTGAGCTACAGCTCACTTTATCGGATGCATTCAGTGGAAAATACAGTGTGGAGATTTTATATAAACAGAGAACATGAAACAAGGGTGTTACTATACACACTGTAATGATAGTGATCAGGTAAGGTGAGCTATTACCAGCAGGAGAGGAAAAAAACCTTTTGTAGTGATAATCAAGGTGGACCATTTCCAGCAGTTGACAAGAACATCTGAGGAACAGTGGGGGGGCGGGAATAAACATGGGGAAATAGTTTTACTTTGTGTAATGACCCATCCACTCCCAGTCTCTATTCAAGCCTAATGTAAGGGTGTCCAGTTTGCAAATTAATTCCAATTCAGGAGTGTCTCATTGAAGTCTGTTTTTGAAGTTTTTTTGTTGTAATATTCCGACTTTTAGGTCTGTAATCGAGTGACCAGAGCGGTTGAAGTGTTCTCCGACTGGTTTATGAATGTTATAATTCTTGACGTCTGATTTGTGTCCATTTATTCTTTTACGTAGAGACTGTCTGGTTTGGCCAATGTACATGGCAGAGGGACATCGCTGGCACATAATGGCATATATCACATTGGTAGATGTGCAGGTGAACGAGCCTCTGATAGGGCTTAATCACAAACGGCCACACTATGATGGTGTCCCCTGAATAGATAGGTGGACACAGTTGGCAATGGGCTTTGTTGCAAGGATAGGTTCCTGGGTTAGTGTTTTTGTTGTGTGGTGTGTGGTTGCTGGTGAGTATTTGCTTCAGGTTGGGAGGCTGTCTGTAAGCAAGGACTGGCCTGTCTCCCAAGATCTGTGAGAGTGAGGGATCGTCCTTCAGGATAGGTTGTAGATCCTTGATGCGCTGGAGAGGTTTTAGTTGGGGGCTGAAGGTGTTGGCTAGTGGCGTTCTGTTATTTTCTTTGTTGGGCCTGTCCTGTAATAGGTAACTTCTGGGTACTCTTCTGGCTCTGTCAATCTGTTTCTTCACTTCAGCGGGTGGGTATTGTAGTTGTAAGAACGCTTGATAGAGATCTTGTAGGTGTTTGTCTCTGTCTGAGGGGTTGGAGCCAATGCGGTTGTATCGTAGAGCTTGGCTGTAGACAATGGATCATGTGGTGTGGTTTGGATGAAATAGTTCATCCAACCTGATCACTCTCATTACAGTGTGTATGGTAACACCCATTGTTTCATGTTCTCTGTGTATATAAAATCTCCCCACTGTATTTTCCACTGCATGCATCCGATGAAGTGAACTGTAGCTCACGAAAGCTTATGCTCAAATAAATTTGTTAGTCTCTAAGGTGCCACCAGTACTCCTTTTCTTTTTGCGGATACAGACTAACATGGCTGCTACTCTGAAACTGAAGAGAGACAGGCATGCTTAACTCCATTCCCCAACACTGGAGAGCTGGTGGTTGTTTGAAGCCATGTAAGAGATGTCTCACTGTTTGTGTAGGGGGGAATTTGCAAGAAGTGAGGTTTTCCTGTCCCCTCTGTTCCCAGTACAAATAAATCCCTGGAATAGGGCCCTCTCTGTGTGATCCGGGGCCGAAAGGGGAACCTCTTCTCCAGATATTTATTTTTGAGGGGCACGGTAACAGGTAAACCTCCCTTCTTTAATCTAGTGCCCCCCAAACTGGGAATCGGAGTGATGTGTGCTGAGTGATGGATGACTCCTGTTGAGAGGTGCTTTTAAAAATTTTGTCTTTGAAATTGCCCTACAAAGGAAAGGAGGGGGGGCTGTTTGCTGTTTTGTGATAATTAAAGAAGGCCTGAATCACTTAAAAATAAGCATTTGACATGAGAATTATCAGGGTTTGCTTTTCTGCTTTGAAGAACTGGAGGGATTAATATCATCACAAGGTGCTGAAACCAGAGGAACTGAAGGAAGGGGAATTTGGAGGGGCAGTGTTATTTGATTAAATCCTAATTTAATCACATCATAAAAAACACCTTATGTTTCAGACAAACACTGGAAAGAACAAAAAAGTTCTTTTGTGAAAGATCAGAGAATATCAGGGTTGGAAGGGACCTCAGGAGGTCATCTAGTGAGTCCAACCCCCTGCTCAAAGCAGGACCAATCCCCAACTAAATCATCCCAGGCAGGACTTTGTCAAGCCTGACCTCAAAAACCTCTATGATTCAGTGCTCCACCCCACTTTCCTGCATTTGGGAGCTGAGGGAGCACCAGTCAAGCTTTTTAGAAAATAAAAATACAAGGAACTTCTGTTTTGATGTAAAAACAAGCAGGATTTTTTTTCTTTTTTTGGCCAAGTAACTTTAGATGTTGGATTATAGCTTGTTTGCAAACAGCTCGTTGTTTAAGTGTTCAAAACCTGAGCCATTTGTACCCATTGGTCACATGTAAAATGTTTAATCTCTGATTGGATGAGTTATTTTTAGCCTCTGATTTCTGGAGCTAATACAAATGAATTCTGGATTCTTTCTGAGTTTTAATAGTTTAAAACTTGCTTTTTCAGCAAAACGTTCACTTCATTAATATTTTCGAGAATGTTTATTGAAAGCAGCACAGTCAAATTGTTTGAACATTTAAATACTAAAGCAAACTTTTTTTTTCAGTATTCTCCAAGCTCTGTTGGTCATGGTTTAAAATGTGGGGTAAAGGGTGTTGAACTTTACAAGCACTGCTCTAGAGAGTATATAAACTGGCTGTATGCCACTAATTTAAATCCAAATGATTTTCAAATCCAAGCTTCCCCTCAGCTGAAAGTAAAATTCTGTGGATTCACTGGTGGCTAATAGAACGATTATCTTTGATGTGACTACTTGAAATATTGTCCTTCGGTATATATTTCAGTGAGAGGTATTTATAACATGCTGCAAAATGAGTCTCGAGTATTTATAACTTCACCTGAAAAGTGCAAATTTTAAATTCTATTAAAGTTACTATAGTGCTTACTAAGGTGTATGGATGTGCCAAGTTTAAATTTTATTTACATTGAAAACTAAAATGGCTAAAGTACAAAATTCAGCATTTACAGAGTATTATAAATTCTGCTTTAACAACAAATGGAGATCTTGTTTAACACTTTTGATAGCTATAAAGTTCTGAAAACAGGCAAGTTCTGCTCAGTCTCAAAGGGATACTGTCAGTTTTACTTGGCCCAAAAATAAAGTTCCATAAAAATTTGTTTATAAACATTCAAGACTAATATAAATGTTTCCATAATTTTAACAAAGTTGTTTTGAAACAAACATTCCCTGCAGTGTGTGAAGCCCAAACTCAGCAGCATTAAGAACCTGAAAGAGAAACTGATGTGATTTGTATTTCTTGGCTTTGAAATGAAAATCAAACTATAAATAGTGACAGGTAAACTGGATTCTAAAAGTTTTTCACTTTGAATAATTTGTAGTGTTAATAGCAACTTGTTCACCACAAACTACAATGAATATTATGGCTGTGACTAGCAATGTGCTTGTTATTTGTTAAGAATTGATCATTGGTCTAAATTAGAAAACAAAATGATGCATCAAGACTGCTTGACATTCAAAACCAAATTTAAAAAGTTGTGTGGGGAAGGGTTGGGAGCTCTTTACTACTTATGCCACATTTTTCTCTTCTGTTCCTTCCCTGATGGCCTGTTTGTATTCACTGCTCTCTACAGAAGGGTTCAGCTTTCCTTGTATTTGCCTAGTTTTAATCAAATTGCCTTTCATTTCTGGAGCACCCAAATTCAAACTATTCCCCAAAGTGTAACAGAGCTTGATATGACTGCGTGGGTCTCATAGATGCAATTGCAATATAAGGGCTTACGTTTTACTAACATGGATGACCAAACATTGGTAACAGCTGAAGAACTAGGTTTTTTTAATTGTAATAATTAAACTAATTTTAGATGGCTTCATTAGCCCTTATGGTATGCTGTGACCTAGCCTTCAACCCAAAAATGGAGACATAGGGCTGTTGAAATAAGTCTAAAATGATTTAATAGTTAAAACCAAAGATACCTTGACTGGGTTTAGTTCATTAGACCAGTGTTTCCCAAACTTGGGACGCCACTTGTTCAGGGAAAGCCCCTGGCGAGCCGGGCCGGTTTGTTTACCTGCCTCGTCCGCAGGTTCGGCCGATCGCGGCTCCCACTGGCTGCGGTTTGCCGTTGCAGGCCAATGGCGGCTGCGGGAAGCGGCAGCCTGTATGTCCCTCAGACGGTGCCGCTTCCCGCAGTCCCCATTGGCCTGTGGTGGTGAACCGCAGCCAGTGGGAGCTGTGACCGGCCGAACCTGCGGACGCGGCAGGTAAACAAACTGGCCTGGCCTGCCAGGGGCTTTCCCTGAACGAGCGGCATCCCAAGTTTGGGAAACACTGCATTAGACAGTTTAAGCAAAATTATTCTGTATTGCTCATATTTAAATGCTACATAGACAGAGGCGTGGATTTAATTTAAAACATTAACACAACTGAATATTCTTAGTGTCAGCCTAATTCATACATTTTAATATTTGTGCCATAGTTTGTTTAGCAAACATCGCTCCTTCACAGTAGAAAGTGAAAAGTATTGATTGCCACTGTGTAACATGTAAGGAAAATTGTTTTTCTCAGGTTTCTTACCTCCCATAACTCCACCAGAAAAATTCTTCCTTTCCCAACTGATGTTGGCTCCTCCTAGAGAACTCTTCAAGAAGACTCCTCGACAGATTGCCTTAATGGATATAGGAAATGTGGCCCAGTCAGTGGATATAAGTGGACTTCAGCTAGCACTAGCAGGTAAGAAATAACAAACCATTTTAGGTATATCCTGACAGCTTTTCATTGAGATAATAGTGAAAGCGAGATATTTCTTTTTAAGTGTAAAATAAGTTGAGCTATAATTCTAGGCTGTAGAAACTTCAAGCACAGAGCATTTTTAACTGCCTTACATTTGGCTTAAAAAGCAAGTTTTATACATGGAATTTTCTTCTTTGAGGCTGTGAAGACACTTTTTTTACAATATAGGAATAGGCTTTACATCTGAAACATGTCTTTTGTTCTGGTGGCTGTTTTCATGCTTAAATTTTATTCCCTTGTATCCTGTGCAGTGTTTCCAATTCAGAAACACAGGATAACTTATTATCAGGCAGCCATTACACCTCTTTCTTCAGTTATCTCTTTTGGCAAGCCCAGGTGTTAAAACTGAATTTTTGGTAGTTTTTATAAATCTGAGATGATTCAGGTTTTTGTTACTTCCTGTATTGCCTCCAGATTGGGAAGGTGGCTAATTTGGCTGGCTGTATCTAGTAAAAGTGATTCTTTTGGACCACTTGGCAGGAGAAAGAGAGAAAAGGGTGGTGGTTGTGAGTCGTCACTTATAGTAGGTCACTTTTGGAGCTACTGATTGAAACAGTAGGAAAGATGGATATAGTAAATGGGGCCAGTTTGGAGCACGAAAAATCCAAGTATGGTCTTATAAGGATGTGATAACCATTGTTTGAGACTAGGGACCGAATGGCTAGGCAGCAGTTCTGCAGAAAAGGACATAGGGGTTACAGGGGACGAGAAGCTGGATATGAGTCAACAGTGTGCCCTTGTGGCCAAGAAGGCCAATGGCATTTTGGGCTGTATAAGTAGGGGCATTACCAGCAGATCGAGGGACGTGATCGTTCCCCTCTATTCGACACTGGTGAGGCCTCATCTGGAGTACTGTGTCCAGTTTTGGGCCCCACACTACAAGAAGGATGTGGAAAAATTGGAAAGAGTCCAGCGGAGGGCAACAAAATAATTAGGGGACTGGAACACATGACTTATGAGGAGAGGCTGAGGGAACTGGGGATGTTTAGTCTACGGAAGAGAAGAATGAGGGGGGATTTGATAGCTGCTTTCAACTACCTGAAAGGGGGTTCCAAAGAGGATGGCTCTAGACTGTTCTCAATGGTAGCAGATGACAGAACAAGGAGTAATGGTCTCAAGTAATGGTCTCAAGATTTAGGTTGGATATTAGGAAAAACTTTTTCACTAGGAGCGTGTGAAACACTGGAATGCGTTACCTAGGGAGGTGGTGGAATCTCCTTCCTTAGAAGTTTTTAAGGTCAGGCTTGACAAAGCCCTGGCTGGGATGATTTAATTGGGGATCGGTCCTGCTTTGAGCAGGGGGTTGGACTAGATGACCTCCTGAGGTCCCTTCCAACCCTGATATTCTATGATCCTGTGAACTAAGTTTTTAATACCTAATCTTGGGATAATTAGACAAATATTAGTGTGATATTCAACCTATTGCCTGAGTTTTCCTGCCTTAGTCCTGTGTCTCCCTCTTTGAATTTTTCTGAGCATTTTTGTGAATGCTGTATTCTTTGACTTAAACTTTCAAAAATGACTTGACACTTTGGGTGCCCAAATTACAATGCATTGAAGGGGTCTGATTTTTCACAAGAGCTGTGTACCTGCCCTCTGAAAATCAGGTCCTTTTTGAATGGTGTCAAATTAAGAACCCCAAATTACTAAATTTGACTGTTTTTGCTGGAGGTTCCATGCATTTTGGTTTGTCCTGTCTTCAAAATACAAAGCCAGTAGTATTTTTGAAAACGGAACAAATTCATTGATATTGGTTGCTTTTAAAAATAAGTAGCTGAATGTGCAATGCTTATTCTGTATGTAGTGGATACAACAAAATTATACAATAAATCACATACATAACTAACTTGACTACATAGAGACCTTAGGCTATCTCTGATCTGACATGTTCATAACAGAGACAGTGTGGCTGAGGTAATATCTTTTATTGAACCAATTTCTGTTGGTGAGAGAGACAAGATTTGTTTCTTTGAATAAATGCCTGCCGTTGTCTATGTGCCTCATAGGAAGGCAACTGCTCTTGCTGTCTTGACACCTCGGAATCACCTTTTTGACTGGCTTCTCCATTTATAAAATAACTTGTTTCAAGTCCATATATTTCCCAGTAATCAAAGATGTAGAAAAGAAGTTAACTGAGTAGTCCGTAAAGTATAAAAAGAGTGAAACAAAAAAAACTTAAAAGCTATTGAGAACTTTGTTTATATTTGTCCCTCTTTCCTAGCCAATCTTGTCATGTAAGAGTTGTAAATCTTGATGGCTTTTGTAAAGGTGTTCTCCTATTCAGAATATCCCTGGATTCATTTTAGAGACAAGTTTGGACCTTGTTCTAGAATGTACCTCACAAAGATTTACTGCTATTCAAAAAATTTTAAAGCATTCTGTCAGGATAACTATCCTGAATGTTAAATTACATATGGGAAAGACAACTGATGTATCCTGTCCTTTAATATCTGATCTTCTCTGAGTAATATCCTAAGTAACAATCAGAATTTAAATATGAACAATTTGACTTGCAGCTGTAATTGCTTTTTTTAAAGGGCAGAAATACAGTTTCCTAAGGACTTTGTTTAGATTTTTTTGTTTGATCAGTATTAACTTCTCTTCAACCTGCTGATTTGCAGAATGTTTTTGCAAAATTTGCTTCTGTTTCTTTATTTGTACTTCTGCCTGTTTGGATCATTATCCTGCCAAAAACGTCATTTTCTGATGCTGGTGGGAAAAGGAAGTTTTCTGGCAAAATACTGCCTTTATTCGATACGGTTAGCTTGACAGAAGACTACGTTGGTTAAGGGTAATTGGCTTGTAGTCAAAGCTGCTTTTTCCAATACATTTCAGCACCTTCCGTTAGGAATCAAAGGAAGCTTCCTGCAATTTACAGAAGAGGAAAAATGTAGCACCACAATAGAGATCTCCAACTGCTTGCCTTTGAATAGCTTTTTTACTTTAGGTGGCTTGGGTTAAGGAGCTTATGCTCTTCCCATACACAAATTAATCTTTAGCTCTTTTATTAAGGATTCTGCTTTAAATACAGCTTTTGCTTTCCCTAATCCCCAAGAATTGATCTGGCCTGATCCTGTAACCTTCTGCTTGTGGGCAGACTGCAGTGACCACATGGAGCTTCACTGAGTTCATTGGAGACTCCTTGCAAGCCCAAGAGACTTCATGTGTGCACTGAATTGCAGGACTGGGGCCTAAACCTGTTGTAGATCTCATAATAATATCCGATGGTACTTTATTGTCTGGGAATACTGGGGTCCAAATCAAACCTACAATTTACTATCAACTGTTGACCAGCTATGACCTTAAGATGAACACCACAGTGCCACCAAACTGAAATGATATCTACTCATCTTTTAGATGTGACATTTAGCCTGTTGGATTACTTGTAATGTGCAGGAATTGGTCAAGAATATTCCAAAAAAAATTCTTAAGCTTGTATACTGAAGTTCTAAATAGTTTATAAACCAGTAGAAGCATTCTGAAAATTGGTGAAATTGGATTTTTATTTTTTGCAATCAAATATCTTTTCTTGAGAAACTGGTAAAGAAGTATTCAAGTATATCATACATATCCTTGAAGGAAAAATATCCTACCAAATTAGTTCAGTGAGTCAATATTCAGATAAAATAAAACAGAAAATCACCAGGTACTTTGCAAACTTAATAACTTCTGCTTATTCCTTTGCTTTGATGGCAAAGGTTCATGCTTGCTCCCTTGCCAGCCATAGGAAATACACTTACAAAAAAGCCTTTGGACTCCGCAGGCTACCGTTATCTGTGGAAGAGAGTTCTGTTATCTGACATTGAGTCTATTTTTGGGAAGGGGTTCAGTTAAAATTTTGAACACTAGATAATTAGGGGGCCATATCTAGCATGAAGAACGTTTCTGCAGAGAAAAGCTCTGAGTACTAGCTCACCAGGTTCTAAATAAAGGGGAAAGTATAAACAAATTCGGTGTAGGTAGAGGCAGTATACAAGCTCAGTTACACAGAAAATGAAGCAGTAGTTTCATTTCAGTACGGTGTCTCTCTTCAGTGACTGCTGGGCACAAAACAAGAGCTGTATTAGTTATGGGACCAAGATTTCAAGCTTCAAATTATTAGAGGCTGAATCTGTTAAGGAGCATGCTATATAAAAAATGCCTACAAAAGGATGAAAACTCCCTGAATGACTAGATATAAGCACATACTTAGACTTCCCCTTGCAGATGGAGTCTGTTAGCAATGCTGTGGGGCTGGCATCTGTTAGTCAGCTACTGACTTTTGTGAAGTAAGGTTGACCTATTTTAAAATGAACTGATCAGGGTGACAGAAAGTAAAGACATCCTTTTTCACAGTACTACAGAGGTCATAAAAGTTGGAGCCTGAAATTTAGGATTAGGAATAAAGGGTCAGCTACTCCCAAGTCCTCAACTTGTTTGAGTGCTCCTATGACAGAAGCCATGTTATGGTTTCTCAGAATGTATCTATAAGTTTAAAACCTATTTTCCTTTCTCTGTAAGCAGCTTTGCAGTAACAAAGAATATCTACTGGATTTAGTAGTAGTACTGTGTAATTTGTTTTCTATGCTGTGTAATTTGGCCTTTTTAGGGGCATTGTCCACCTCTGAACAATTCTTGCTTACAACTGTAGTCCAGATAGTGCTGGATGTCCCATGCTGCTGGCTCACTTCCAGATGCATAAAATTTTAATTTATATTAGACTCCTAATATATATTTTTTCAATGTAAGCAATTGCTGTAGTTGCTACTGGGATGTTGCGACAACAGATGGGGGAAGGTAGTTAGTCTGTGCAACATCACTAAAAACACAGTCCACATCGAAAAATCTTTTACCTCTGATTTAGATTTTCTTATGGCCCCCATTATTGTAGAGTCTGAATGTCTGTTTGTGTGGGTCTTCACACAACAGTGGGGAAAGCGGGGGGAGGGAGAGAGAAATGTGACTGTAAAAACACAATTGGCAGGGGGACAAGTCTGGCAAGAATAGTGCATGAAAAACTACTCCAAACTCATTTTTTGAAACTGACTAGATCTGGGATTCTAACTCTTTCCATAAGCTAGGTCACATCCTAGAGCAGGGGTTCTCAACCTTCTTTCTGAACCCTCCCCTTCCCCCCAACATACTATTAAAAACTTCAGGGCCCTGCGGGGCACCGGGGTTTGGGGCGTTGGCCCCATTTAGGGTTATCATGTTTCAGGTTCCCCAAAAGAAGGCACTGCCAGAGGGCGGAGGCAGAGGGGGAGCAGGAAGGAGGAGTCCCCTAACCCTCCTGTGCCCCTTCTACCCTGACCTCTGCACTCCCCTTCCATGCTTCCTGGGCACTTGGTGCAGCCTGTCTCTCACCTCCAGCAGCTGCACATAGCTCCTCCCTGGAAACAGCCACAGCCTGTCCTCTTTCTGCCCTTCCCACCAGCCTTGCAGCATGGGATTAGCTCACCTGTTGCGAAATGCAGCCCCAACTGGAGCTGCTCCCTAGAGAAAGGGTTCAGGATCTGGCAGCATGAGGCTGACATGCTGCATTGTGAAGCTGTTTGGTCCCTCACAGCTGCCAGATCCTGCCTCATCAGCTACAAGGGAAGGAACCAGTGAGGCTCTGCAAAAGCCCGGATATAGCCTCTGATTTGAAAAAATCTGCTCAGACAGACAGTGGAGAATCAAAAGAGGCTATGCCTGGGGAAAACCGGACATATGGTAATCCTAGGGTGCCGGGGCTCCTGCCTCAGAGGGCGTGGCCTCCTGAAACAGCTCTTAGCCCCCCACTTGAGAACCACTGTCCCAGAGGATTCTCACAGATAGCTTATGTTCTCACCCATTCCCAGTCGATCACTGCATTGCTCCCATTTGCAATTATGTAAATCCTTGTGACAAATACAACAATTGCTGTTTTCATGGAAAAGTAATACTGGGAAAGTGTTAGTATTTTTAGCTATCTAATGCAGTTTTAGGAAGTGGAAAGGAGGAGAGCCAACACCATGTGACCGACCAATCAACTCTTTGCACACCACCAGCAAATGCTCCATGGCCCACCGTTTACAAACCTGAACTAGATTTCATGTTAACACTGTCTCTTTAAGCCAGTGCTGTTCTAAAGCTCAGATTGTCTCCTGCTACTTTTAGTATTCCTGACATCTGTATTTTGGTTGTATGCTTTAATATCATGGGCTGAACTTTTTTTCAGAGCGTCAGTCTGAGTTGCCAACACAGAGCAAAGCTAGCTTCCCCAGCATTCTCAGCGATCCTGACCCAGATTCCTCAAATTCTGGTTTTGACAGCTCTGTTGCCTCACAGATCACTGAAGCTTTAGTGAGTGGACCAAAACCACCTATAGAAAGTATGTGCATCTTTGTTTACTCTTAAGTTTCTGTAGTCTTTGGCACAATTACTTAAGGAGTGATATAAATGATGTGTTGAGCTACTTTTCTGTAGATTGGATTGTATGTGACCAAGCTCATACGTCATAGTACAAAACTCCAGTAAAAACAAATTCATCTGATTGTACGTTGAAAAGTATTACAGTTGTGGGAGGGAGAGAGGTATTGCTATTGTCAACCTTATATTAAATATACAGTATAATAACCTTCTAAATGTAAAATGATTTTTCATTGAGTAATACGAAAAGGACTTCACCTCTTTACTTTTCCTTTGAAACAAATCTTCACAACATTGTCTTTCAGGTCACTTTCGACCAGAGTTTATCCGGCCACCACCTCCACTCCATATTTGTGAGGATGAGCTGGCTTGGTTAAACCCAATAGAGCCAGATCATGCAATTCAGTGGGATAAGTCAATGTGTGTTAAAAACAGCACTGGAGTGGAGATCAAACGCATCATGGCTAAGGCTTTCAAAAGTCCTTTGTCCTCTCCCCAGCAAACACAGGTGGGTACTATGTGCTAGCTGCCCTCCCTTCTAATCTTTCCTATGCATGTTCTTGTATTTCATACATTTTAGAAAACTAGGGTCAAATTAAATGACTTAAATAGTACTCAACTCATTATATTTGGGGATGACAGAATTCAATTTTTTTAAATAATTTCAGTGGATAATATCAATATTTGTTTATTTAAGCATTTTTAAATTTTTTATCAATTTATAATTTCCTATATTTGTGAACATTTGGGGTCAGACAGTAATTATTTAATGACAGTAGATTTTGAGATTCAAAAAGTTAAAGCTTCATAACCATTAAAACATAAATTGTCAGCATCACATGTCAAAATATACAAAGTAAATATCCTTAAATCAAACTCTTAAGTTCTCAAGCAGCATTGTTCTAAGTTGGCCTATCTGTACATTTCAGTTATCATTGATGGAAATATTTTGCGTTGTTGTATATATGGTGAAATCAACATATACAGATGATAAAAAAATCTAATCTTTCCACACCTATTTATATTACATAAAATTAAAATAGTCACATAGCAGACCCAGTGAAGCAGAATGATGGAATTCAAAACAAACAGTAGCCCGAGGTGCTAAGATGGAAGTGTCACTACAAGATTTAAACTGTCTAAACTCCTGTGTAGAGCACTAATCTGTCTGTGGGCACTCCAGAAGTTTGAAGATTTGTCCTGCCAAGGAGTGGACTTGCTTAAAACTGTCTCCAAATTTAGGAAATCTCAATATTGTTTGAGTTGTCTTGTCTCAATACCAAAATTCCGGAGTCTTGGTTTGTGTATGGTCAGGTGAGGAAAGCATTTTTTAAAACTTGGCAGTGTGTGTAGAAACAGCAGATAGACATTAGCTGAACAAATGGAAAATGTGACTAGTAACTAGCAACAGTATTTCCCTGCTAGGATAACCTTGTTGCAGTAATGCTGTTTCAGGTTTGGCAGAGGCTTTCAATAAGATGTTTATTTAGAAATGCTAAGGGCCTAATCTTGTCTGGCTGAAGTTAGTCGGAGTGTTACTACTGACTTCAATGGGTCTTACTCTTATCATTGTACTGTATAAGGAGAGAGATGTTCTAGAACAACTATCTCTTTCTGTCTAAGATAACTTATCAAAGTTGTTGGTAAGGTCAGTTAAACAATGTATTTTCCGGTTCAACGAAAGAGCTAGAGCAAGAGATAAAAATGAAACTTGGATTATGTGGGTTTAATTTTTTCCACAACATACAAGGCTACTAACTGCCATGAGCTTCAAACCCTAGCTTCTTTTAAAGGCTTTTCTGTGCAGTTGCCCTGGGGCAGAAACTGAAATATTAGAAGAAAACAAAATATGTATAAGAAGAAATACTTAAATCCAAGTGGCTAGAATTATTCTCCTTTTGTATAATATAGATGGATTATTGCTTTTGTTTTGCAGGCTACATCATTTTTGTAAAAAATGCAGAACCTGTTGACAATTACAGGAAACTTGGAGTCGTTCTTCAGATCACTGGAATTTCTGCACAAGGCAGAATATTTTATTAAACTAAGTCATAATAAAATCCAGGCTAGGTTTCTAGTTCACCTTGTGTGGTCAACCATGTACAGTTTAATTCAAATTTAAAATGATGTTGTTGTTTTTTTTTTATAGCTTCTTGGAGAATTAGAAAAGGACCCCAAGCTTGTTTACCACATTGGCCTCACTCCTGCCAAACTGCCTGACCTGGTGGAAAATAATCCTTTAGTTGCTATAGAAATGTTGCTTAAGCTAATGCAGTCCAGTCAGATAACAGAGTATTTTTCTGTCCTGGTCAACATGGACATGTCTTTACATTCAATGGAAGTTGTAAATCGGTAAGTGTTCCTTGTCTTCTTAAATCTAAACTTATCTTTGTGAGTTCTCGCACTGGAGTGCTCTGATCAGTGCAGTTTTTTAAAAAAATGAAAGCATAATGTTTCACAGGAAGTACCTGATGAGTTTTACTGATTGTGGCTTTATGCATAGTGGTATAGTCAAATTTGAAAAGTAGCTTGTTCCACTGTGCCCCTAAAGGGTACCAAAGTTAGCAGGAGTTTAGGAAATAGCTGTCAAATTTCATTGAAATAGGTTTTGGCCTGAAAAAGATGGTCCTTGTGCACAAATCAGACATATTAAAGCAAGAAGGGGGAAGAGAAGACTCCTCTATGCTCTTTTACCATAGGACATAATCATTGGCTGGAAAAGTGCTGAACTCATCTGACTAAATATACCAATTTATACTATATAAGCAGACTCACTAAAATGCAGTGAAGCAGCTTTGAATTACCTGTCCTCTTGCCAAAAGAAGTCTGAACACTATCATTCAAAACTGCCTGTATGTCAAGTTAGTTTCATCCCTTTTAAGGGTTTATTCAATGAAAGGTGTAATATTGCTAATTAATTCAAACAAAGTAATAAACACTTCTTCATGAAATGCCACTAACATGAGAGGCACAGTTCATTTCAGTAGGAGTATTCATAGAAATAATTTTGCAATATATCTTAAAACAAGGCTGTGCGTAGTAGTGGTTTTGCCTCTGTGATATGAGTGTTGTGTCCGCCATTTTGTTCTGCAAATGAAATAGGGCAAATCTTGAAATCTTGCTTCTTATTTGAAATTCACATTGAATCCCACCTCTTAATAAAAAAGTGTAGTTCTATTGGGTTAATGGCAATCTCAGTAGAATGTTATGCTTAACTAGAAGTTTCTTACTTTTCTACATTTATATATCTAAAGAAAATCAACTCTTCTGTGCTGTTGTAAATCAAATCACGTGACAGTGAATGTATTTAGTTTGAATGGTTGTGGCTTCTCTCATTTTCATGTTGAACTTGACAATTATTTATATGTAAAATTTCTTTGTGTATCATCTGTGTACATCAAGAGAACACTTTTAGTAGGAATAAGCTTTTTTCAGTCTTCACAGCTTTATGAAAATTTATCTGATCACCACAAACTTTTAAACTGAGTTTTTGCCTAATAACCACCATCTAATATACAAAAGCATCCTTATTAGAGAGCAGCTAGTTCTATGAATAACAGCACTCATATGAGAAAGTGACAATGTATCCTTTTAAAAAAAAAAAATCTATCTTTAACATTTCAAGATTTGCTAATCAATAAGCCGTAAACGTTTTAATATTGCCATACTTATCTGCTAAAGGAATGCACAAAATGACAGAATAGTGCACTTCTGGGGTCTTGCAATAATTAGATTCAGAAATAGTATTAGTTACTGTTGTTTTCCAGAATAGACTGTAGAAATGGCACTAGCTTATTTAACAAATCTGTTCCACTGGTGTACTCTGTACCTGACACAAGTGGTAAATGTTCATGTTTTTACTGTTAGTCCTGCAAGACTGAGACAGATTCTATTTCATATTGTGCATCGGAATTATTCCATTCAGTTACATCAGGTACCGTTGCTTTCATTCGGTTTAATTTAGGTCACTGACCATTTTTAACGTGTGTGTGTGTGTGTGGAATAAAGAACGTAACTTCTCCTAGGGTATATCTGTCTACACAGCAAAGGGGCTGTGGGGCTGCTTCATTGCTGTGTAGACTTCCGAGGTTGGGCTCTATCCCCATCCCAGAAGTCTACACAACAATGAAACAGCCCCGCCGCTCATTGCTATGTAAAGTTTGTAGAGGAGTAGTGAAAAAACTTCACTTGTAAATTGATCACCTTTGATATTGAAATTGGAGACAGATTTCAATGCCATTTTTAGTCCTCTTAGAATAGTATTGTACTGATACTCCTGAGGCCTATGGGGAAGCACTAATAGAGAGATTTTACAGCAGCTCATCTTAACTGGAATGATTTTTTTGGGGTGGAAGAGAAGAATCAGAAGATGTCAACAAGAGCATGTGAAGGGTGAGATTGTCGTTTTTGCCTAGAGTTTATGGAAATACAATCTGGGAGCATTTTAATACCAAAACTACTACTAGTGTGAGTCTGAGGAAGTACTGCTTCTTCCAGGGTAAAGTTATGATCTCGTTTCCTTGTTTCTCGCTTTCTCTCTCCTCAGACGCCTCCCCTGTTATCTCTACTGTTTTGCAGCAGGCAGAATGAACAGGAGCAACAAGAAACACACAGTTCTTGTTCATTCAGTCAGCTGGAGAGATGTGCCACCTGCTATAGAGGGAAAAGTCCTACATCTGGAGTCAGTGCAGTGATTCTTTAACAGAAGGTTCTGCTAGATCATGTGTTACTTTTAAGAGAGTCTACTTAGAGACACTGACAGCAATGGATTTTGATGCCTCTGTATAATGCTACGCTTATGGATGCTGTAAACTTCTAGAGCGAAAGCTCCATTGCATACGATGGGTACAACAGAACTGTTATGCAGGGGCATTTCTTTGTTTTTATTTACATAACACACAAACTAGATTAAATTGCAAAGTCACACTCGAGAGTTTGAAAATGCCAGAATAAAAGTTGTCTGTGCAGCTTTAATTGGGCCCCCTTGTGCCTGTACGTTGATAGTCTTTATTTACATGATCACATACAATTTTTCCACAGGACCCCCACCTCCTTCAGTGCACGGGATGTACTTGCTCTGGATTGGAATCAGGGCTGTGTAGTGAAACAGACTATCTAGAACCCTGCCTCATTTGTTGCAGAACTTGGAAGGTGTGTAGTGAAGAGAAAGGATGACCTCATAGTTAAGGCAGTTGGAGAATTGTATTCTGCCTCAGCCAGAGTTCCTGTGTGATGCTACACAAGTCACTTGAACCAAACCCTTCGCAGGTCGTCACTAATTGTGTGTTCTTCATTTTCTGGGTGCCTGACTTGATTTGCAGAAGTGCTGAGCATTCAGAGGAGGGTTTGAATAGTATGCAGTACATAAGACTTAAGGCCCAAGGGCCACATAGTGAACAATGAGTATAAAACAAAATATTGAACAGCTGCTCTGCTCACTTAGTGAGCATCATCCTTCCTGTGCCTTAAATGAACCAGGGGTCTTGTGGAAAAAATACTGTATCATAATGCATACACACAAGGGAGCCAAATTAAGCCTGCACAGGCAACCTTAAATCAGGTATTTTGTGACTCTTGAGTGTTTGACATGAAGGTCACCCCCTGCCAAAATTTCAAGTCCCTGTTCCAAAGCATGGGGGCAGGGGAGTGCATCAGAGAAAAGGTCACCAGAATATTTTAACATGGGCAAAACTTATTTTTCCCTTGTCTCATTCTTGGAAATGGCTGAATTATTTTGGTTAACGTTTAAAAAAAAACCAAGCTGAGGTGTAGACATCCAGCATGTAAAATTTCAGCCCAAATATTAAAGTTTGGCAAAGTTATAAGCAACTGAAAACAGGGTCTTAATGGGAAGGGTAGTGCTACCTTACTCTGAAGTGCTACCAACCCCACCTATAATACAGCTGACTTTTTTTTTTGCTTCTGGCATCAGAGATGTACTCAAATTTGCTTAGTTGGGACAAACTACTGTCAGATAAGTATGTTCTGAGAAGTTTTATTATAATAGGCTTGGATGTTGACTTCCGGATCTATTGTAATTGACCAGTTGGGTTTCATACCCATGATTAAATGTTACTGTAGTGATATGTAGCTTGCTTGTATGTTCATGCATTAAGGAACTGTTTTTGAATGAGAAGCCTAATTCTTCTTCCCCTCATGCCAAACCCTGTAGTTTTCTTCCTTCCTGTCCCCACTTCAGCACTGCAGACTACTTTTCTGGATGTTTAAAAAAGAAAAACTGCTAACACTGATCTGCATTAGTCTCCTGAGTAAAATGTTTTAAGTATTTAACCTGAAAGTTTCCCAGAGGCTACAAGCTAAATGAGAAGTAGTTGGAACTTCTTCCCCATCTCTTGGTCTTTCAACTATTCACGCAAATTTGTGAAGCGTTCCATACTATTCAAGGAGTTGTTAAACACCTGGTTCCATTTCTGCAATGTTGATGAATCAGTCCTCAGGTGCACAGTATAAGTACCAAGCCTTCCCTAAAGCTGCCGAGTTGACAGTTCTACCCACTTCGAGGTAGTAGCCATCAAGCTGCTAGGGCCTCTGCTCTGCTTTAGGAAGGAATGGCTGTAGGTAAATGGTTCCCACTCCTGTCTAGTACAACCACAGAAGATCACAGGTGTTCTGGTCGTCGTCGTCTCCTCCCCCTCCCCCCCCCCCCCCCCCCCCCCCCCCGCACAGTGAAAATCACATCAGTTCTGATGCAGGCAGGGTCCTCCCCACAAAAGATACAGGGCAGGAGTTTTACATAAAATTTAAAATGGTTGGCAGTGTCAAAAGGGAAGTTTGAGGTGAGGGAAATCAGGTAAAGTAAATGTCCTGTGGGATATAAAAAACACTTGCAAAGTCTTATGATAAGACACCTACTGACCTACATGCTCCAGTCTTCCGAACCACTTCATTAAAAAGCCAAAACCTTTGTGATCCAGCAAAGTTCCATACTGGTTGCACAGCAGTCTAGTGCAAGCTGGAGCATCTTGCAGAACTGCATCTAACTGGCATACTTCAAATGTGATGTAAGATCATTCCTTAGTTGTAGTACCTCTCTTACTTTGTGGGTATTGAAACAACTTGAAAACAACTTAAAAGTCCCCTTCAAACAAGTCAGATGGCAGTTGTACACCTTAATGATCCATTAGTATAGTACATGTATTGCGTGATTGAAGATATTATGTCTATAGCACTATTCTGAAAGCACAAGCTCTCTTGCTTTCTCGTATTTTAAAAAAATGTTCTCTAGCTCGCTCTTTGGTGAGACACTTCTGGTTCTTCACACCAATAGTGTGATTAACATGTTTAGTCATTTAAAGTCTTTTGAACTTATTTTGAAATCCAGATATTAATGATGTTCTAATTCCCATGATTTCTAAATTTAGAACCCTGAAAAAAACTAAGGCAAACTAACGTTTTTGAAGCACAAAATAATGCTGTTCCAGATGTGTATTTTAGAAGAAGTGTTCCAGCTTCTAGAACTTGACCTCTGATGCTGATATACACAGTTGCATTTGATGCTTGCTACACTATGAAATTGTCACTCAAATAAGCTCTAATCTACTCAGATAAGTAACTTGAGAGTTTCTGTTGCTCTGCATGCAGTGCCCATCACTAGCTTCTGTAGGGTGTAAGAAGTGCATCTGCTTATTGGACAGTAAAGATCACATGGGTGCCTTTGATGTAGGCCTCCTGCATGGAGACATCTAGAGAGTAACATTAAATAAAACCAATTTCTGTATTGCACTTGATGTAAAAATAGATTTGCCTTTTGATGTTGGTGTCCGGCTAGTGCAACACACTTATTGGACATAACTAAAATGTTTGGAGTTATGGTCTTTTGACAACTCCCTTAGACATTACAGTGGATTGTCGATGAATCGTATACAAATTTGAATTATGAGGGTAACTATACTTGTCCATTGTTTAATGGTACTATGGATGATTAATTTGCTGCTTTATCTGTACATTAATCAGCTGGGTTTTACATTTAACAGGCTTACTACAGCAGTTGATCTCCCTCCTGAATTTATTCACCTTTATATCTCCAATTGCATCTCTACCTGTGAACAAATTAAGGATAAATACATGCAGGTGGGTATTTGAGAATGACTTGGTTAAAAGTCAAGATGAGGCATCTTCAGTAGTGAGATTTAATAAGGTGACTACATTGGGAATTCACATATTCCCTCTTTACAAATTGTGACTTCAAGAAGTAAAATACTGCTTTAATGAAATTCTGATGTTTAATAAGCATATGATTGAGTAGGGGTTGTTCCTTCAGTATTTTTATAGGCGCACAGGTAGTAGTCTTAATTTTCTGCAGAGTACTTCATGCATTCAGTAGAAAAGTAGTTGTACAGTGCTTCCCTTACATTATTCAGGACTTTATATGGTGTCAGAGAGAGTCAGATCTCTCACTTGGTACCCTTCTTTCCATCCACATATTAGATTTTTACCTCTTCTCCCTGTCCTCAAGCTTCCAGATCCTTCCACTTCTAACTTTATTTCTGCATAGCGCTGTGCTTTGTCATCAGAGAAACACTCCAGAATCTCCTGCACTTTTTAGTACTGCAAAGGGAAGTGCCCACAGTTACCAAAATAAACAGAAGGCATTCTGTTTCTAAGGACACGCTATGCAAAAAAGAATTACACTTGAAGTGGAAACAAAATGGCTCTCAGGGCTAATGTGTGACATTTCAAAACCTTAGCAAATGAGGCAGCACCCTGTATTTCCAACCTTCTTGCCCTGCGTTTGGCATGGCTCCCAGCTTTTTAAAATTCCTCCCAGTCTGAAAAAATCCACAAATTCTACATCCTCTAGCATGAGAAATTATTCTGCAATAATTTCTTTTAGGAAACATTACTCTTAAAATGAGTTCTTTTTCCTAAAAGTAATGACTAAGTTATCCTTAATGCTCAGTACATATATTTAATATCCTCTTGAGTCACTCTATTGTGGAAATCTTGTATTCAGATCCAAGTTTTTGCCCAAGAGGTAGCCATGCCACCTACGTATAAAGTAAGTGTACAGTGGTAGGACCTAGTTCGTACAATCAGTAAAAAAAATGTCATGCAGGACTGAAGAGCATGTCCAGCTCCCTATCCTTAACATTTCATTATAGGGCAGCAGACGGGAAAAATAAAGGGCTAAATGCAGATTGTATAAATCTTGAAGTGAAAAGGTTGGTAAACTGATATAACTAATTCTAGTTGAATTGTCACAAAATACCAGTACAAAGGGTCAGACTCTTCAACAGAATTTCTTGGGCATATTTTCAGATATTAAAGCCAGACCTTTTCTGTTTCAGAACCGCCTGGTACGTCTCGTTTGTGTCTTCCTCCAGTCTTTGATCCGGAACAAAATTATTAATGTACAGGACTTGTTTATAGAAGTGCAGGCATTTTGTATTGAGTTCAGTCGGATACGAGAAGCAGCTGGCCTTTTCAGATTGCTGAAGACATTGGATACTGGGGAAAACCCTTCGGAGGCAAAAGCTTCAAAATAAGACCCTTTCAAAATTTGGCGAAACAGCGGTCAGCTGAATGTTCTGTATCATTACTTTTTTGTGTATAAATTTTAAACTTAAATCAGTGGATTGCTTGGTTTAATACTGTATAAATAGCATTTTATGCATAAAGCAAGGCAATAAATATTGCTTTTCTGATACTAGACCATCTTGAATTTGTTTTGATTTTTGACACTGGACACACCGCATTTTCTGTCCTTGACTATTAAGCCTGAGGAACAATAATCCTTAATGGAAGAATCTCCTAAAGTGCAAGCATTGCTTACTTCCAAGGGACTTAAATTTTACTGGAGAATTATGTGATGCCCCTGTCCAAGAAAAATAAGCTTGGAGGGGGAAGGACAGAACATGAGAATGTCCAACATGTTCAGTGAGTTGTTTCAAATCATGCTAAGCAAGCTTAGAATTGCTACTGCCAGTTGAAACTGAGGGAGTGAAGTCACTCCAAATTCCATCATGCCAATTTTTTTAATAAATTCATGGTACCTGTAGAGGTTTAGATTAAAAAAATTACATTTCTAGGGAAAATATAGATGCAACATGCTAATCACTCCTTTTAATCTTTAAAGTAATCGTGAAGGGTTACTCCATCAACAGTTCTTGTCTCAATATTCTGAGACTGACATGGCTACAACTACACTGCACACATCCTAGAATAGATTTCAGAGTGGTAGCTGTTAGTTTGTATCAGCAAAAAAAAAAAGTACTTGTGACACCTTAGAGACTAACCAGTTTATTTGGGCATAAGCTTTCGTGGGCTAAAACCCACTTCATCAGATGCATGCAGTGGAAAATACAGCAGGAAGATATATACACAGATAATGAAAAAATGGTTGTTGCCGTACCAACTGTAAAGAGACTAATCAATTAAGGTGGGCTATTATCAGCAGGAGGGAAAAAAAAAACCTTTTTTAGTCATAATCAGGATGGCCCATTTCAGATAGTTGACAAGGTGTAACAGTAGGGAAAAAATTAGCATGGGGAAATAGTTTTTACTTTGTGTAGTAACCCATCCACTCTGTCTTTATTCAAGCCTAATTTAATGGTGTCCAGTTTGCAAATTAATTCCAATTCAGCAGTTTCTCTGAGTCTGTTTTTGAAGGTTTTTTGTTGTTGGAGAATTGTGACTTTTAGGTCTGAAATTGAGTGACCAAAGAGATTGAAGTGTTCTCTGACTGGTTTTTGAATGTTATAATTCTTGATGTCTGATTTGTGTCCATTTATTCTTTTGCGTAGAGACTGTGGTTTGGCCAATGTACATGGCAGAGGGGCATTGCTGGAACGTGATGGTAGATGTGCAGGTGAATGAGCCTCTGATAGTGTGGCTGATGTGATTAGGCCCTATGACGGTGTCCCTTGAATAGATATGTGGACACAGTTGGCAACGGGCTATGTTGCAAGGACAGGTTCCTGGGTTAGTGTTTTTGTTTGGTTGCTTGTATTTGCTTCAGTTTCGGGGGGGTGTCTGTAAGTGGGGACTGGCCTGTCTCCCAGGATCTGTGAGTAAGGGATTGTCCTTCAGGATAGGTTGTAAATCCTTGATGTGCTGGAGAGGTTTTAGTTGGGGGCTGAAGGTGACAGCTAGTGCCATTCTGTTACTTTCTTTGTTGGGCCTGTCCTGGAGTAGATGACTTCTGGATCAGTGTTTGTTTTTTTTCCTCCTGCTAATAGCCCACCTTAATTGATTAGTCTTGTAACAGTGTGTATGGCAACACCCATTTTTTCATGTTCTGTGTGTGTATATATATATATATCTTCCTACTATATCTTCCATTGCATCCATCTGATGAAGTTGGTTTTAGCCCATGAAAGCTTATGCCCAAATAAATTTGTCTCTGAAGTGCCACAAGTATTCCTCATCCTAGAATAATTATTCAGGGTGACCCTTAACCTGAGATTGAGTGGCCAAGGGTTTGGTGACTGATCACTGCTAGGTACCTATGAGGATGAATTCTGAGAAGGGAGGATATTCTGAAGGCTGAGCTGGTATTTGTGAAAGACTATCATACCCAGGAATATGGGAGTCCAGCAAAATTTTTATGACTGGCTCCCTGGGATGTTCTGAGGGTGACTTGACTCAAATAATCCAAGGAAAGACACTGTAGTTCAGGTGTTATCCATGTATCAGCTGCTTCCCTGAAGGAGAGTGCTGTGGTGTTCAGTGCACTTGTAGCTTAACTGCTGTCTGGTCCTTAACAGATGGAGGTGCTCTTGGTACTGCAGTCTGACCTGACACACTTTGAGCCGGGCCTAAGAGTTCTGGTGTTGAAGTGTCTGGCAGTACCACAGACTGGTTCTGAGGAAACCCTAAAAGCCTGGGCTGAGGGCGTGTAACAATCCCTTAAGTCTGGGGGCTGTGCCTCTAACACAGCCCATCTTACTGTTGCTTTCAGCAGCCCCTCTGATAGATTCTCTTTTATGGTACTGGGGAAGGTGACTGCTTCCTGGCAACTGATCTGTCACATCATTGCTTAGTTCTGGGGGTAGCTGTGTCCGTTTGAGGATGAGCAGGAACAAGGGATAGTGATGGAATAAATCAATATTGCTGCTGGCTTTGAGCTGATGTGCTGCAGAGTACACAACCCTGATTATAGGCTAGTGCTGTAGGCATAAGGCTGAAACATTCCTAGCTTAACAAACAGGGTTGCTTAAATTGCACATGGTAGATAGTTCTCTATAGTAGCATGCCACTTCAGTAAGGGAGTGTTAGAAGCCTAATTCACAAAAATTCACCATTACACTAGAGGGACCTTCTGTGTGCACACCTTAAAGACCTGCCCATATCATAGCATGGGTAAATGCAGTATTTTTAAGAGGACCTCCCTATCTGAATTTTTAATTGTAAGGATTACAGGCATGAAAGCTTCCTCAAATTTTTAATGCATCCATCTCAAGCTGACTAGAACAATCTTGCTATACTAGGTTTCAGAGTAGCAGCCATGTTACTCCTGTTCTTTTTGCAGATACAGACTACCTGTGGCATGTTAGAGACTAACATTTATTAGAGCATAAGCTTTTGTAAGCTACAGCTCACTTCATCAGATGTATAGAATGGAACATATAGTAAGATTATATATATACACACAAATTGGAAGTTACCATACAAACTGAGGCTAATTAGTTAAGGTGAGCTATTACAAGTGCACTGAACACCACAGCACTCTCCTTCAGGGAAGCAGCTGATACATGGATAACACCTGAACTACAGTGTCTTTCCTTGGATTATTTGAGTCAAGTCACCCTCAGAACATCCCAGGGAGCCAGTCATAACTTTAGTGATGAGGATATTTAACTTCACAAAATAGATTCAATGTGTAATGACCCAGCCACTCCTATTACTATGCATCTGATGAAGTGAGCTGTAGCTCACAAAAGCTTATGCTCTAATAAATTTGTTAGTCTTTGAGGTGCCACAAGTACTCCTGTTCTTGTTATACTAGTCCCTCCTCCCATCTAGCTTCAGAAGGATTTCATGCCCCAGAGCGGATGACTGAGAAGGAAGTGGGAGAGGCCATACAGGACTTGCACCTGGCTTGTTCTTTCAGGGGGGGGGGGGGGGGGTCCTGTAACTCTCCGCTAGGATCTGAGCCCAGATTTAATGATAAGACTAGTACACCACCTCTGTGTTCCTACCAATGAGTAAAGAACAAGTTTTTCTCAGTACTGCATTCAATGTTGAAACTCTAGCATCTTTAGGAAAGAAGCTGAAGAGCCAGTTGTATGTGAAGCAAATTAAAAGCTAGCTGGTATAATAAGGTTAAGAAAGCAGTCAAGTTTTTTAATACCATTCCATTTAATAAGCCCATACAACTTACAGGATTTTAGGTTTTTTTACTAATAACTTTTTAAATACACAATACATAACATTGATTTCTTTAATTCAACATTTTCTTAAATAGTTTAAAGTATACAATGAAAAAAGTTTGATGTACTGTATCCAATCAGTGCAACCAAGTTTATTAAAAAGTTAGCACTAGGCTTGCCATTATCAAAGTCAAACAGTTTGAGTAGTAGTTTACTCATTCTGGTTTTGCTCAATATCAATCAAGTTTGAACAAGTTATTTCTGTGGATTGAATGTTTTCCTAAGCATTAGACCAAAGCAGTCCCTGTAGTTGCCAATCAAAGGCAAAGTCCCACCAGTGGACTCAAAACACACACATTTTCCTGTTAAGTTTTTAATGCGTTCATTTTAAATATCAGATGATTCCACCTGGTGACTGAAAGAACAAGAAACCTTCAAATATTAATGGTAACTCAGTGAGCAAGTTCAACTAGCAATTACTTGCAGACATAGTCTTTCACTATAAACATCAAACTTAACTGAATTAAGTTTGACTTAGGGCTTTAAGAAAAAAACTAAAGCTCTCAACTACTTACTGTATTTCATTAATTCGGTAGGAGTTACTTTCTCATCCTGTTTTTCAGACTGAAATATATTCTTTAATTAAAAATGCAGCAATACCATGTTGTAGATGGAATACAGTATAAGTGATACCTACTAAATTAGATCCCTGTCCAATTAGAGTATAGGTGGACTTGTTAAGTTCCCTGGTAATGAATTCTCTTACACAGATACATGCAAACAATCAAAGATATCCTACTTTAAACAATCTCAGGTCAAAATTTTGCCACATGGCAAGTTATCCAAGAACAGAGTTCAGTACCCAGTTTGAATACATGAAAACACTAACTTGATGTATGTGCATCTTTTATATTTCCAGTTCTGGAATCTTCACACCATGTCACCTGTATGAGAGAAGAGAATATTAAGTAAATAGCACAAAGAGTCCGATTAAGAATGTAAGTTAGAACGTTATTTTGGTGCAGCATTGAAAGTTGTAGAACTGATGAAAGGGAAGAGACTGCTTGTTGTGGCTGAAGTCAGAAAATGGAAAATAGCACTTGTTCATTTAGCTGCTGGCTGCCACATTTCTCATCTATAGGGCAGCACCTGCCAAATTCCATCATACTACTAGGTTGAATCTACTAAGAGCAGTGTCATTTTCTCCCAAGTTAAACTCCAGTTGCTCACTCTGTTCCCCAGGGGCAGAAGAGTTGATCTGACGCTCCCCTATTGAATAACCTCATGTCTTCCACCAAGAAGTAGTTCTGCATTAAATAGCACATGATGTTGAAAGTCACTGATGGAAGCTATACACAACCTCCCAACTCCGGTAACTTAGATTTTCTTAAATCTCCACAATGAAGTCATTGCCCTTATGATCTGCAGCACTCTTATTATTTGGAGCTGTCTGGAGCACAATTTCCCAATTTTGCCAAATGCTGCGGAGTGGTTCTAAAGTGCAACATTAGGGCACCTTTATTGTTCTTTGTAGCCTGTACCATATTTGGGATTAGGTTCCACACACTGAATATGCCAGCCTTAATTTATTGTACATCTAGTCTCAAGATTACTGGCATTGTTAATAGTAAACTTATCAAAACTCTCCTCTAAAGACAAGAAGCCTGCTTTGGGGTTATATAACCATCCTAACCAGAGCTGGCAAAGCATCCAACTGCAGCCATAATATAAAAATCACTAACATTGCTCTCTAAACAGTCTCAACACCCCTGTAAGGCACAATTGTTCCATTTTACAGAGGGAAAAAGTGAGGCAGAAGTCCCAGTAAACTAGTGGGAGGTCAGATGAAAGAACTTTCACACCACACAATCAGCTTATGTAACTGACAATATAATAGAGGCCAAGAGGTTAGAAAGATTCAAAATGGGATTTGATATGTTATAAAAGGTGCTAGAATTATAGTAGTAAATTTAAAAAATAAAATAAAGGGCTGTGAAAGGGATATGAATCTTCATGGTTTTCAAGGTTTCACACAACCTCTAGCCATTGGTGGGTTAACAGGAAACATTCCCAGGTGGCAGGTTATCCCATAACTATTGCAGGAGTTTTGGTACCCTCTCTCAAGCATCTAATATTGGCAACAAGATACCCGGATAATGGATTCATAAAATAAGGCCAGAATAGACTAGTATCATTCTAGTCTGACTTTCTGCTTCGCACAGGATAAAGAACTTCATCCAATAATTTCTGGATCAAATCCATAACTTTTAATGTAACTACAGCATACCTTTTAGGCACACAACTAGTCTTGACTCCCCCATGTAGCTACTTGCAGACCAGGATCAATTTATCTCAACCTTCTCATGGATAAAATATACTGAGACTAAAAAAAGCTCAATTTAAAAGGCATATTTTCCAGACCTTAGATCTTTTTATAGCTCTCTTCAGAAGGCTTTCCAATTTGTCAACATCCTTTTTGCAGTGTTGACACCAGAACGGGACACAGTATCCCAATAATTCTCACTAATGCCAGATACAGAGGCAATACCACCTCCTCACTCGTTTTTCTAAAAAATAGGAATTACGTTGGAAGTTCTGTAGCCTGTGTTATACAAAAGCTCAGACTAGATAACAATGATCCATTCTGGCCTTGGAATCTATCAGTCTACTAGATATGCATCAGTTTATACGCCCAAGGATCATGTTTACCCTCTTAGGTACATCACCACAGTGGGAGCTCATGTTCAGGTGACTACCTTGTTTTTCAGTCATTACTTTCAAAGATATAGTCAACTCTTTTATGTGTAACATACATTATTTGTTCCTAGATGTATGATCTTGCACATGGTTGTATTAAAAACATTCAAATAAGCACTCTTACCATGCGATCCAGAGCCGGTTACCACTCCACCAATTTGTGTCACCTGCAAGTTTTTACCAGTAATGATTTTATATTTTCTTCCTGATCACTAAAAGATACTGAATGTCACAGGGCAATGAACAGACTCCTGTGGGATCTCATTAAAAACAGTCCCATTGGGTGACTATTCTCCATTTACATTTTTTCCCCCCCATTTTCAGTTAACTAATTTTTAATTCATGTAATATGAGCGGTTGAATTTGAATAGTACTTTTTAAAAAAATCAGTATGTCATACAAGACTAGGTCAAATGCCTTACAGAAGACGAAGTATATTTTATCAGTTATCTTTATCAAGCAAATCTGGAATCTTATTTAAAAAGAAGATACCAAGTTTTCTTAACAATACCTGTTTTCCATAAAAAAATATTGATTGGCATTAGTTACACTGCCTTCTTTACTGATTGTGTCCCATACCAGCATTTCCCTGATACTGTCTGGGACTGATGTCAGGCTAACCTGCCTGTAATTTCCCAGGTTCTCATTTACCTTTTTTTAAATACTGGCACAACGTTTTCTCTCTCGTCCTCTATCAGTCTGATCCAAAATGGCAAGTCCTGTGTTCTGGACAGGCAAGATCTCTCAGTTATCTATCTACCTCAGTTAATTCTAATACTGTTTAGCCCATTTATGTAGAGCAGTGGTTTTCAACTTTTTTCATTTGTGGACCCTTAAAATTTCAAATGGAGGGATGGACGCCTTTGGAAATCTTAGTCTACGGACCCCAGGGTCTGCAAACCAGATTGAAAGCCACTGATCTAGGAGGTCACTTTACATAGTAACACTAGACTGGTTATCGACTTACGACAAGGGAAATATTTCAGGAGGTTTCTGACAGTCTTTTGCTACCATTTGAAGTCCAGAGAGGGTTTCTTCCACCACCTGTGTTTCTCCACCTACCTCTAGAAAAGCGGTTACTGAGGTCAGACTAATAATTCGCTTCAGGAGACTTTGTCATTGTGCTTCCAAAGAGAGCAAACTGCTTATGGAGACACTGCAATTCGGCCTTTTATTGTCATCATTCCTCAGCAACACAGAAGTCCTTACAAAGCTTGGCATAGCAAAAGAGGAGGATCCCTTATGATTGCATCATATGATATTGTTACTGATAATCAGAATCACAATACATCCTAAATGAGTTTATATACATTTAAGCAGCTATGAGGGACACCATAACTATTCTACGGAAGCTGTGGATTCTCAGCACCTCTGAACAACAACAAGGTGTCAAGTTGAGCACTCAAATATTGGGTTGCACAAAATTAATGGACATTTCTGAATTTCTGTCTGCAAGTGACTTGGCTATGGTTTCAAAAAGTCAGTGGCGGAGCTAAAAACATATGCCAGGAATCCTTGATACCACGTCTATGCTCTACAAGACAACACCACCTCTAAATCAGTCAAACTTAATGTTTTGAAACAGCTTGACAATGGTTGGCTGGCCCTTTAAGGGGAGTAAGGGTCATCTTATCTGTGACAGGTCCTGTAAGAGAAGTCAACCCACACCCACCAGGACATAATTAAATCTAAGGTGGCTGATTGGTAGCTAATTAGCCTGATAAAGGGTTACCAGGGCTCAGCTGGGGGGTGAAAGTGTTCTAGAAACAGGAAGCTCCTGAGGAAATATGCTCCCAGGAGAGCTCACCAGAGCAAGGAGTCCAGAAGGTGCTCTTCTAGGGACAAGGAACTCCCAAACAGTGGCAGAAAGCCCAGCCTGTCAGGAACTACACACTACTCCAGAGAAGAACTGCAGTTGATATAGCTCTGCTGACCCTTGGCTCTGGGAAAGGATTCTCCTCAGATAGTGGCAAGAGGCCTGATTCCAGTGAAGAGACCTATGCTGAGAGAACCCTGCTAGTACAGGGCCCGGATGGAAGGAAGCACTGGATCCAGGTTGAAATGGATAAACTAAGACTGATCATCTCCCAGCTAAGACTCTCTGGTGACGTTTTGCTTGTATTTTCATTGGGCCTCATTGAATGTACGGATGACATTAGGGGAAACTGAGCCAGGGAAAGTCGGGAGCACCATGCTTGGCCAGCAGAGAGTGCTACAGTGCAGGTATGCTGTGAGACAGCTTCGTAATCTTCCTCTGAAAATTTTATAAGCAAATTTGCAGATTCTTTAACTTTCTTTGCCACATTTCTCTCCAATCTTACATGCTATTCTTCAAGTGAGCAGACAATCTATTCATTCCTTTTCACTTTTTAATGGCTTATATATAAGGCCCTACTCAATTCGGGATATTGCAGAAATTGCGGATCCCACAATACTACAGTTCCACCTAAATTTTCTCAGCTGTGCCGCTGACAGACAGCAGGGGATCCCAGCCGCCCAAGGGGCTCCTGCTGTCAGCCTTGCACATTGATTGTAATATAGTTGCAGTAAAATGTCTGGTTATCAAAAAAATGACTAGGCATAACAATTCTTGTGTTTATATTGTTCCAGCAAATTTTTTCTTAAATAGGTCTTTCTTAAATAGGATTTTCCAAATTACCACAATTTTAAAAAGGCCCATTATTACTTTTCTGCGATTTCCTACTTCTTGTCCACCACTCAGCCGCAATTATTGGACAATCATCCCACAATTCAAGTAGGGCCTTACTCTTACATAGAAGTTGTACTACTCACCACAATGCTCCCTTCAATGTGGATTCCATGTCTTGCAGGTATCTGCATCATCTGGAGACTCCCAATGTGTCTGATAACTTCCTACAGGCTCCTGACTGATGAGCTGGAGTTGTGACCCTCTTGACATTTATCCACTAAGAATGTTCAACTTTGTGTTAAGGAAGAGGGAGAAGACTCAGTTGCTATATTAAAGAGTAAATTAAAAAGGCAGTCCTGGAAGTAAAGATGAGCTTGCTTTGGAGGCATACTGGTTCCTATGCATCAAAACTGTTTGGAGATGGGGATGTCAGTTATTAAATATTCCACTTCCCCATGTGCTTCTCATCAGATAGAGGCATCACAAAAGTTGCACCTGCTGGTGAAATGAGAGAACTATGCCCTGACAATTATTCCATGAAATCTAACCAGGGGGCAATCCTACTGGGCAGGGGGGAGGAGGAGGCAGATCTTAAGTTATCACTACTGAGAACGTTTTGGAAAAACAAATATTTGATTATGAACTGTTTGGTAAAGTAAATGCTCATTTTTTTCCCTCAGTTGAAAACCTTCATTTCTGGAACATTCATTCTAAAATAAAATTACTGCTCCAATTGAAGCACAATACAAATTAGAAAAGGATTGCATATTTTCATTTTCTTAAAAACATTCCAAATACACATTGTTTTAGAAACAAAGTGCACTTGAACAAATGCCTGACAAAAGACACTGCTTTAAGCAACTTTACAAAAAGTCTGAGGAATGTACCATATACATTCATTTGTAACATGACAATACTAAAAGCCTAAGAATTCAACACTATTAAAATGTACACAGTATTGTAAACATACGTCGTTCTTTACAAAACAATTTCGCATTTCCTTATACTATCTATTGTATGTAACTATCCGAACAGGATGTCAAAAAGAAGGGGTTGATATTTCATCTTTGATGTTTTGGGTTTAGTAATAAGTGCTTTTAAAAAAACAAAACACCCACAACTATAAGGCACAATACTGCTAATCTAGCAAAGGAAAAAACTAATGACAACCCCAAAGTCATAATGGAAAATAGCCAAAAGGAATTTCCTAGTTTATGGGACAAAAGCAAAGACCCCTAGCTTCATAAAAAGATCTTAAGGAGGGATCCCAACTTGTGTACATGGAAATGGGGACAAGAGTGTAAGAGGGAAATCAGGGAAGTCTAAAACAGAAATAAATTCCCTAGCCATAATAGCCCTTTTCTACTCTGTTTTACTGAGTTAAAGATTGAGAGGGAGGTAACTGACATGAATGCTAGATAAGTCAACACGCTCAACATGTTAAGACTGTCCAGCAAAGACACTGAAGTCAACTGTTACTGCTAGAAGTTAACAAGCTGGAAAAATTTAAGTACTCAGCTCTGAGTTGGAAAACACTAAGAACCAACAATATTAAGAAAGTTGCGATAAATTATTTTTCAACCAGTGGTGGGAGGAGTGGAAGATGCCATGTAATATCAAAGAAATTATTTGATATTTTCACAAATCTATTTTGCATGCTTCTTAAACATCCAGCTCCAGCTACAGCAAAATGTAATTTTTTTTTCAAGTACGGTTTAATAAAATGTAGTGTTGTAAATGCTTTCAGCTTTATGTACATGCTAAACGTAAACACAGTGTAACCAACATTTATCCATTAAACTTTTTATATTCTGTTCTCTCATCCTAGTCTACACCTTTGTTACAGCCCTCTGGAACACACTGACATTGTAATAATTCTTGTATCAACAGAGGTATTGCATCTCTCATAGGATCAGACAGACTAGTTTTAAAAAATCCTCTTTATACAAAATTCTTAGTTATTAGCCCTTTTGGAATATGAACTAGAAAAGTTCTCAAGGTAAAATAAATTACATTGTTATTTTTCCCATCAACTAGGCAAAAGTTCATACTAATTAAATAAGAAGTTCGTTAAGCAGTCTAATCAGAGAGTCTTCCATGAAGTTTTCAGTGGGAATTTCCGTTAGACAGATGTTCTCCATGCCGACTATCACTGCCATCCAGGTCTAAAAATTGGGAGTTATAAAATGTAAATCATAATTTGTTAAAACTGGTTATTTAAATATTAACGTGGTAAGCTATTATATTTACTGACGCTATCCCATAAAGAAACAATTTGGGGACAAGTTCTACAGTCAGTCATGCAAAATTCCCTTTGATTTCAATGGCAAAGCAAAATAGTGCACAGGAAATGAAGGTTACTTATAACCAGAATTCTTGGAGATGACTGCATAGTCGCACTTATGGATGTTGTGCCACCTGGTGGCACCTAATGGCAGAACCTTCAAGCAGTGCCAATTCAGAGTGCACATGCACCCCTCCTCAGAGTTTCTGAACATTCTGATTGTGTGGCAAAATATGGGGGGAGGGGGGCACTGCACCTTCTACCACCTCAGTTCCTTCCACCAGTAACTCAGAGAGACCATAACAGGACTGAGATGGGGGAAGTGTGCAGGGGGAAAAACAAAACAAACAGTTACTAACCTTATGCCCAAATAAATGTTAGTGTCTATGGTGCCACAAGTACTCCTTGTTTTCCCCCCCCCCACCCCCCTTCTGTAACTGTTATTCTTTTAGATGTGTTGCACATGTCCATTCCACTCTAGGGTGTGCGTGCCCCAAGCACAGTTGCTGGAAATTTTTCCCTCAATGGTACCCGTTGGGCAGTGTGCCTGTAGCACCAGTAGAGAGTGCCCAGCCCCTTCAGTTCCTTGTTTCCAAAGAACTCCGATGTAGAAGGGCAGGTTATGGAATGGACATGTGTGACATCTCCAAGAATACTTATGGAAGGCCACCCTGGGACTGCTGCTGGGAACAGTCAACCTGTGGCTGCTCAGGTGGTCCCCGGGCTAGCTGCATTGGCCACTGCTTAGGCAGTCCCTGGGGCTAGCTGCAGCAGTGCCTGGTGTGGCTGGCTGTGGGCACGCCAGAGTGGCTGGCCGCAGAGCCGTTCCAGCAGCAGCTGCTATGGCTGTCCCCAGGGCCAGCTGCTTGGGCAGCCCTGGGATCAGCTACACTGCAGAAGTCAACCGAGGTTGAAGGAAGTCACGGAAGCACAGAGCCCTAATGATTGTAAACTGCTCTGCCAAATATAGCATCCATTCTAGAAGCTAGATCTAGAGCACAATGTTTAGTGAGTGTGCGCACTTACTTTTAGGTTAGCAGCCTTGCAAATTTCCCTAATAGGAACCTGCTGAAGACAAGCCAAAGATGCTGCTACAGCTCTAGACAAATAAGAGCATACCACACAAGGCACAGGAACTTCTGCTGGTCTCTAACACTGAAGGATGTACTGTATAACCCAGCTGGAAATAGTCTGAGCAGATGTACTATGACCCATATGATTATTAAACAAACCAAACTTCCTAAAACTCTTCATTCTATCCAAATAATATGCAAGACCTCTTCTGGCATTTAAAATATATAATGGAGATTCCCCCTTTATTAGCATAAGCTGGAGAAGGGAAGACAAAAGTAAATCAATTGTCTGACATATGAAACTCGGACACTATTTTTGGTAAAAACCTGGGGATCAGATCCAAGAACCACCTTCTCTAAAAAATCTTAAGTGGCAGGGCAGCCAGCAGGGCACTCAATGCACTGACCCTTCCGGCTGTTACAGCAGTAATGAAGACCACTTTGATAAATAAAAACACTCCCTCAAGAAGTTCAAGGGTGATCTCATAAGCATAGATAAAGCCAGATTAAGATCTCAAGATGGAACGACACATTAGGTAACCCCTTCTTGAATCTTTTAGCAGAATTATGTACAATTGGTGATCTACTACTGACCAGAACGTAAGCTGAAATAGCCGTCAGGTGAACTTTTAAAGAATTAGACAACTACTCAGATTTAAGTTCAGTACATATTCCAGAATATAGGGTATGGAAGCTGCCTCTGGAGAATCAGATTTTCCTCATAGCCAAGCAAGAAATCTAGCCCATTTTCAGTAACACTTTCTAATACACGGTTTTCTAAAATTAAGCAGTATGCTCTGCATCAATGAGGAATGAAACTGCTCAAGATTAGTCAAAGTCTGATAGCCCAGGCTGTCAAATGAAGAAACTGAAGACCTGGATGAAGGATACTGCCTTGTTGCTGTGACAAGAGATCTGAAGACACAGGAAGACATGTACAATCTGATAGCCGAAGCAGGTCTATGTTCCCTTGCTGTCTCAGCTGAGCTAGGGCAATCAATCAATATCATTTTAGCCCTGTCCTGACAAACCTTTTTCCACCATTTCTGGATGTGTAGACCTGAGACTTCCAATGTTGCATCAGTCTCATTCTGAGAGAATCAAAGGGAGTTACGTAAGTGGTAGTCTGCCCATGAGACTCGGGATGACAATCACCTTCCGGGATTGGCAAATTCAAATTTGCAAAGCCACTTGCACTATTTTTAGAAACCTGTTCTTTGGATGAAAAGCCTTCCCTTCTATTGAGTCTGGTATGGAACCTATTAAAGGAGTTTGAGTTGGACAGAGATTTCATTTAATGCTTCGCTGGAGAACACTGGACTTCTAAGTAAAATCTGGAACCAATTTGTGTTTCAAAGTCAGATTCGAAGAGACTGTCAGAATCTGATGGATTAGCTAAGTCTAATGCATGGGATCTGGCACTGCCAACAGTGGCAGTCTTCAGACCTGACAACAAAACAAAAACAACTTTCAGAGTAACAGCCGTGTTAGTCTGTATTCGCAAAAAGAAAAGGAGTACTTGTGGCACCTTAGAGACTAACCAATTTATTTGAGCATAAGCTTTCGTGAGCTACAGCTCACTTCATCGGATGCATACTGTGGAAACTGCAGAAGACATATACACAGAGACCATGAAACAATACCTCCTCCCACCCCACTCTCCTGCTGGTAATAGCTTATTTAAAGTGATCACTCTCCTTACAGTGTGTATGATAATCAAGTTGGGCCATTTCCAGCACAAATCCAGGTTCTCTCACCCTCTGCCCCCCCCCCACACAAACTCACTCTCCTGCTGGTAATAGTTCATCCAAAGTGACCACTCTCCCTACAATGTGCATGATAATCAAGGTGGGCCATTTGAACCAGAACGTCGGGGGGGGGGGGAGGTGCCACAAGTACTCCTTTTCTTTTTGCGAATACAGACTAACACGGCTGTTACTCTGAAACCTGTCACTATGCAAGGCACTGCATTTAGCCGTATGGAGTGGAAATCTATCAACTGCATGAAAAAACTTGTACGGATACAGACAGACATCATCTTCCTTTCCAAATGCAAACAGATGGACATCGTACCAAAAGGACTGAAGGTAAAAAATCCATTACAATCTACATACCACACAGACTATGCTGACAGCTTGTGCCACATGCTCTCAAAGAAACTGTGGAATCACCTTATCAACATCCTCCACAACGAACAGGGAAAGATTAAGAATGAGCTCTCAGAACTGGATACTCTCATAAAAAACCAACCTTCCACACAAACTTCCTCGTGGCTGGAATTTACTAAAACTAGACAAGCCATTTACAACGCACACTTTGCTTCTCTACAAAAGAAAAAGGACACTAAACTTTCTAAACTACTACATGCTACAAGGGGCCACAACAATGGTTCCCTCAACCCACCCAGCAATATTGTTAACCTATCCAACTATACTCTCAGCCCAGCAGAAGAAGCTGTCCTATATCGGGGCCTCTCCTTCTGCCCCTCCACCCCCACGAGCATGATACAGTTCTGTGGTGACCTAGAATCCTATTTTCGACGTCTCCGACTCAAGGAATATTTCCAAAATACCTCTGAACAACATACTAATCCACACAGGCCTCCCTACCAACATTACAAAAAGAAGGATTCTAGGTGGACTCCTCCTGAAGGTCGAAACAGCAGACTGGACTTCTACATAGAATGCTTCCGCCAACGTGCACGGGCTGAAATTGTGGAAAAGCAGCATCACTTGCCCCATAACCTCAGCCGTGCAGAACACAATGCCATCCACAGCCTCAGAAACAACTCTGACATCATAAGCAAAAAGGCTGACAAAGGAGGTGCTGTTGTCATCATGAATAGGTCGGAATATGAACAAGAGGCTCCTCAGCAGCTCTCCGACACCACTTTCTACAAGCCATTACCGTATGATCCCACTGAGAGTTACCAAAAGCAACTACAGCATTTGCTCAAGAAACTTCCTGAAAAAGCACAAGATCAAATCCGCACAGACACACCCCTGGAACCCCAACCTGGGATATTCTACCTACTACCTAAGATCCATAAATGTGGAAATCCTGGGCACCCCATCATCTCAGGCATTGGCACCCTGACAGCAGGATTGTCTGGCTATGTAGACTCCCTCCTCAGGCCCTACGCTACCAGCACTCCCAGCTACCTTTGAGACACCATTGACTTCCTGAGGAAACTACAATCCATCGGTGATCTTCCGGATAACACCATCCTGGCCACTATGGATGTAGAAGCACTCTACACCAACATTCCACACAAAGATGGACTACAAGCCGTCAAGAACACAATCCCCGATAATGTCACGGCTAACCTGGTGGCTGAACTTTGTGACTTTGTCCTTACCCACAACTATTTTACATTTGGGGACAATGTATACCTTCAGATCAGCGGCACTGCTATGGGTACCTGCATGGCCCCACAGCATGCCAACATTTTTATGGCTGATTTAGAACAATGCTTCCTCAGCTCTCGTCCCCTAATGCCCCTACTCTACTTGCGCTATATTGATGACATCTTCATCATCTGGACCCATGGAAAAGAAGCCCTTGAGGAATTCCACCAGGATTTCAACAATTTTCATCCCACCATCAACCTCAGCCTGGTCCAGTCCACACAAGAGATCCACTTCCTGGACACTACAGTGCTAATAAACAATGGGCACAAACACCACCCTATACCGGAAACCTACTGACCGCTATTCCTACCTACATGCCTCCAGCTTTCACCCTGACCACACCACACGATCCATTGTCTACAGCCAAGCTCTGCGATACAACCGCATTTGCTCCAACCCCTCAGACAGAGACACACACCTACAAGATCTCTATCAAGCATTCTTACAACTACAATACCCACCTGTGGAAGTGAAGAAACAGATTGATAGAGGCAGAAGAGTTCCCAGAAGTCACCTACTACAGGACAGGCCTAACAAAGAAAATAACAGAACGCCACTAGCCGTCACCTTCAGCCCCCAACTAAAATCCCTCAAATGCATTATTAAGGATCTACAACCTATCCTGAAGGATGACCCAACACTCACAAATCTTGGGAGACAGGCCAGTCCTTGCCTACAGACAGCCCCCCAACCGAAGCAAATACTCACCAACAACCACATACCACACAACAGAACCACTAACCCAGGAACCTATCCTTGCAACAAAGCCCGTTGCCAACTGTGCCCACATATCTGTTCAGGGGACACCATCAGCCACACTATCAGAGGCTCGTTCACCTGCACATCCACCAATGTGATATCCACCAATGTGACATCATGTGCCAGCAATGCCCCTCTGCCATGTACATTGGTCAAACTGGACAGTCTCTACATAAAAGAATAAATGGACGCAAATCAGATGTCAAGAATTATAACATTCATAAACCATTCGGAGACCACTTAAATCTCTCTGGTCACGCAATTAGACATAAAGGTCGCTATCTTAAAACAAAAAAACTTCAAATCCAGACTCCAGTGAGAAACTGCTGAATTGGAATTCATTTGCAAATTGGATACTATTAATTTAGGCTTAAATAGAGACTGGGAGTGGCTAAGTCATTATGTAAGGTAGCTTATTTCCCCTTGTTTTTTCCTCCTCCCCCCAGACATTCTAGTTAAACTTGGATTTGTGCTGGAAATGGCCCACCTTGATTATCGTGCACATTGTGGGGAGAGTGGTCACTTTAGATAAGCTATTACCAGCAGGAGAGTGGAGTGGGAGGAGGTATTGTTTCATGGTCTCTGTGTATATAATGTCTTCTGCAGTTTCCATAGTATGCATCCGATGAAGTGAGCTGTAGCTCACGAAAGCTTATGCTCAAATAAATTGGTTAGTCTCTAGGGTGCCACAAGTACTCCTTTTCTAAAAGCAACTTTGTTTCCTAGCAGGCAGTCAGCCCTCTTCTATCAACAGTGCAGGGGGGAGGAGGGGAGGAGAGAAGAGAAGGGGCATGTGAGCAGTTCGGAACCACCAATGGTGCTGTGGGAGTGGCCCGGCGGGGCGAGGTGGGGGGGGGGAGGGGTTTGGTGCCATCAGCAGGCTCCCTACCTGGCTCCACATCACCTTCCCCAAGGAGCAGCAGAGTTTGGGTGTGGGAGTGAGCAGAATGGGGTGAGGCGGGCTCTGGATGGCACTTACATGGGGGGCTCCCTGGAAGTGGCGACATCCCCCCCTCACCCAACCACTAGGAAGAAGCAGGGCCAGGCAGTGCTGTGTGCTGCCTCCCCAGCTCCTGGCCAATGGGAGCTGCGAAGCCAGCGCTCTGGGCGGAGACAGCACACAGAGCTGCCTGGCCATGTCTCCGCCTGGCAGCTGAGCAAGGGGGAGGTCGATCATTCTTTAAATTCAATTTTCCAAGTCTGGCATGATTTCAGCCTGAAGTAATTTGATTCCCAATCTTCCACGTGGCAGAAAATGGTACTACTCACTAAAGCCATCACCTCAACACCACAGTATTGCGAGTTCTGAAGTAAACTCAAGAACGAAGAGTTTTCATTCTAAAGTTCCAATTAATAAAATTAAAGGATTATCCAAATGATTAGTGAAGACCTGGTTTTATGGGAAGTATGAGTGAAGGTGGATGAATAAGGGTGTTATGCTGGGAAAGTTGTTTTGATCTGTGTATGGGTTAAAATTTAACCATGGGGCCACATAATCCCCTATCTATGCAGCCTCCCTCATACAACCAATAAATTGTTGCGTACAGATTAGCTTTAGAGAAAGAGTGGTGATTGGTTGAGGGATAATGATATCACAATGGTCTAGGACTCTTGGAATGGCAGATACATCTTTGACTAACTGAAAGCCCATGCTGTCACATGGGTGTAATCTGTAAAGGAAAAATGGCTCAGAACTTAAATATTGGATGTTAAACTGCAAAATCCATTGATACTGAATCTGGTGATATTCTAAACAAAAAGAGCTTCAGCCATGCTTGTAATTGTTTCCATAGTTTCACACTCATTCAGACAATCTAGGTTTTAGAGTGACAATCCTGAATTTTATTATATAGATTACACATTGATTTTAAACATATTACATTGTACTTACCAAGCAATGCTGTGGTTTCACCTGCATCCTCTTTTAAACTGTTACACTGTAGCACAGATTCATTAGTTGAGGAGGCTGACAAATCGCTTACTTCGTTTCTATCATCTTCTTGTAAAGCAATACTCAAACTTCCTACTGATACACTGCCACTTATTGATTCAGGTATTGGAACTTCAAGTGCCTCTTCAGGGTCACCCTTCAGAAGTAGACAAAATATTCAGTAAACAATTATTTAGACATCAGAAAAACAAGTTTGTAAGGACTCTACAAAAGCAAAAAAACCAACCTCTGATTAACCTTTACATATTGAATTCATTGAAGGAAAGCTATTTGCCCTTCCTAATACAGTAACTCCTCACTTAAAGTTGTCCCGGTTAACGTTGTTTTGTTGCTGATCTATTAGAGAACATGCTCCTTTAAAGTTACACAGTGCTCAGGGTATCCCCCTCCCTCGGCCCCCCACTTACCCCATCTCCACAGAGCAAGGGGGACACAAAACAGGGCTCAGGACGGAGGGAGCTTGCTGGTAGCAGCTGCTGTCTCAACTTGCTGATCTACTTAAAAAGGCAATGTACTTAGAGTGGAGTCAGCATACTTAAAGGGGCAATGATCATCTCTCTCTGTACCACTCCTCTAGAGATCTCAATACATAGGGGCACTTACCTCAGAATAAGGTGGTGTGTTTAGAATCATGTTTGGGATCTTTCCACCCTCTGACTTCACCACCTCAACCAAGCTTCACAATCATCACTGCTGTGTACAGTATTAAATTGTTTGTTAAAAAATTATACTGTGTGTATGTATATACACAAATATAGTCTTGCCTGGTAAAAAAATTTCCCTGGAACTTACACCCCCCCCGTTTACATTAATTCTTATGGGGAAATTGGATTAGTTTACCACTGCTTTGCTTAAAGTCATATTTTTCAGGAACATAATACACACACAAGGGGGAGGTGAAATAAGGTTGCACGAGTCCCCTTAATTCTGGTATTTCCTAACTTTCCAAGTATCAAATTAAAAACTAAAGCTACATTTTTCAATGTAAGTGAACAAAACACATTGAGAGTTGTTTGGGCCCCCCAATATTTGTGTACTGCTAGTTTCCAAAATCAGTAATTCATAATGGGTGACTCAGTCAATAGTGTAAGTTAGCAAGACTCTACTACATCAGAAAGGTTTTTAACTTGTCAATTGGGGTTCCTTTTTATCAAGTGAATTTAGGGCTGGAACAGCCACCTTGGGGACCAAAGTCCTTCATTTACAAAACAGGCACACAACAACAGGCAAAGGAAGTTAAAGTTCCTCCAAGCTATTCTAGAAGTATCAAGTTTTTAGATTTATGAGAAGTTCAGTTCTCTCTAGTTAATTCAATCTCTGCAGAAGATACAACACATTGAAATGGTGATTTCTGTAATGAGAATGCTCATCTACTTAAAATGGACTGATCACCACATAGGCAACCATTTAGAGTCAGATTGTAACTTTCCATATTATCAACTTGAGTGGGGTTTGAACTTGTGATGTGTAACTAGCTATCCATTATGAATACCTTAATGAACCGGGGTTTGCAACTGACGCGTTTCCTACATTCACCTTTGTCAAGCAAAGAAGAGACATGTCTGATCAATAGGAGAGAAATTATATGTTGGGCTGGTCATGGGTAGAGTATCAATGTCCATCCCAAAAATCTGAACTCAGGTACGCTAATAATCACAAAAACCCATTATTTTTTTGCTAATTTCTGTCATTAAGTAAATTATAGGCTTCAACTATATGGATGATATAAAAACAAGACTAATAACCTAATGTAGCTTCCAGACCAGTCTCCACAACAATGGAATCTTCAGGCCATATGGTACAACCATTGCCTCATTTTGCATAATGAAACCATGTAGACAAGCAGATCTAGGGTTCTACTGCTTTTCTTAGAACTCTGACAAGACATAAGTAGTGCATCAGATGAAGTCACAGGCCTTATATAAGTATATTGTAAAGTCTCCAACCATTCCAAACAGTATTCTTTTGTTTATAAGAAAAGCTAGTCAGAAAAATGCAGGCATTTTATGAAAAGATCCCAGACACCATTCTAAAACACACCACTTTATTCTGATGGTAGGTGCCCCTATGTACTGAGATCTCTAGAGGATACCACATGTATCTTCATCTCTTTGCTGGCCCTGTCAGAAAGAAATGAAAGCACATCATTTCTACTAGTTAAGCCAACTACTGCTAAAGTTTTTCAGGAAGGTTTTAGTGAACACTTATTCAGTTATAGAGACCAAATGCTTACTCAGCATATCTGGGAGCATACAGACACAGTTAACTAATTTGTCTGGCTACTTGAAAAGGTTTCAAGGACTCAAAAAGCAAAAGGGCCCTTGAGGTCTCTGTAAGCTGAAGCATGAAACTGGTTTCTACAACTGTGCAGCTGTAGGCAAGTCACTTCACTTCTCTTCCTCAGTTTCCTCCCCCTCTGTAAAATGGGGATAAAAGCAGTTACTTACCTTTCGGTAACTGTTGTTCAAGATGTGTTGCATATGTCTGTTACACTGCTGGTGTCTGGCGTCCCATGCACCCAGGTCTGAGTTTTCCCTAGAAGTACCTATGGGGTGGCACTGCCCACATCAAAACTCTTTATGATCTGAAGTGAGGCTACAAGAGTGAAGCCACCCTGTCACCTTCAGTTCCTTCACAATGGAAGCTGATGGCAGACTCCGATGTACTGGGGAAGGAGGTGGTGGGCCGTGTAATGGACAAATGCAACATCTCAAAATGAAGAAAAAATAATTACTTTTTTTGAACTGTAAGTGCTTGGATATGTCCATTACACTGTGGGTAATTCCGAACCTGTTATCCCAGGCAGTGGGGCTCAGTCTCATCAGAAGGGAGAACTATATGACCACTTTTCCCACATTTGCATCCTCCCTTGAAGCAGCTGATTGTGCACAATGCTTGGGGAACGTATGAAGCGAAGGCCATGTTGCCACTCTATAAATGTTAGTAATTGGCATGTGCTACAAAGGCTGTGGAGATCAAATGTGCTCTGGTCATGTGTCCTGTCAACTTTTCAGGAGGCATTACCGCTTTGACAGCATAACACTGCAATGCAACTAAGAACTAAATTTGAAATAAAATAAAAGAAATAAAATGGAAAATTAAACATCATGGGATAAAAAAAGAAAAAAGTACCATTAGATCAAAACAAAGCACTGAAGATTTTTTGTTCACAGGGCACACAAAACACTGACAGTAAGAAGGAACCGAAGGGTAGGGGTGGCTCCACCCTTTATACCCTCACAGCGCTCAGATGTAGACAGGGCTATCCTTGCGGGTACCTCCAGGGAAAACTCTCCGGCACTGGTGCATCCCGCCCCCCAGCGTAAAGGACATATACAAACACTCAAAGAATGAAACTTTTCCTACCTCAGAAAGGTATTACAAGATAGTTAATTAGCACTTTGTCAAGTGTAATATTAAGGATGAGTATTATAAATCATTACAGATTACTCTTGTTTGGATTCTTGTACCACAGCCATCACTGTGGTATCTATATATACACACATAGAGGAGATAATCTGGAGAAACAACTGCTCTGAATTTTTAAACAGGTTGATGTGCAGTCTTGCTTCCTGTTTTGAACGTCTGCAGTGCAGTTTTAACTCAATAAATATGTAACTCACCCAGTATCCCAGAGCTTTGATGACATCTAGTTTGCACATTGGACAAGTTCTGTGGTCCAACAGCCAGGGGTCAATGCAGGTCCTATGAAAGATATGCCTGACAAAAAAAACAAAGTACATTTGGTTTTAATTTTTTTAAACTATGATTTATTCTTTCAGAAAGCCTATTAATTTTCTAGTATATCCATCTTGAGGTTATTAGATACATTCATGGGTGAACCTTTTTAATCTTAGTAGTCATTCAATATATTAACCTATCTGTCAAAGTTGGAAGGCAATGGACAAGTATACTGACAGCATACATTGATAGTGCTTTTCTTTAATCACTTAGGAGTCTGGACTGATTCTTTAAAAAGGAGAAAGTCAGATTTAAAGGTTACTATATATAAAAAACAGTACTAGCCAGACAATACAGAAAAAACGGTTACTCACCTTGTCGTAACTGTTGTTCACGTCCATTCCAATCAGGTGTGTGCATACCCAACAACCAGAAGATTTTTCCCTTAGCAGCGTCTATAGGGTCTGCCTGGGTGCCCCCTGGAGTCGCATCTTCCATATAGCACCCTGCCAACCCCCAACCCCTTCAGTTCCTTCTCACCTGCTGCTCTGACAGAAGGGTAGGAGGGTGAGTATTGGAATGGACATGAGCAACATCTCGAAGAACAACAGTTACGAGAAGAAGAAAAAACAGTTACTCACACAGTGCTGGTTCGTGTCCATTCCAATTAGGTGACTCACAAGCCAAAGTTCAGGAGGTGGGGTTGGAGTCATCTACTGACTGGAGCATGGCTCATCCGAAGACTGCATCGTCTCTGGCCTGTTGTGTGATTGCATAGTGCGTATTGAGGACCACGCTGCTGGTCTGTGGATTTCCTGTGTGGCGACCTGTGCCAGGAATGCTGCTGAGGAGGCCTGAACTCTGGTGGAGCGTGCAGTGATCGGCGGAGCAGGCACCTTCGCCAAGTCGCAACACTCCCAAATGCATGACATGATCCACGATGAGATGCGCTGTGATGAGACGGGGAGGCCTTTCATCCTGTCTGCCACCTCTACGAATAACTAGACGGACTTTTGGAATGGCTTAGTTCTCTCTATGTAGAAGGCCAGTGCTCTGTGGACATCCAATGAGTGAAGGCTCTGTTCCCTGCCGCAGGAATGTGGCTTAGGATAGAACACTGGGAGGAAGACGTTCTGGTTGATGTGAAACTGGGAGACAACCTTAGGGAGAAAAGCCCAGTGAGACCTGAGCTGAACCTTGTCCTTATGGAACATTGTGTAAGGGGGCTCTGATGTAAGGACACTGAGCTCCGACACTCTCCTAGCTGAGGTTATCGCCACCAGAAATGCCACCTTGTATGAGAGGTAAAGCAAGGAACACGTCGCCAGTGGCTCAAATGGTGGACCCGTAAGTCTGTAAAGGACCAGATTAAGGTCCCAAGATGGGATAGGCTGGGCTGTTGTGTTTGCAGGTAGAGTCTATCGAGACCTTTAAGGAAACTGCTGACCATAGAGTTCGCGAAGACTGAGTGGCTGTCTGCGCCCGCATGGAAGGCAGAGATGGCAGCCAAGTGGACCCTTCTTGACGACAGACAGAGCCTGTTGCTTAAGATGGAGGAGGTAGTCCAGTACAAGTGGCACAGAGGCGAGTGTCAGCGACTGATGGTTCTCCTCTGACCAGACAGAGAACCTCTTCCACTTAGCAAGGTACGTTACCCTTGTGGAGGGCTTTCTACTTGTCTGACTTGATCAGAACAGGACAGCTCCACGGCCTTTAGCCATGGAACATCCATGCTGTGAGGTGGAGCGACTTGAGGTTTGGGTGCCGGAGGCAGCCATGACCCTGCGTGATTAGGTCCAGGACAAATGGTAGGGTGACCAGAGTCACCATGGACATTTCCAGGAGGAATGTGAACCAGTGCTGGCATGCCCAGGCCAGAGCTATCAATATCACTAGGGCTTGGTCCCTGTGGATCTTGAGGAGCACCTTGTGGACTAACAGAACTGGTTGGGAACGCGTAAAGGGGACGGCCTCCCCATGGAAGGAAGGCAGGCATCCGCAACAGAACCTGGGCTGTGATTCAGGAGCAAAATAGCTGATACCTGTTTGCCACGCAGAGCAACAGGAAGTCTATTTGGGGAAAGCCCTAGTGATGGAAAATTGAGCTCACTACGTCAGGCCGGAGGGACCACTCGTGGCCATGAAAAAAGTTGGCTGAGACTGTTCGCCAGCTCGTTCTGGATCCCAGGGAGGTATGATGCCTGCAGCGTATAGAGTGCTCTACATAGAAGTCCCACAGCATGAGGGCTTCCTGGCACAGAGGAGAGGAGAGTGCACCCCGTTTGTTGATATAAAATATCGCCGTGGTGTTGTCCGTAAGGACAGATACACATCTGCCTGATATGTGGGCTCTGAAATCCTGGCACATTAGGCGCACTGCTTTCAGTTCTCTGACATTGATATGCTGAGCTAGGTCTGCCTGAGACCAGAGACCTTGGGTCCTGAGGTCTCCCAAATGTGTCCCCCATTCCAGATCCAAGGCATCTGTCACTAATGAGAGGGATGGCTGGGGGCTGGCAAAGGGAACTCCTGCACAAACTACCTGTTTTCAAGCCAACACAGAGGGAGTCTAATATTGGGCGAGGTAGGGTTACAATGCTGTCCAAAGCGTCTCGAGCCGGTCAATAAACCGACGCTAGCCATGACTGGAGCAGGCGAAGTCTGTGTCTGGCATGCTGTACTAAGTACGTACAAGCAGCCCTATGCCCCAGCAGTTTCAGGCAGCTCCCTTCTATGGTCATGGGGAATTGTCTGAAGCCCTTTATGATGTCGCCCAGAGACCGAAATCTGGCTTCTAGGAGGTATGCCCTGGCTTTGGTCGAGTCTAGCACTGTGCGGATTTGGCCTCATTGAGAAGGAGACCTAGTTCAATGAAGGTCCTTCTTATGAAGCTGACCTGCTCCTCCACTTGAGATCTGGAGTGGCCCCTGATGAGCCGGTTGTCAAGGTATGGGAAAACCTGCATCTGCTGCTTGCGTAGGAATGCTGTGATGACTGCCATGCACTTGGTGAAAACTCGAGATGCTGCTGACAGGCCAAAAGGAAGTAAACTGATAGTGGCTGTTGTTCACCACAAACCCGAGGTATTGTCTGTGAGGTGGAATTACTGCTATGTGAAAATATGCATCCTTCAAGTCAAGGGCAGCGTACCAGTCTCCTGGAGCCAATGAGGGGATAATGGAAGTCAAGGAGACCATGCGGAACCTGAGTTTCTTGACAAACTTGTTGTGCTCCCGCAGGTCCAGGATGGGTCTGTGGCCACCCTTGGCTTTCGGTATTAGGAAATACTGGGAGTAGAAGCCCTTGCCCCTTTGTTCCTGAGGAACCTCTTCCACTGTCCCTACTGAGAGGAGGGAGTGCACTTCCTGTATTAGAAATTGCTCGTGAGAGGGGTCCCTGAAGAGGGACGGGGATAGGGGGTGGAAGGGCAGAAGGGCACAGAATTGGATGGAATATCCCCTCTCTACCGTGAGGTGCACACAGTGGTCTGTGGTGATACTGGACCAAGCACAGTAGAAAGGGGATAGACAGGATGAAAAGGTAAGAGGGGATGGATCCAGTTGTGGTACTGGTGTGCCATGCTTAACTGCACCTTCAAAAGGGGGGGTCTGGGGCCGGGAGGAGGCTTGGGCTGGCCTGAGCTCTGCCCCAAGAAGGGGTGCTGCCTCCTCCTACCACTCCTATTCCTCCTACGAGGAGCATCCTGGCGGTTGTGGGGTTGGTAGAACCTGGAAGGAGGCTGTGGCTGGAAATGCCTATGCTGGGTAAAGGAGCCCCAAAGATCTTAGTGTGGCCCTTCAGACTATGGAGTCTTATCCATTTTGTTGAAAAAGAGGGCTGAACCCTCAAAGGGGTGGTTCTGGATTGTTTGCTGGACTTCATGAGGCAGACCAAAGACCTGCAACCAGGAGCCCCTTCTCATTACAACCCCCGTAGCCACTGGATGCAGCAGATGCAGCCTCACGTACAATACCACTTGTAGGGACGCTCCGGAGACCAGCCTTCCCCCCTCCACTAATGCAGAGAACTCAGCGCGAGAGTCCTGCGGCAGGAGCTCCACTAACTTGGCCATCACAGCGCAGGTTTGTGTGTATCCACTCACGATGGCCTGTTGGTTTGCGATGCGGAACTGTAGTCCCCCTGTAGAATAGACCTTCCTGCCGAAAAGCTTGAGTCTTTTTGCCTCCCTGTTTTTAGGGGAGGGGCCCTGGAAGCTCTGGCGCTCCTGCTGATTGGCCGCATGAACCACCAGTGAGTTGGGGGGGCGGGTAGGTATATAAATGTTCATATCCCTTAGAAGGGACAAAGTACCGCCTTTCATTTCTCTTGGCCGTAGGGGCCAGAAAAGCAGAGGTCTGTCATGGGATTTTGGTAGTCTCAACTATCGTCTTAATAAAGGTAAGGCGATCTGTGAGGGACCAGAGGATGCAAGGATGTCAACAACTGGGTCCGATTCCTTCACCACCTCCTCTGCCTGTATGCCCAGGTGCTGGGCAGCACAGCGTAAGAACTGCTGGAGTGCTCTGTTATCCTCCAGAGCTGGGGCCGTCAACATCCCCGCAACCGCTTCATCTGGTGAGGATGAGGAGAGACCTGGCAGCAGACCTTGCTCACTGCCTTCGGTGCCCCATGGGTCTTGCGGCATGCGGTATTCAAGTCTGCGGTGCCCGGCCCGCCAGAGACGGAAATATTGGTGCCAAGGTAGATGCTGAAGCTACTGGTTCCGGCAGTGCGGATCTCGTCAATGCCAATGGAGTCAAAGTCGAAGCCGTCGGTGGTGCCGCTGATGGGAGGGTTGGTGCCAAAGCTGTAGCAGTGCTGGCGCTTCTGTCGGCGGTGGGATGGGGTGGAGGAGGGCGCGAAGGACACTGAGGACACCAACGCCGACCTGGACCGTGGACCCTGCACCTGGTGATATGCCCAGGGTGTCCAAAAGGGCCACTGTGACTAAGGCTGCCCCTACGGAGGCCACGGTGCTGGGTAGGGCTGGTGGTCGCAGCAGGATCTGGACCTCCTGGTCCTCTCGGAGCAATAGGAGTCCACCTCTGACTCCGAGGTCTCTGAGTAGGATGACCAAGGAAGAGTGGTGCCCTGGGCTGCCGGAGAGCGGTGCCGAGAGGCCGGGGATCAGTGCGGCTCCCCTGCATGTGCAGGCTGTGCCTGGGAGAGGTGCGCCATAGATGGGGATTGGCACGCCATCAGCGCTGGTTTGCCCCTCGACTGAAAGTGGGACCATGCAGTCACCGGCAACTTGTCTCTCCTCTGCGGGGGGGTGCAGCACAGTGAGGCGCATAAGGTCCTGAGCCGCCTCAAATGCTTCTGGCGTAGAGGGAAGCTGGAGGTGGTCACCTTGAAGGTCCGGGAACCGTGGGGGGTTTGGACTCAAGTAAACCCCAGCTGCGCTGGGAGTCAGTGAAACCTTAAAACCCCTCTCTGGCCTTCTCTTCTTTTGTGGCACCGGAGACAGAGCAGTGCTGCACCAAAGATGGCTGTTTATGGGCGGAGTCATGGCCGTGCTGTGAGGCTTTAGGGTCATTGTTTGGTGCTGGCTCACGCTCCGTTGGTGCCAGAGCACTGCGGACCGACGAAGTACTTGGCGCGGGTTCTGCAGACCCGGGGTTGGAATGTGGCCAGAGTGCTGCTTCCATCAGCAGGATCTTAAGTCTCTGCTCCTGGTTTTTAAGGGTCCAAGGTCGAAAACCCTTGCAGATCCTGCACTTGTCCTTTTGGTGGCTCTCCCCGAGGCACCGTAGACAAGAAGAGTGTGGGTCACTCTTGGGCATAAACTTGCCACAGTCCTCACAGAGTTTGAACCCTGGGGACCTGGGTATACCCCCAGAGTTGGGGAAGACTTCGTTGGGGGGAAACCCCCCCCCCCCAAAGTCTACTACTACTACTACAAGAAATAACTATTTAACTCCCGTTTACACTATTGTACAACTAACTAAAGAGGACACTGCCAAAGCGCTTGCAAGCAAGAGCAAGAAATATTCCAGCTAGCGGTCACTGCCAGTAAGAAGGAACTGAAGGGGTGGGAGGTTAGCAGGGCACTCTACGGGGAACCATGAAGGCGTAACTCCAAGGGGCACCCAGGCCAACTCTATGGACACTGCTAAGGAAAAAATCTTCTGGCTGGAGCGCATGCACACACCTGATTGGAATGGACATGAACAAGCACTCGAATAATAATATAACTACTCAAATATTTGGTAATACATAGCAACAACTACGCACAAAGCTTAATAAGAACAGTTAAAGATGAGATCTAAAGTACAATACTTGACCATGAAGAGCAAGTAGCCCTTGATTGGTAAAACCACCAAGACATCTGATTACAGACATTTTTAGAGAAATGACCATTTCAAGACTGATCAAAACATTAATACAAATAAGGAATCAATATTTTTATATTTCAAACACACTAAAACCCAAAAAGTGGAAACAGTTTACAAATTCTCTTTTTTACTGAGAATTTTTCAAGATCATGTCTCATATTTCTAATTATACATCTAATTTTCTTTAACTAAAGAGAAATGTTTCTCACAACAAAAAATGTTCCCACAGAACTAGTAGTAGTCACATATATACATCATACATAAGGTAATATTTTAATTAACAAGTTTATAACATTTGAGAGGCTGAACTCCCCACCACATTTATGAAATACCATCTCCTCATGCCCTGCACATGTTACTGGACAAACAGATAGCACAACTTCAGTGCATTGTATAGCTTCATGACCCCAAAACTCCAGAAATGGTTTAGGTTTCTAGGAACCTCATTAAATATTTCTTATGGAAAGTATGGTAAAAATAGATTTTAAAAGGCAATCAAACTTACTTGCATGGCAGAATTCGGACAATATCTTTCGGTTTGTAGTTTTCAATGCACACAGCACAATTTTCTGCATCAACATCTAAACCCTACAGAAAACACATTTAAATGGACAGGTAGACCAGGACATTAAAAATATCATGAATATAACAAGCATTGAGTCATACAGTATAATCATTTGAACAGAAAGCTTTAAAATGTCATAAATAAGAAGCAGTTCTCTTATTTAATTCAATTAGAAATACTCTACCAAAAGGTGGAGAAATACTCTACCAAAAGGTCCTTTGATATAATCAAAGTAACTGATCGTGGCTAAACCTAGACATATCACATGTTAATCCAAGCACTTTTTGGGTGACTTACTTCTCTGAACACTGGTGTTTTTAATGGGGTGCAATCAAGCATTTTAGTAAGCTAAAAATTATAATAAAGGTAACCATCTCCAGATGTATGAAATTTCACATGGTAAGTATGAAAGATATGGCAACAGACAACTCATTTAAACTCCCAATCTACAGTCTCAAGAGCTAATGAGCATTCAACATACTCTTATAGAGTTGAATGGTACCTCATCCTGCTTCTTCAGCCTTCTCCTCCCACAGTGCCCTGGTAAACAGGCTTGCACAGGAAATCTAAGAACGACTAGAGAGGAAAGAATCCGCCCTCATACTCCAAATGAAGCAGCTTAACAAGATTCTTAAAACCTCTCTCTCTAACCTCTCGCTCATTCAATCCTAAGAAAAGAGTATACTGAATGCTCATGGGCCTGAAGATGTCACATTGACACAGTAGTGTGCTGACTGGGCTGTAGGTTGAGAACCACCGCACTGTAGTCAGAGTACAGTGTGCAATTACTCATGCCATTAACACTTTTTGGGAGAGTCCTCCATGTTCTGCCCCTTTTGGAGTTACAGTTGCAATATAAATGTGAAGGAAAACTTAAGTATGAAGATATTTTGTATACCATGTAATCAATTTTAACTGAGTTGTATACAAAAACAAATATGAAGGATATCCAAATTGGGTCCTAGCATAAAAATACAATGCAAGTCTTTCATATCTGCAGGTTACTAAAAAGTATGGGTGTCCATTACCAACTCTTGTAAGCATTTGCAGTAATGTGAGTAAGATTGGATGATCAGGCCCATAATTTCTATTTTACACACTGTATGTAACAGTCATTTTAAATAAAAAGTTACTTGTAACATTTCTGTATTAGTTGCTAGTCTGTACGTTTAAAGTTAAATTGATAAAATACATTTACTACTGCAGATATTTTTCACTGAATGCAGGGGCAGATGCCAACCATGGCATATTTGATTATGTGCTACATAAGTGTCCATTTCACAATAATCCTCCAAACTGCTCAGAAAAGATCCACACAACTGTAAACATGCTTAAGGCTGACGTGTTTTTAAAGTGCTTCAACTTTGAATGTTGCTATACTATAAACACAAAAAGTCCTATATTATTTGTTACAATTGTGATGGATGAAGGGGAGGGGGGGCGGGAGAGAGAAAGAGCTCCCTTTTGTGGGCTCCCAGCCAACTAGTTGGCTGTGGAGTCCCTCTTGGTGGCTGTTCTCTGCTTGCTTTATCTGTAAAGGGTTAATAAAGTCCCCCAGGTAAAGGAAAGGGAGTGGGCACCTGACCAAAAGAGCCAATGGGAAGGCTAGAAATTTTTAAAATGGGGAAAAAACTTCCATTTCTCTCTGTTGTGGTTCTCCAGGAAAGAGGGGAACAGGGAGCAGTTACCCTATGAGAAGCTTTAACCCAGGCATGATCATCAGATCATACCTAGAGCTACTTATTTGGAACCCCCAAATGTGTAAGTAGATCAGAAATGTTTAGAAAGACGTGATTAGCTTTATTTCTGTTTACTTCTTATGGCTAGTGAACTCCTCTGTGCTAACCCCAGATGCTTTTGTCTGCTTGCAACCTTTAATCTGAACCCCAAGAAAGCTAGTTTGGGGGCTTAATTTTTGCAATTGCTCTTTTAAATCTAGCAAAAGCCTAAGTTCCAGATGTATTTTCTTTTTTGTTTTTAATAAAATTTACTTTTTTTTTTCTTTATAAAAGAACAGGATTGGATTTTTGGTGTCCTAAGAGGTTTGTGCATATGTTTAATTAGCTGATAGCAACAGCTAATTTTCTTTGTTTTCTCTCTCAGCTCTTCCCCGGAAGAGTGGGTGAAAGGGCTTGAGGGTACCTCACAGGAAGGAAGTCCTAAGTGCGCCTTCCTAGGTTCCAAAAAGGGGTTTTGCATTTGGATGGTGGCAGCGTTTACCAAGCCAAGATCAGAAAAAAGCTGTATCCTTGGGAGTTTAATAAAAGCCTGGAGCGGCAAGTATTAATTTTTAAAAATCCTTGCGGGCCCCCACCTTCTGCACTTGAAGTGCCAGAGTGGGGAATCAGCCTTAACAATAAAGAAGAGAAGAGAAACTGTTGTGATTGTGATGACTGGACCAAAGGAAAACAAAATATACATCTGTCCAGACAATGTAAGATACTACTTCTAGATAAACTCATTTCACAGAAGTACACCTGCTCCAGTAAGTTATATTAAATTTAACCGGTCTTTGCAAATCTACCTATAGCCTCACAAAGTAAGCCCACATGAGATGTAGAGAAAGTCCAGAAGTGAAGACCTATCAAGCTTTGTTAATATATACATTTTAAATAAGCTATTTCTTTGTCCATGAAGTAATGATTAGAAATATTTAAAAATCTTTGGGAATGAGACATTCTTTAAAGGATTAATCACAATTTGTATGTATTTCTTCCTATTCTAGAATCATAAAAAGAAAAACAGTACCAAGACTAACAGATTTGTAATATATGGAATTGTGTAATCAACAGATCATGGGAAATATTGCACAATTCAACTGTAATGTTGATATCTGGCACTAGCCAAGATCCTATGCTGGTAAATATATCTTTGTTAGATGTTAAATACCAGCCTTCATGCTTCTAGACAGAGAAATACAGGTTAACAACAAACAAGAGGAGACAGTCATGCACTAATTTATAGACAGCCCAACAGGAGTTAGTCATTTTTATTTTTAAAACCATAAATAAAATGAAGACAGCTTGCAAAGACCATTCTGACCAAACAAAACAATTTAAAGTTACTAAGTTACCTTGTCTCCATGCTTCACAGTATGCAACTGAAGCTGGTTGATCACTTTCTTGGTTTCTTTTCTGTGGCCCTTAAAGTGGTAAGAGAATGTTTAAAATAATGTTACACAAGTTCAGTTTGGTACTCTTTCACTTTTAACTAAATTATGAAAAACCTTCAATACTAGCGTGTTCTGTATAGTTTACAAAGCCTTCAAATACATTGAGGAAATTCCCACCTTTTGTCACTGCAGTAGGTTTATAAAGCCTTACACCCACCAATGCACATTAAGGAGGAGTGAGTTCCACACTGTATGGGGGCACTACAGCAAATACACACAGTGATGAGATGCATAAGAGCTGGGTATTGTCAGAGTGCAGATACATGTGGGGACAAGGACAAACAATCAATTCATCACTTTATAGGCAACCAGTGTAGAGAGGAAGAAGGGGAGACATAACAGGACCACAGTTAATCCAATGACCAAATATACTGGTAGTGCATAATGGGTAGTTAAAAAGGAATGTCAAGACACAGCGGGGTATCTTCCTTGTTATCTTGCCACAGACAATGATCAGAGAATGTATTTCATTTAACCTGAGAAGATGTTTCAAAAAATCATATCAATTGCATAATTCTCCAAATCAATTTAACCTGCTACATACTCCCTGTAAAGTTACAACTACGTGTAAGAGGAGGACATGGGGAGGGAGGAGCAGTCACACCTTAAATAGCCCCTCTTGATATAGAACTAGGATTAAAATAAAGATACTTTTTCCAGATGACAGGTTTCAGGGTAGCAGCCGTGTTAGTCTGTATCCGCAAAAGGAAAAGGAGGACTTGTGGCACCTTAGAGACTAACAAATTTATTTGAGCATAAGCTTTCGTGAGCTACAGCTCACTTCATCAGATGCATTCAGTGGAAAATACAATGGGGAGATTTATATACACAGAGAACATGAAACAATGGGTGTTACCATATGGATTATAGATTACAGAAAAATGTTATTCTGCTCAGTCTGGGTCTCAAATTTTCTTTTCCACTGCAAATGCAAACATATGCCCCTTATTGTAATGTGAATGGCATGCGGAGAGGACTTCAATTTAAGAGGACACTGTTTAGTTAAATGTTCATTAAAGTAAAAAATTCTTAAGGGTGATCTAAATCCTGTATTTGGATCCATGCAAGTGAAGCTTCATGCCTATTCAGAAATCCAGTGGAGTTCCACATGGACCCAAATCCACCATCAGGGCATAAGATACCAACACCACTTCACATGTGTCTTCTTCCCCGCCTCCCCTGCCCCCCCCCCCCCAAAAAACCCACTGAACTTAATATTCACCATTTACACAATCTACTTTTTGCACAATACTAATTTTAAACAACAAAGTCAATATAACTTTTTATATACTTTTTCTAATAAATTTTATCAGATTTTGCCACTGAATAGTAACAGTGCTTCCAACTGCAAAGGTTCTCTCTTTTTTTTTTTAAACTCTACCAATCAAATTAGGGTTTCCAAAAGACTGCCTGTAATAGTCTCTTCTCAGTTTTAGAGCCTGATCCTATAACCCTTAAACAAGTAGTCCTACTTGAGAGGATAGGACAACTTGTATGACTGAAGACTACGTAAAGTAAAAAGAAAGCAGTGAGCTGTAGTTCACGAAAGCTTATGCTCAAATAAATTTGTTAGTCTCTAAAGTGCCACAAGTCCTCCTTTTCTTTTTGCGAATACAGACTAACACGGCTGCTACTCTGAATCCATAAGTAAAGTTTGTAGGATCACATTCTTAGGCATATATTCATCACCTTGGAGCACCTCATTACATATGTTTAAAAATATCTTTCCATAATCTATCCAACTATTATGTTCTAGCTTTATGAAACAGGTTAAGCACAGGATTTGTCAACTATTAGCAATTTGCACATACTGATATGAAAGTATTTCCCACACCACCACCAGATTTAATTTGGACTGGAAATATGAAGTTCCAGGAAAAATTTTTATTGCTAACACCTAATCCTTACACAGGGCTTAATTTTCAATGCATTGTACAAAAATCTCTGCTTTTTATAATACCTCTATGAGCTATTGTATTAATTTTACTGACTGGGAAAGCAGGTTAATGATTGATGGCCCTCCCTCCAGGCCATGTAAGTCAGTAGCAAAGGCAGATTTTGAACTGGGTAGCTCCCGAATCTCATCCCCATACGCAGTCCACTAGACTAATGATTAACCTTTTTTTTCCTGCAGCCCACAAAATGGCTGAAGTTGTCCCACATCCGGAAGACTGGATTTTTTCCCCCCACAAGTTGATTTCCCATCCATTTCATGGGTCTCACAATAAAAAAAAAAAAAAAAAAAAGTGAGGTACACCGATGGGGCTGCTGAGCACCTACTCTTTCCCCAGTAATCAGCTCCAGAAGTTTGGAACAGCACTTCCTAAAGAGATGTAAAGTTGACTGCACAGCCCTTTGTGCTCACCCTGGGGCCAAATCTCCCCCTGGAGCAGTGAGCACAGATGAACTGCTCTTGAAAAGCAGAGGGACTGTAAAGAGGCAAAGGAAGTATCTGCAGCAGCAACTGAGGGGGAATGAACTGATCCTCTCCCTCCCCCCACACCTCCAGCTCTTACTGGGTCCTACTGGCCCAGGAAATTTGCTGCAACTCACTGGGCATTCCCCCAGCAATCAATTTCCAGGTCGTGGCCCACCAGAGGATTGGGGCTGAACTACAATTACAATGCCAGCTTCAGGGTCAGCTTTTGTAAAGCTTTACAATACAACACTTTAGATTTATAGGATACTACTGGGTTAATTTAAGAGCATTAGTGGCTGGCCCATTGACTCTCTCCATTAAACTTTACTCAACAGAGCTCTCTAGCTGAAGATAGGGAATTGCTTCCTCCTCCTTTTCCAAAGTTACAGTTTTAATTGGGAGGGGAAAAAAAAAAAAGAGAATTAATACATCTCACCCAGCAAGCACTAGTCATCAAACATTGCTCTGTACCAAGTGTCACAGAAATTGTTCCCCAATTCTAAACTAAACACTGATCTGGTAGGAGGCAGATATTTCAGATAAAAATCTAGTTATTAAAGCCAATTAACATGCTGCTTATAAGTGTATTCATTTAAAAAAGTATTAATTTTAAGCAGTATCCATGGTCTGTCAGACAAGAAAATATGGCGCTAAACAACATTTCAATAAAATTAGTAACAGATCCAGACAAAGAATTTTACAGGAGACGTTCAGGGGAGAGAAAACAAACTTTAAAAACTTTTAATAAGGTTATTTTAAAATCATTATCACCATCTGCAATTACCTGGCTTCCAAATTGTGACCCAGTATATAGAAAACGTTGTATATAGTAAAATATAAGCCAGGCTAGTGATATAATCATCATGGTGATAAAAGCGATGGCTACAAACACAACTGACTGTCCACTGATATATTCTTGCACATGTCTTGTGCCAACACCAATAGTCATTTTTACTGGAATCCCTCTGCGTACTGGTTCCAAAATTTCTATCCCTTTTGGATATCCAACCATAATTACCACTGTATTGCCCGTTCCTGTTGGAGAAAAGGGGGGAAAAAAAAGTCAACAGAATGCACTTACTCCAGTTTATTATCTGAATGCAATTCAATCTTTTAAAGTTAACATATAAGAGGTGGACAAGATTAATGGAAAATGCTTAAAATTCTGAAAACAAAAAATTACTTTGACAAAGCAAGTTTAATTACTAAAAACAGCTTACATTGTGAAATTCTCAAATGGAATAATATATAAGAACCAGACATAATTATACATGAACCAGACATAGTTGAAATAAAACATATCTATTGAGGCCCCGCATGCCTCATTCCACAGAATACAATGGGATGCTGATCTGAAGATTCATTTAGCAAATAAAAAGATCAGTACAATTTATTAGGCTTTGAAGTCTCTATTTAAAGTACTAGAATGCATTCACGAGCATCCATTTGTTAGTTCATAACTCTAAAGTAAAGGAGTACTTGTGGCACCTTAGAGACTAACCAATTTATTTGAGCATGAGCTTTCGTGAGCTACAGCTCACTTCATCAGATGTTTACCGTGGAAACTGCAGCAGACTAAAGTCTGCTGCAGTTTCCACGGTAAACATCTGATGAAGTGAGCTGTAGCTCACGAAAGCTCATGCTCAAATAAATTGGTTAGTCTCTAAGGTGCCACAAGTACTCCTTTTCTTTTTGCGAATACAGACTAACACGGCTGTTCCTCTGAAACTCTAAAGTAGTAGCTGAAGATAGAACAAAAGAGCTTGATGATTTTGTCACATGTAATAGACAGTTTCAAGTCAGATCCCAAAGTACTCAAGCCAGATCCCAAGTATTACTCTGGGATGAGACCAACAGGAATTTCAAGTCTTTTTAAATGGTATCTGTCAGAGAGTTTGCTGTGGAAATACTTAGGAACTCGACTTGAAAAGGCTTTATATTCATGTGAGAGTTACTTGAAGTTATAAGTGCTTTTTTAAAAAAAAATCAGAGCACTGTGGCAGGCCAGACAAATAGAAGACATGCATGGGACTTACTGTAAACAAAACCAAAATTTCCCCTTCCCTAGAGGCTTTATTTCAGTTTATCGAAAACAGCGTATTCTCAGACCTTCGTCAGAGGTCTTGAGAGGACCTCTTTCTAACATCTTTCTAAAGCAAATAAATTGCACCTAACAAAGAAAGGGGGTTTACTTGCTAACAATGTTCTGGAGACCCACAGGTGCAACTTTCAGATGACCTGGGAGGAGACAAGTATTGTCCCCTATTTCCCTGTATGCTAAAACTATTATGGTTCTTCAAAGGATTACATTTTCCAGCCTGCTTTTCTCCTCCCAGTTCTGAGGCAAGGAACGGAACGGAACTACAAGAAGCCAGCTTGATACCCTGGGGTGGCATAGGGAATTATTTCAACCCACCCTACTCATGAAACTATTGACTTCAGGCTTTAAAGCTGGGATCAACATAATGGGCTTCCTTATACATTCCAGACTGCTTATTCAAGACCGTTCCCTCCCCATGAAGATATGTTTTGATGGGCAAAAATGTTTTTTCCAATTGCATTAACGTCACAATTGCAAAACCCCATTAAAATGTAGGCTATTTGTGTTTGAAGCGGTGTTAGCTGGTCACACCACCCAGGCTCCCTCCTAAAACTACAATATGCTGTAGCTTCAAATGTGTTAGCTTAACACAACTGAAATACCCTATGCAGGCTAACAATTCAACAAACCCCTCCATTACCCACCAAGAGAAGGCCACATTTTTCTGACTCCAGTATTTATTAAATCCTTTAGAGGCAACCTTTGGACAGGATAATGCTGGAAGCAGGAGGGTTCTCACACAAGCCTAAGAGGACTGCACACTCATGCGTGTTAAGAAATTATTACACTGCCATTTCTGTACATGGAGCTTTACAAACCAGCAAGACATGTCTCTGCCCCAAGGAACCTACAATCTAAAGTGGACATAAAGCAATACTGAAAACTGAGAATTCATTTCAAAGATACAAATATCCTCATCAAAAATCTTTAGTTTTTAAAGCTTGAGCCTCTTCCAATGGAATAATACTCTCCATCCAGAAGATTTAGATCTTAATGTCACAGTTGGCCTTTTTTTAGGTTACAGAACACCCACCACTCTAGGCATTACAAGGATAAAAAACAAGTAATTAGTTAATAAGGGGGGGAAATCAGAAACAATTTCCACCTTTAAACCAAGCCAAAGACCATTACCAGCTATAGAGAGCAGTATCATCAATGATACATAAGGAAATTTAGATCACTTTTTACTCTCCACATACATGCTACAGAAGAAAAGATTCTGGCAAGAAAAGAGGTTTTTTTTCAGAAGACAAACATCTAGTCAACCAACTAACCGTACATGTATTTATTCAACTCTAGAAGCTGGAAACAAGTTTAAAAAAATCTCATTGCATCTGCACAGCCACTCATCCAAAATTAAATACTTTTACTTATTTGTAATCCAACAGATGAAAGTCTCTCTTTTTTTATAATATCTTGTTATTTATCAGCATGGTTTATCAACCTTTGCTAAGCACTTTTTAACATTCTGTGTAGTTTAATACTAAATAGAGAGCCAAGGAAGTACAACAAGTAGCTCTGATCCCACTCCGGATGTACATTAAACCTAGATGTGTATAGCTCAGAACCACATGTATCCAAATCTTAAACAGGAAAGTATATTCGATATGTCCTCTTGTTTGTTGTCTCCCCCCTTCTTCTGATGAAATAAGTTATACCAGCAAAAACGCAGTTTTGCCAGTATACTGTCAGTTTTTTCACACCTCTGACTGAAAAGAGTTACTGACAAAAGTACTAGTGTAGACATAGCCTTACAAAGCAGCTTAACAGTACTAGTTAATCATGATTCCAACTTGCAGGATGGTGCCACTCACTTATTACTTCAAGAGGGACTTACTTCCCTTCAGGGTTTCAAATATACTTTGAAGCAACAGCACTCCAAAGTTGACTTTTTCAGCTAATTTTACTAGGAGAAAAGAAAACTGCCTCTTGTTTTTAAAAAACTACCAAAATGTATTTAAAATCCTCTTGAAGGATTGCCAGGATACTAGTAAGATTATTACACAGCAGCAGGTTCACTGGCATCTGCAACAGGGTTTTTCCCACTATGCTTTGATTTCTTACTCCTTGTATCCTGCCCTGAAGGTCGCCTCCTATGCCTTTAAACATACTTGATGGTAGTTAAAAAAAAATTAGGTGTGTGTGGGTTTTTTTTTTTAAATAAAGTTCTCAAGCAAGTAATGCTTTCACACACACAAAATTCAGCAGACTGTGTGGAGCCAGAACACTTGAGCTCTTACCTTGGCAGGGTTACAGACACTGTATGTAAGCTACAGATAGACAGGCATGCTTAGACAAGTCAATTTGATCCCTCTATACATCACTTTTCTCACCTTACTTCAGAAAGGTGTGAGGATTATAAGGTGTACTTTGACGATGAAGTGGTAAGTACTACAATAAAGCCTGCACTAAAGACTCATCCAATAGGTAATTCCCTGTCTTAAGTGACCATTTTTACATCTCTGCGGTATCCAGTACAATTTTGTTCAGCCCGTAGTTAAAGAGCAACATATTCACTTATGATGTATTACGTGCTCAGATTCTGTGGTGCTTCTCACAGTAGTAAGACCTGGGGCAGTTGCTTAATGGTTTCACTGCAACACTGCTTGATAATTTCTGCGTCCCTTCCTAAAGGCTTGGTGTAAAACTTTGTGCCTCTACCAAACAGACCCCTCGCTTTAGTATTATGTGTAGTGACAGGAAACAAGCCCTACACGTCCTTTTTAAGGGCGCTTCATGGTGTTCCCCTTTTCCCTTTCCCCCGAAAAAGCATCTCGTGTCACCGGGGAATGTTGAACCCAGACACACACTCGCCCCCCCTCTCCACACCCCCCCCAAAAAAAAACACCTCCCTCCCCACTGGGCCCCTTTTCCTCCGAGCCCCCCCCCCGGCCCCGCCCGCTGCCGACCCCCCAGGGCCCAACGCCGCCCACTCACCAAGGTGAGACATGGAGACGGTGGCGTTGCCGAAGCGGGGCTCGTTGTAGATCACCACGGCCACCGCCCGCTTCCGGGCCGCGTTGGTGACTTTGTCCTTGAAGGTGCAGCCCCCGCGGGCCACCAGCGCGATCCAGGGCGGCGGCGGCTCCCCGCCGGGCGGGCCGCGGCTCCCCGGCGGCAGGGGCACGTCGTAGTCGGTGTCCGAGGCGCAGCCCTCCATGCGGCGGGCGGAGGCGCCGCGGGGGATGCCCACCAGGCCCTGCGCGCTCTCCTTGGGGGAGCTGTCCCCGTAGCGGCCGCTCTCGGCGCTGCCCCGCACCGTGCGGTTGCTGAGCGGCTCGGTGTAGGCGGTGCTCACCCACGCCGTGTACCACTCCAGGAGCCGGGCGCCGCCGCCGCGCGGGGCCCCCAGCGCCAGCAGCGCCGCCGCCACCAGCGTCAGGCGGACACGGCACAGCATGGCCCGGCCGCGGCGAGCGGGGAGACCCGGGCCGCCTGCGTCTCACGTCTCCTGCCGGGCCGCGGGACGAATGAGAGGCGGAGGGGCGCCGCCCACTTCCCCAGCCAGGCCGCCGCCGCTCCCGCGGCGCAGGTAACGGGCGCCCTCCCCGCCCTCGTGGGAGTTGCGGCCGGAGCGCAGCTAATGGGAGGCGGAGGCCGGGCCGAGCCGGCTCCTCCCCCTCAGCGGGGCCGGTGGGCGGGGCCGGCCGGCGAGCTACGCGGGGGGGGCTCTGCGCGCGGCTCCTTCGCAAACCGCGGCCGCCAACAGACCCGCCCTGTGCGCGCGCGCACGCGCGCAGGGGCCGAGCGGGGGAAAGGAGTCCTCGAGTTAATGTCCCCTGGCCCCCGAAATCTGGCCCGCTCCCTCCTCCCCCCCGACCATTGGCCCTGAGAACACGGGGCGGGGGCGGAGCCTTAACGGCTCGCGACCCTACGCGCGCCGGAGGAGCTGCCGGGTCTCCCGGCTTGGGGGACAGTGGAGGCTGCCCGCTCAGCGCCCGTGCTGTCAGCGCGTGAGGCCCCGGGCACGTGGAGCGTTGGGCGGCCCCGATCCGGCCGCCCACGCGGAAGCACGTGCTCAACGGAAGGGGTCCCCCTGAAAACGATCAAAGTGAAGCCGGGCACCTGCCCTGAAGCGTTTGCAGGGTCTGGAGAAAAGACATTCCCCGCCTCCCAGTGCTCAGAGCCCTGCCAATGGTGCCCAGGGTGTAGGTCGTGGGCTGGAAAGGCCAAGGCAGCAGAGACCCAAGGAGACCAAGAGGATGATGATGATCACTTGGATGTCTGTATTTGTTTTTCAATGCCAGCAAGAGGATGTGACTAATTGAAGGCCTGGCTGCAGGCTCGCCCACGTTTGGTCAGTGACACACAAGCTAGTCACTCACTCCACCCTCCAAAACACTCCTCACCTGCATTGTAGGGGTCATCCCCAGAGGAGGATGGGAAGGAGAGAAATGGATGAGAGGAAGTGAGGGTGAACAGAGGGTCAAAAGCCAGGTAGAAATAGAGAGGATGGGCAAAAATAGAGCATGACAAGGAGGAGAGCAAAATCATTGAAGGTAAAGAGAGCTCAAATAAACATTTAAAAGGGATGAGGAGTCTGGTGGCACCTTAAAGACTAACAGATTTATTTGGGCACAAGCTTTAATGGGTAAAAAAACCCACTTCTTCAGATGCATGGAGGGAAAGTTACAGATGCAGGCATAAATATACTGACACATGAAGAGAAGGGACTTACCTTACAAGTGGAGAACCAGTGTTGAAGGCCAATTCAATCAGGGTGGATGTGGTCCACTCCCAATAATTGATGAGGAAGTGTCAATACCAAGAGAGAGAAAATTGCTTTTGTAATGAACCAGCCAGTCCCTATTCAAGCCCAAATTAATGGTGTTAAATTTACAAATGAATTGTAAATGCGCAGCAGTTTCTCTTTGAAGTCTGTTTTTGAGGGGGTTTTTTGTGGAAGGATGGCTACTTTTAAATCTGTTATTGAATGTCCAGGGAGATTGAAGTGTTCTCCTACTGGCTTTAGTATGTTACCATTCCTGATGTCTGATTTGTGTCCATTTATTCTTTTGCGTAGAGACTGTCCGGTTTGGCCAGTGTACATGGCAGAGGGGCATTGCTGGCACATGATGGCATATATCACATTGGCAGATGTGCAGGTGAATGAGCCCCCGATGGTGGGCTGATGTGGTTGGGTCCTCTGATGGTGTCACTAGAATAGATATGGGGACAGAGTAGGCAACGGGGTTTGTTACATGGATTGGTTCTTGGGTTAGTGTTTCTGTGGTGTGGTGTGTAGTTGCTGGTGAGTATTTGCTTCAGGTTGGGGCTGTCTGTAAGGGAGGACTGGCCTTCCCTCCAAGGTCTGTGAGAGTGAGGGATTGTTTTCCAGGATAGGTTGTAGATCTTGATGATGTGCTGGAGAGGTTTTAGCTGGAGGCTGTATGTGATGGCCAGTCGTGTTCTGTTATTTTCCTTGTTGGACCTATCCTGTAGTAGGTGACTTCTGGGTACCCATCTTGCTCTGTCAATCTGTTTCCTCACTTCCCCAGATGTGTATTGTAGTTTTAAGAATTGTTGATAAAGATCTTGTAGGTGTTTGTTTCTGTCTGAGGGATTGGAACAAATGTGGTTGTATCTTAGGGCTTGACTATAGACAATGGATCGTGTGATGTATCCTGAATGTAAGTTGGAGGCATGTAGGTAAATATAGCGGTCAGTAGGTTTCCGGTATAGGGTGGTGTTTATGTGACCATCACTTATTTGCACTGTAGTATTCAGGAAGTGTCCCCTTTAAAAGGGATGAACAAATTGTAGACCAGGATTTCTCAGTCCCTGGGTCAGGACACAAAATTGGGTCACCAGAATGTTTCAAAAGGTTGGGCGGTGGCTCCTGTGGCTTCTGTCACACAGAACTGGCTGTGCTCGCCTACCTGCTCCAGGCGCTGAAACTTCTGGGATCCTAGTACCATTCAGGTTTGGCTCAGTCATCATGATGATGGGACCCTGGGTAGGCTAAATTTGACTGAATGGCACTGCAACCCCATGAGCCAGGTCACAACTCCACTCACACAAATTTGGTCCAGTCAGGGTGGCAGGTCCAAACCCCAGGGATGCTGAAACCTCAGAGGTTGCAATGCCTGGAATGGAGAACCAAACCCAGCCCAGCCAGTCCCACAGCATAGGAGATGCCACTGTGAGGTGAGTGCCAGGCAGGACCTGATCAAAACCACCACAGGGCCTCCACCCTCAGACTATTATTTACTGGGTCATGACAGGCCATAAACATTTACAAATGGGTCCTGAGCCCAGAAAGGTTGAGAAACTGTTATAGATATTTGTCTGAGAGAAAACCTGTAGACTGGAAAACACTGAATTATTAAAAAAAAAAGTGAACAAAATGAAAAAAGCCTAAGGCAAAAATAAAGATAACAGTTTTATATATTGTTTTAGTTGTATGAAAAGTTTGAGCTATACAAAATAAAATTTATATCAAGGATTTAATGATTTCGCTGTTTTTAGTGCCCAAGTAATCTGCATGTTTTCCCAGCTACTCTCTCTCCCTAGTCCCCAACCACTTTTAATGCTCTCAGGCACCAACATTTTCTTTTAGAAAAAATGCATTATGTGGTATGATCATATTACGTCTGATATGTTGTCAAACGAGGCTTCTCCTTTTCCCACTAAACTGATTGAACCAGTAGTGATCATAACACCTCGTAGCAGTTCCAAGCCTTGAGCGCTGTTGACCCTGTTTATACCAGCAGAACAGCTATTTTCCCTGTCAGCATGAAGGTTGATATGTTTAAAATTCCATTCCAGGGGTTAAAGTAAAAATTCCCCAATCCATCTACTCTTTAAAAGTGGAGTATAGCAGTGGCTCTCAACCTATCCAGACTACTGCACCTCTATCAGGAGTCTGATTTGTCTTGCATACCCCTAAGTTACACTTCACTTAAAAACTACTTGCTTACAAAATCAGACATAATCTTACAAAAGTGTGGCAGCACACTGTTGTTGAAAAATTGCTTACTTTCTCACTTTTACCATATAATTATGAAATAAATCAATTGGAATATAAATATTGCACTTACATTTCAGTGTACTGTATATAAAGCAGTACAAACAAGTCATTGTCTGTATGAAATTTTAGTTTGTATTGACTGTGGTAGTGCTTTTAATATAGTCTGTTGTAAAACTCGGCAAATATCTAGATGAGTTGGTGTACCCCCTGGAAGACCTCTCTGTACTTCAAGTGGTAAACATACCCCTGGTTGAGAACCACTAGAGTAGAGGAAGCCAGTACAGTTAGAGCACTCTCTAAAACTTCTTGGCAATGTAGTTTTAGGACTCTCTCCAAAGGCACTCAGCATTTCAAGAAAAAGATCAAAGTAGCAAAATCAGGAGGACAACCAAGACTGAGAATTAAAGGAACATATAAAGTACTGCCAGGGGTGGGGTGGGGGATAAAAGGAGTCAAGAGCTGTGGAGACCAAAGAGTTAAATGTAGAGATCATGGAGTTGAAAGAAGAGGGGTTAGAGAAGCAGAGAAGTCAGAGGGCGGTAAGTTGGAGATGATGAATGGAGTTAGTGACAGACTAGAGGCAGACAAAAGGTGAGCAGTGTTGAAGGACAGCAAGTGACAAGACAGGGAATTCAGAGTGAACAAAAGAGCAGTGTTTGATAAAAACTTTATCAAGAGAGGTGACCAAGATGGTGCATTGAGTCAGTCCAAAAGTGAAGATCAAATGAGGAGGTTATGGAAAGGCAATTATAAGCAGCCAGTGGACATCAACGTGGAGATTAAAGCTACCACAGATGCGAGCAGGAGATTAAGATGAAAGGAGGAAAGAATTGGCATTAAAGTCAGTAACATAAAGGGAACTGTACATAACAGCTGCAGGGCATGCAGTTTTAAGAATGTAGGGTGGTGGAATGGGGGGAGAAAGTGCTGACTAATTAGATGGGTAGGAAAGGAGCCCAATACTGAAGGGAAGAGGCCAGCTGTAGACACAAGGAAAGAGACTGGGTTGGAGATAGAGGGATGGATTGGATTTCAATGATTGTGAGGAGTTAATAGGAGCTAAAGGCTGTGAGTCAAATTAATTTCTTGGATGTGGCACAGGAACTCTGGAGGGGGAAGGCTGGCTAGCTTAGAGGTTGGTGAAAGTAGGTAATAATGTGGGGGAGGAAGAGAAGAAGAATGGTGGGCCTTGGCTTGGGAGAGATTGCCAGAGAGTAGTCAGTACGAACAAGATGGAGATGAGAATTAGGGAGAGGAAGGGGAAGAAACAGCACTGAAATGAAGTTCCATAGTACTATTAATTCACAAAAGATTGAAACCAATGCCTTGTCGCTTGCCTGACACCTGCATGTATAGGAATGAGTGGTGAGCTGTATTAAGAATGATGTATGGCTATAGGATGCTGTGTTACATTGAGATTAAACCAAATACAGAGAGGAATGGAGGGGGAAAAAAAGAAGAGTGCATGTTTTCCCAGTGTATCCCTCTCCTTCCTCCCTAAACATCTGAAGAGCTGACTGTCAATTCCCAGATTCCCTTTAAAGGAACAAAGATGTCCTTTTTTCCACCAGGAATATTGTGCAAGACTGAGAAAAACAGTAGTTAGATAAGATAGAAATTTTAAAGGCTGTCAACCAAACTTCCTCTTGTTCATTCCTGTTAAAATCCTATTACAGACATCAAAATATTCAAACTGCAACTTCCCTTTTGCTATTTATTTGCATTTCATACTTGTTGGGCAATTTGTTAACAACATTCATTATCTTTACAAGTCAAAATACATTGCAAAGTGCAATACACATCCATAAACAGTACATACAAGTAAATGATGAAAATTACTCTAGAAATGAAGCATTCTTTGGTTAAATAAGAACAACAGTTAAAACTAGCTGTGCTTAATACTGTACATGCATTACCTTGGTACAAATTAGTAAAGGATTGTAACATTGTTCATCAGAAGTCAAAATTCATAACTTCATTTTCTTTTTTCCAGCTAACATACAGTCATAAATAAATGCATCTCTGGACTATTCCAGAGCCACAAGTGAAGATTTAACTAAAGAAAGATTGCACAGCAAGGCTTTTCTGAAATGAGAATATTTGATTGATATTAAGCTGTAAAATAATTAAACTAAAATGTGATTCTTACTGAAGTACAGAATACATGAAAATAAATTGGATGTCGGTAAGTTGCAATGCTTTATAGATACTGTACTGACGATCAAATCCTTGAGATCAGAATGAAATAAAAGGGAGTTTTACTATTGATTTCCATAGGCGCAAGATCAGACCCCATGGGTTATAACCAATAGCCTGAGGGAAATTTGAATCTATTATAGAATCTTTACAATAATCTTTGGGTTAAAAGTTTAATAAACTCTATTCACTTAACTCATATCACATGATGATTGATATAAGTTGAAGAATTTGGGAATTTAAATTTTTTTTAGATAGTTTGTAGCTAATTATTTAAGGCCCAATTAAACAAACAACCTCCACCTCCACCCCACCATTCCCAAACCCCTTTATTCAGAGAAGTCACTTCAAGGCTACTTGGGCAGGTTTGTGATGGGCTTTTATAGCCTTTCAGGGGCTTTTGTGGTGTGGAAGCAAGACTTTTGGTTAAGATGACATATCTGTTTAAGAAGCCTCCTTTGCCATCTTGACAAGAATCTAAAATTTGTTGGTAAAACTCCTTAGTCCTTCAAAGACTGCAGTATTAATTGACAGGAGAGAGAAGAAGTGTGGACTTAGTAAGATATTCTAGGTCAGGTGGGGTAGAACAACATTAGTGGTATATTGTAAAGTAAGCAGAGGCTAAGAACTGATAAAGCAGCCCCACTTGGCCCTACAGGAAAAAATTGCCAGTCCAACATGTGCTTTGCAGTGAAGTTTTGACTTTCCTCATAGGGAGAATGGAAATTTTTTGCTTGGTCTTTGAACTGAAAATGCTACTAATTATTCCAGTCTTCCTGGTACAAAGACAATGTAGGAGACTCCCTTTTAAATCTACCTAGGGAACAAGATTAAAAGGCTGGCTCCACCACTGGGGGGAATCAGGGACGGGCTATGAAAGGCTATCTCAGGAATGAATTAATGAAACTGAGGGGAGAGACAAGATGTGACCTTAGGCCAGCAAGTAACTTAATATTTCTCCTGTCTCATAATCTAAAACAGGTTTAGTAGAGACTACATTTTTAAAAAAGAATGTTGATAAATGTATTGGGATTATCCTGTGGTGGGTCTGATTTCTTGTTTGACCCTTTAACATGTTTAATCATCCTTGTGCTGGTAAAAGATACTGTGTACTGAATTTATTTTGTTTGAGCTGTTTGTACTTTGCCACTGCAATAGCCAGCAAGGTCCACCACTCCTTCTCCTCAATTTCCAAACAAAATATTTAACTGGATAATTTGGAAAAGGGTGTGACTGACTAAAACATAAATTCCAAAATGAGGATCTCTACATTAAAAGTATTAAACACAAACTTAAAACATCTTTTTATATATGCAGCTAGGGATATTTGCTTAGAACACCAACAAAACAAGATAGCAAGTAGCAATAATACTTCCACAATATTCAGCAGTCATTTATTTTTTGTGTGGGTAATTAGATTTTCTGTAAATCAGAATGCCACAGTTAGCATATATTGTAAGTGTCACATGAGTGAGTGGATGACACTAAAAATCAAAACAGGCAGATCCAAAAAAATTTTAAGTAGCAGTCAGGAAGGTATCAAACCTATCTGAAATGCCAAGATTGTGTGTTCCAGTGTAGGATTTACCATCCACATATCATTTTTAATATAAAGATCCATATTGGTTTATTAGCATTTGATCCACATAAAAAAGATGGGGCCATTTTGAATGCTTTTGAAAAAAAGTCACTGTAAAATACCCGTCCAACAACATGGTGTTGGAAAAAGTTTTTGGAAAGCAAATATGAAAACTGTGAAGATTTATATTTCAAACCCAATCACTCTTTACTTGGAACTGCTTTGAAATACTCTTCCACTGCAATGGTGGAAACTCCTCCATACCAGTTCTGAAGCCAGATGTGCTCAATGTTCATTTTCATAAAGAACCATTCGTAGTTATGAGGCCATTTCCTCATAACTGGGTGCCTGAAAAGACAAAGAATTCCAAAAAGGTTTGCCAAAATGCATATCTAGTGGATTTCTTTCTTCAGTGCAGTAGTTGCTAACCTTTGGCAACTAGAAGAGTTTACCTGAATAAAACCTGGGCTGTACCAGGCAGCATCATTGACCTATGCTCACTTTCACTTGCAATGAACCTTGCTCTAAACCTACATGTGGCAGCAAATAAAAGTGCAGGAAGGGTACCTGAGAGGCCCATCATTAAAAGGCAGATTTTGCCCAGCCCTTAAACAGGTGGAAAGTGCTGGCAGAAGGCAAAAGGGCCTGCATCCACAAAGGGACTTGGGTGTTGCAATGTGGAGCATTGCAGTGACTCACTTTTATGCGCCTAGAGAATCATTGGAACAACAATGGGATCCACAAAGCTTGGGTTAGGTGCCTAGGCTAATTATACAACAAATGGGGAGAAAAAGGTGCCTAAGAATGCAATCCACAAAAGCAGCAGTCTAGGCAGGGAGTTGCCTAAATTAGCCAATGGGAGATGCTGATGAAAGGGATGTGTCCCAAGTGCTGCCCCGCTCACAGTTCATCACCTGCCTATTTCTGCTTTTATGCCACAGCTTGGAACCCTCTTTTGCAGTTTCCACAGAATGCATCTGATGAAGTGAGCTGTAGCTCACGAAAGCTTATGGTCAAATAAATTGGTTAGTCTCTAAGGTGCCACAAGTACTCCTTTTCTTTTTGCGAATACAGACTAACACGGCTGTTACTCTGAAACCTTTCCTAGAGTCAGGCAGCTAAACCACTTCGTGTGAGAATGAGTTAGGCAGGCACCTGATTCCACATACAATGGGAGAAGATGGAAAGTGTAGTGCTGCCTACCTTATAACTTCTAGCTCAGGGGTGCACAAACTTCTTGGCCTGAGGGCCACATCGGGGAATATAAATTGTATGGCGGGCCATGAATGCTCACAAAATTGGAGTTGGGGAGCGGGAGGGGGTGAGGGCTCTGGTTGGGGGTGAGGGCTCGGGGGTGGGGCTGGGGATGAGGAGTTTAGGGTGTATGAGGGGGCTCTGGGCTGGGACTGAGGTGTTCGGAGGATGGGATGGGGATCAGGGCTGGGGTAGGGGTAGGGGTGGGAGTGAGGCTCTGGGGTGGGGTTAGGAATGAGAGGCTTAGGGTGCAGGAGGGTGCTCTGGGCTGGGATCAAGGGGTGGAGAGTGGGAGAGGGATCAGGGTTGGGGCAGGGGGTTGGTGCGTGGGGAGAGGCTCGGGGTGCAGGCTCTGAGCAATGCTTACCTCAAGCGGCTCCTGGAAGCAGTGGCATGGCCATTCTCTGGCTCCTACACAGAGGCGTGGCCAGGCGGCTGTGCATGCTGCCCCATCCACAGGCACCGCCCCTGCAGCTCCCATTGGAATGCTTAGGAGCCAGAGTCGGGCCATGCCACGGCTTCCGGGAGCAGTGTGGAGCAGCCCCTAACCCAGTGCCCCAGCTGGAGCACCAGAGCGGGGCGGAGCCATGTGGTGTGGCTCCCAACCCAGCGCCCCAGCCGGATTGCTGCAGCGGCACCCTGGCTGGAGCGGGGCTGAGCTGCGTGGTGCGGCCCCCGACCCAGCACCCCAGCTGGAGCGCTGTAGTAGGGCAAACCCCAGACCCTGCTCCCCAGCAGGAGCTCACGGGCCGGCTTAAAATGGTCTGCGGACCGTAGTTTGCCCACCCCTGTTCTAGCTCATTGGTTAAAACACTCACCTGGATATGGAAGGCTTGGGTTCAGTTCACTCCTCTGTCTGATGGAGAGGAAAAGATTTGAACAGAGATCTCCCACCTCTCAGGAGAATGCCCTAACCACTGGGCTAAAAGTTGCAAGATGGTGGTGGCACCATCACCTCCCTGCAAGATTTTGAAGGGGACTGATCCAGTAGGTGACCTCTGAGTGTGCCTACCACATTGGGCCCTGCAGGCAAGATTGATGTTCACTGCCTATTTTCCCCTGGTTGGTGGATTGCACTGGGGCTTAGATGAAATGTAGGTGTACAGATGCCTAGAGTAAGGCAGCAGTGTGCATGCTCAGAGGCGGAAAATTAGGCACCTAAATAACTTTTACAGTAGAAACTTTATGCCACCAGTGAATTTAGGTGCCTACAGTGTTAGGCGGAAGCCGAGCGGGGATTTTGTGGATCACAGAGGGGCCTAAAACTGGGACTTGGGCACCTAAATCTGGGGTTCAGGTGGATCTGGGCCAAGGTGCCTTCATCCCCTTGCTTGACTCACTTAAAGGCCTGGAAGAATTGCAGTCCTTTGCTTTGGGGAACATCAGGATTACTGCTTTCCTAGTCCTGTGAGAGTGCATGGCACCTCAAAGGGGGTGGGGGACGAGATGAGCCATAATTCTGTCCCCCTAACCACTAACCGTCACACCTGGCTAGCTGCATGGAAGATGCTACTTACACAAAGGTGTGTAAGTAGCAAATGTGGCGACACCTGGAAGCACCCTGAGACATTCAGGCTGCCTCCTGGATCTCCCTATGAGGCAGTAGAGTTCATCACTGGCCCTTTCTATGGACTGTGCCTAACTGACACAATCTTGTTTTGTGGAAGGGAGGAAGAACCAAAAGTGCTAGTCACAGAAACCTCAGATATGACTACACATGCTGGAGGTAAGGGAATCACCCTTAATACTTTTGTAAATCCTAGAATTATATACAGCAGGTTCTATCAAAATACATATTGATCGCTACTTATCTGGATGGCATATCTGACTGTCCCAAGAGTACTAAGATAGTCCTAAAGGCCTGGATAATTAACCAAGCAGCACTGGATAAAATTTCACCTTACATGCTCTACAGCCTAGTAAGTAAAGAGCAGGCCTGTTACTCCTGGGATCCTTAATCCCAACTGCCTACCTCACTCACAATTTATTCATCTCAATATTGTAGGTATTACTATATTACATAAATATCACATACAGACCTAGAAAACATAGCTTGTTTGGCAAATTCCATTTCCTCTGGTGGTACCATGACCATCTGTCCTGTGAGAGTCAGTCTGGCACACCTTGGATCCTCAGGATCAATTATATTTTTTCTGCACACAGAGAAAAGTAATCATGTATAATAGATTGTTTTTTACAGCAGAGGTCTTTAAGAAGCTATTCATATTGGCTAAATATATAGCATGCTCTTGGGGAATATGAGCTTGTGCTCACATATTGAGCAGCTGTAATATTCTAAGCCCAGGGCTTGCTTCTCCAAACCTTACTCACATGAGTAGTGATATTCCATGGGACTGTTCAGGTGGGTGAGGAATACTCACATGAACAAGAATTACAGGATCAGGCCCAAAATTTGAAGCAAAACAGAGATTCATCTGTTTTCTAACCATGCTTTTGAAAATAATTAATAAGTAGATGATGTCTTCTATCTATTCAAATTGTAATTGTTCTAATCTTTTATGTTATAAGCTGATTTTCTGTTGAACTTTTATGAATGTCATTCTGTAGCAACAAAAATTAGGATTGGCCATCCATGCACAGAACCAGACTTAGAATTTTTGTGTAGATCTGCAAAACAATTTTAAGGTGCCCCACCCAAGCACCTCAAAAACATCACTGATTCTTGTCCACCCTTATCACACCACTATACACAGGATTTTGAGGAGGGTTAGTGAAATGGTTAGCATACACCCAAAACCTAAACGATTACAAAAATGAATGTGTATGTAACTTTAGTCCCCTTCCTCGTAGCCTTCTGCTGTAGACCCACCTGCTTGCTCATTTCTACACTAGTGATTGGTCTACATCACTTTATGTTTTCAAGGCTAAAGAAGGACAAGGAAAAGAGCTAGAGTCTCACTATTTTTAAAAGGAGAACTCTGATTCTCTGTTACGTTTCTAGTTCATTCAAATTAGGGGGCTCTTGACTGCTCTCCAGCTCTGCCTGCACTGTAATGGCATTTAAATAAATTACAAGTGTAGCTATGGGACTGATTCTATGACTATAAGAACAGCCATACTGGATCAGACCAATGATCCACCTAGCCCAGTATCTTGTCTCTGACAGTGGCCAGTGCCAGATGCTTCAGATGGAATGAACAGAACAAGGCAATTTCAAGTGGTCCGTTCCCTGTCATCCAGTCGCAGATTCTAGCAGTTTGAAGTTTAGGGACACCCAGAGCATGGGGCTGCATCCCTGACCATCTTGGCTCTCTGTTACATTGATATAAATGAGGAGTAAGTCCACTGCTAGCAAAATCACAATGAAACCATTGTGAGGGCCTAATTGCGTGAGAAGCTGAGTGGCCTCAACTTCCATTAGTTTCAACAGCAGTTGAAACTGCTCAGCACCTCAACAGTGTTAGATCCTACACGATGGCTTAATTAGGTCCAGAGACTCACATTAAGAAACAAGCATTGCAATTGTTGTTCTCAAGTGTTTTAACATAAAGAAGGAAACTGCAGTAAATTAAGCCTGATCTGCATGCAGTTTTACTCATAGATCTTGACTTGAACTCGTTAGCCTGGCCCCTCACTGTAGATACAATTTGCCTATTACTTTTTTCCTTATAATTCTCAGTATGTTTTTGTTGCATGGACACATATGGGAGTGTTCCTGCAGCTAATTTAACACCTGCAAATTCCCCACAAATGGTAATAAAAACTCTGTCGCCTACTGGATAAAGTGTCTGCTTTTATACAGAAAATAGAATGGGCTGATACTCAGCTGTGCCCAATAAGCACTGGGCACAGCTGACAGCATGAGCGGCAAAGGTGCAATATGTGTTCTCTTACCCACAAGATGGTTTTCTACCATCTCCAGAAGCTTAGAGCAGCCTCAGGGCTCCCAAGGAGCTGTTATGCTGACTGAGATCAATGTGTACTTTGGTCATGACTCCTCCCACCTTCTACATTCAGTGGGGGAAAGAGGGAGAGACCAGAGTTGGGGCTAGGATCCAGCTCAAATTTTTTATTTAACATTGGTTTATTTAAAAAAATGATGATCTAGAAATTTTCCAGCAACATATTTTAGTACAGACTAAGGAATTAGTGTTACTCTGAGCGCCTGAAAATCTGCATTTCCCTGACTAGATTCTGATTTCAGTTATACCAGCGTAAGTCCATTGAAGTCAGTGGAGTTACTCCCAATTTACACTGCATAACTGAGATTAGTCTAGCCTCTGACTTTTTGTGTTTAAGATTGCATTAGCATCATATTTTTATCTATTTAATTAGATTAGTTTTTAAAATAAGTGAACGGAATTTTTAACAAGCAAAATATGTACCTGTAGAAATTCAGTTCAATTAATAAGCCTGTTTCCACCTGCATGCAACTGACTATTTCTTCATTACAAGCCCATCAGGTATTTGAAAATGGAGTAAAACAATTGAACAGTGGATAAAAACAAATTAGTTTGCAAGTGCATTTGCTTGGTATATCTTAGTTATTTGTTGCAAGTTACTTACAGGAAGAAGGATCTATAAAATGACATTCTTTCTGGTTGGAAGGTTAAGTTTCATGGGACGTATGGCAGTGGGAGATTTGATTTGACTATGTGTGTTATAATCAGGAGCTATCAGAGAGCATGTTAGATCCCTCCTCCTAACTCTTTTAGAATAAAAGAGAAATGTGTACACAAAAAGATCAAATAATTATATCTGTTAATTTTCAGTACTGGCCTACATCAAGAGATATGTACCTCAATATCTAGAATGTTTGAGCATGTTCTTTCTCCTTGGCCTTTTCTTTTGTTTGCAGATTTCACTATGTTTTTGTCTCACTGGTTGGGGTGTTTCGCTTATTTGCACATGTGATTAAAAGACTATTAGTCTTTGGAACAGTTTGTTCAAACTGTAGTTTGTATATTTAAATATTCAGTTTAGGGGGGCGCAGTTTGTTTTGCTGGCAAATCAGCAAGCAAATTTTGTGCGAAGATTAAATCGGACAAAATACTAGAAAAGCTGAACAAGGACAGTGACACATCTGAACTTGGTACACTCTGTTGTTATATTGTTGGCATGGCTTTTATCACTGGCTTTTATCATACTTTTCCGTTCCATAACAGTTAACTTTGTATCCTAGTCTTACATTGACATTGGTATTTTATCTAACAAAAGGCTTAATGTTCTGAAAGAACTCTACTTTTGCATTTTCTTTGGTATAGTATTCCCCTTACAATGTGCTTTTTTTTCTTTCTAAACCTGTGTACAAGCACTAAAGTTGTAGTAGTACAGTTCTGTCTCTAATGTGGACAGGTCCTGTGTTTTCAGTGTGTTATTGGTACAGCTGATGTAAATTTGGGACTTTCTGCCCAGAAATAGAGGGATATAGGAAGTGAACCAGCTGCCTCTCTTCATTCATAAACTCCTTGTGCATATCAGTGGATATCATAGAATAACAGAGTTGGAAGGGACCTCAGGAGGTCATCTAGTCCAACCCCCTGCTCAAAGCAGGACCAAACCCCAATTTTTGCCCCAGATCCTAAATGGCCCCTTCAAGGATAGAACTCACAACCCTGGTTTTAGCAGGCCAATGCTCAAACCACTGAGCTATCCCTCCCCCCTATACATAGTTATACATTTAGTAATGATTTCTTGCCTTCTATATAAAAACATTCACATTCAGTCCTCACTCCTCAGGTCCATCTTAGCTTTGTGTGGCATAAAACTGAGTGGGAAGATGAAAGTAGGTCTATTTTTGTGACACGGAGGGCCATTGGTGATTTGCTGCTTTATTTCAGTAACTCATCAGGTCTGACATACTCATTACACCTAATACACCGTTTTCATGATATATACTCAAAAGGTGGCATATAATATCTAACTGAAAATTAATAACTCACTGATCCTTAAAATTCTACATGACGTATTTATAAGATCTGTACAAAGAGTTATAAATATGCACCAGAATTATGGTCTTAAAATGTGCTTGGCAAGCAATGCATAAGCCCAGATTGCCCTAGAGAAAGGAATGTGTATTTGCTTGTCTGACCAGCCTGGTCATCAGGCAGAGACAACGAAGGTATATTTACATAAAAGGTAAACAAAGCCATCAAACTAGCGAGTGGGGGAGATAGCCTCTTAACTATAAACAGTGGCGGTCGGAACCTCAACTGATGAGCAATTGCATCAACTGATTGTATACAATATTACTGTATAAAAGCATATCAAGTAAGGTCTTTAATGAAAGCCTGTGACACACTGGTGATTAATATAACTGTGAAATGTAGGCATTAATACAATATGAGGAATTATGGATACACATTGACATGCTTTACAGCAGCAGTTCTCAACCAGGGATCCGGAGCCCCCTGAGGGGTGGGGGGGCACAAGCAGGTTTCAGGGGGGCCATCAAGCATGGCTGGCATTAGACTCACTGGAGCCCAGGGCAGAAAGCTGAAGCCCTGTTGCCCAGGGCTGAACCCTGGGACCCTGAGCCCCGCCACCAAGGGCTGAAGCCAAACCCTGCGTAACTTAGCTTTGTGGGGCTCCCTGTAGCATGGGGCTTCAGGCAGTTGCCCTGCACACTACCCCCTAATGCTTACCCTGGCTTTCATATGCATTAAAACAGTTGTTGTGGCACAGCTGGGCCTTGGAGTTTTTATAACATGTTGGGGGAGCCTCAGAAAGAAAAAAGTTAAGAACCCCTGCTTTACAGTCCGTGACCAGACACAGTGAGAAACAGATTTTCTCCCAGAGAGGAGGGAAGGCAGCTATCTACCTATCTCCAATGTAAATGAAGTAGTGTCATATCAAAACAGTGGAAGCCCTACTTATATATGAATAAACAGGAGGATGGAGACTGTACCCCCAGGAAGCCTCCCAGCATCTTGAAGCAAGTTCAGTGAACTTTGGGAAGACAGCCTGGCATCTACACTCCAGCAAGGGAGAGAAGCTTTCTCCAAGCTTACTTTTCAAAGAATACAATTCAAACGTTTACTGGACTATAAAAAGAAAGGGAGAGAACCTCATAGTTATCTATCACTGGGGGGTGGGGGGAGATTAAAAGGGTCAGAGCTCTTCAAATCACTGAACATTGGATCATTCAACCAAGGGGTTGAAGTCTCTCAGAACTGAATATGGTTGAGAAACCTGCTTAGGCAAAGATTGTAACTTGCTGAAATTAAGTTTTAGTCTTAGAGGTGTATTTTTACTTTTGTTGGTTTGTAACCATTTCGTTTTTATTCCTTATACTTGATATCTCATAAACCTATGACTTTTTGTTTGATAAACTTGTTTTTCTTTTGCTATAAACCAATTCAGTGCTGTGATTGAAATAAGAGTGTTTGTCAAACCCCCGTTAAATTAATTAATTGCAGTGTATTTTCTCTTTAAAGGAGCAACAAACTTAGTAACTTCTGTGAGTGTTCAGTAAGAAGGCTGGACGCTGCAGGGAGACGTTTCTGGGGAACTCAGGAGTTAGGGCTCAGAGTTTGTTACCTGGGAGGCAAGGCTGGGATGGTTAGAGTCCTGAAGAGTTTGCTGGGCAGGCAGACAAAATGGTGTGTCAGGGAGTCGTCACCCATTTTAACAGCAAAATTCTCACTTGCTGAGGCTGAGAGGGGTTACACAGTATCTCACAAGTCTGGGAACTTCAGCAGACTGTCACATTGGCAGGCAATTTTGGGGAAGTTTGGGACTGAGGGGGTTTTTCAATCATCCTTCAAAATAACTGGGCAGTTGAAGCCAAGCTGCGACCTAGAGGCTTGAATGAGGGCTCTTGGTGTCAGGGCTGTGAGCCACAGGAGCACAGCATTGAAGGCATCCAGAGTTGCAGGGCAGGCAGTGACACAATCCCTTAATGGTCTGGGTTGAATCCCAAAGCATTATCAGATCATATTTGGGAAAGGAGACAAAGGAATCAAGATGGATACCATTTACATAAAAAGATACACACCTTGCTAAAGAGATTAAACAAAACCAGACTTAATGGGAATCAGACAAAGCTTATGCATTTTATTAGAGTTACATGAGTGCTCATGTGCACATTGTTTTAGAGAGGTTATCTCAGTTATTCATCAGGTCTGAGGAGAGGAAAGAATTGATTTATCCACTTTTTCTGCTCCTGGGGGCGCAAACTATGCATTGAACACTTGATTCTGGTCAGCCAGTTGTTTATGTTAAGCATGTGTGATCAGTCCTGGAGAGAGCTGCATACAAAAGCATTCACTTCATTCCAGTCCTACAGAAAGGAACCATACTGTCTGCTTTAAGCACTAAAAGAAGCTGTCACTTTTGATCATCTTATGGCAAAAACCATACACTGATGAAATACCTTTAGGAATTACACAATGCTCTGAGGTGTACACCAACAAATATTTTCATTTTCCACCCATTTCACTCCATTCTGTTTCCACCTATGTTGGGTCATGGTTCAAAAATGACTCAGAGTAAAGAGTGGCACCTACTTATTAAAATATTTACTTGCACAAGAGTACACCCAACACTAGTCCCTGCAGTCATTTCCTGAGTTTTCATTGGAGAATTCCCATCCAAAAATTAGCCAGGTCCAGATCTGACAAAACTATAACTCAGAGTGGTAGGGCTACATTAACACCCAACAAAACAGAGCTTTTTTTAGGGGTAAATTCCAAAGTTGAGGGCCCTGCCTCCACTGATAATGTTCTGTCTCTTGCTCCCACACATGCAAATCTAGGGACCTTTTAGCATCATTAGTCACTTCCACTTGGCTCCAACAGCCCAACATTGAGGTGAGGATCACAGGGTTAATTACTACATTGGAAATATATTCTACACCATAGGATTTTATTTTCTAAAGTCTACAGAAGGAAACGTTATGCCATCAGATAATTATCATGGTTGTGTATTAAAACACACAGCACTTTGATTTTATATTTAGAAAAGGACAAGTTATGTTCCTGATATATGCCATCATAATTCAGCACTGAAGGATCTGAAATAGAAAGTATGTATTAGCATTACTAATCTGTGTGGTTTGAACATGGGACAAAATCTCTATTGAAAGCAAAATTCATAATCTGAAAAGCCGCTGCTGGCTGTCAGCTTGATACTGCAGGGTACTATTGCCCTGCCTTCCCCCTGATTTGGACAAAAAAGAATGTTCTTTCTCATTCTGTCTTCAAAGCCTTCAAAGAGAGTTAAGGCATCTTTATTTGTGGATGTAGAGTCTTCCATTTTAAATCAAAAGAAAGTCCTGAGGTTAAAGAAAAGAATGAAAAAATGGCTTTTTTGTATAGAATTGATTTCTGTGTTTGGTCACATGCCCATTCTAGTTTGGTTTAGATCACTCCACAGTTCCTAGAAGAACTTCCTTCCTAGGCTGTTTTTCTTTCAGGTTAAGTGCTCTTGGTGTGCTTGACTGTCTTTGTTCATATAAATAGCAAATTTCTGTGGCTGAACTACTAATTGTGGTATGTAACCCATCACTTAAATCAGCCTCTGTACCAGATGACGGGAGGATAGCTTATGTAACGCCAATTTTTTTTAAAACTCCAGAGGCGATCCTGGCAATTATAGTTCGGGAAGCCTAACTTCAGTACCAGGCAAATTGGCTGAAACTATAGTAAAGAACAGAATTATCAGACACATAGATGAACACAACATGTTGAAGAAGAGTCAACATGTCTTTTGTAAAGGGAAATTATACCTCACCAATAATTCTTTGAGGGTGTTAACAAACATGTGGACAGGGGTGATAGTGTACTTGAATTTTCAGAAAAGCTTTGACAAGGTCCCTCACCAAAGACTCTTAAACAAAGGAAGCAGTCATGGGATAAGATAAAAGGTCCTTTCATTGATCAGTTACTGGTTAAAAGATAGATAGATAAATTAAATAAATAGGAATAAATGGTCAGTTTTCACACTGGAAAGTGGTAAATAGTGGAGTCTCTAAGGATCTTTATTGTGACCAGTGCTGTTCAACATATTCATAAATTATCTGGAAAACAAGGTAAACAGTGAGGTGGCAAAGTTTTCAGACGATACAAAATTACTCAAGATAGTTAAGTCCACAGCTGACTGCGAAGAGTTACACAGAGATCTCACAAAACAGGGTGACTGGTCAAGAAAATGGCAGATGAAATTCAATGTTGATAAATGCAAAGTAATGCACATTGGAAAACAATCCCAACTATACATACAAAATGATGGGGCTTAAATTAGCCGTTCCCACTCAAGAAAGAAATCTTGGAGTCATTGTGGATATTTCTCTGAAAACATCCACTCAATGTGCAGTGGCAGTCAAAAAAGCTAACAGAATGTTAGGAACCATTAGGAAAGGGATCGTTAACAAGACAGAAAATATCATGTCACTATATAAATCTATGGAACTCCTACACCTTGAATACTGTGTGCAGTTCTGATTTCCCCATCTCAAAAAAGATATACTAGAATTAGAAAAAGTACAGAGAAGGGCAACAAAAATTATTAGGGTGTAGAACAGCTTCCATATAAGGAAGACTGGAAGTGTTTATTTTAGAAAAGAGATGACTAAATGGGAATATGATAGGGGTCTGTAAGACCATGAATGGTGCAGAGAAAGTGAATAGGGAAGTATTATTTTCCCCTTCACATAGCACAAGAACTAGGGGTCATCCAATGAAATTAATAGGCACCAGATTTAAAAACAAACATAAGGAAGTACTTCTTCACACACTGCACAGTCAACCTGTGGAACTCATTGCCAGGGGATGTTGTGAAGGCCAAAAGTATAACTGGGTTCAAAAAGAATTAGATAAGTTAATGGAGGATAGGTCCATCAATGGCTGTTAAGAAAGGTGGTCAAGAACACAATTCCATGCTCTGGATATCCCTAAACCTCCGACTGCCAGAAGCTGACAGGGGATGGATCACGCAATAATTGCCGGGTTTTGTTCATTCCCTCTGAAGTGTCTGGCACCAGCCATTGCCCGAAGATAAGATACTAAGCTAGACGGACCATTAGTTTGACTCAGTGTGGTCATTCTTATGGTCTTATGAATTACATGATTAAGCAGTGAATGTTGTGTGGCACAGCCATAGCCAATTTTATGGTAACAGTCAGCCCCCTGAAAAGAGGATCACAACATTAGGTAGTTTCAGTAAACACAGAGAAAGAAACAGACCTTGGTGTACGAGGCTGGAATTTTCTACAGTTGGTTATTTAAGTGTAAAGAAAAAAAGAAAACAATAATTTAGAGCTATATTGTGTGTGCTGCATGGTGATGATAATAGGTTTCATATTTAACTTTCTAATTTAGTAGTTATGTGTTTGCTGGATGGATCTTTAAATATGGATTTTGGAGTAACAGTTACTGAAGTGTTTATCCTGAATGTGACTAAAGAGGGACAACATAAATACTAGAGAGACAAAGATGTTCCTGTGTCACAAAATTGGGATCTGAATCTAAACTTCTGCAAAGTTCAGGGGTGTTTGGATTCAGGGTTTCTGTGCAGGCCCATCTCTAGCAAACACATTTGCCTTTCACTTAGCTTTTATAGTTTGTCTTACTGTATTTACTAACTGTCAGATATTTAGATTGAAATCAGGGTTTGCCTGAAGGTGTAATGCTGAATTTGTGGCATTCCATTCCTTTTCATGTTAACAGACTGTGACCTCACAAATACAGGATTATGTGGATCAAACAGAAGGCTTGTTCAAAACACCAGCATCTGACCTAATCGTAAAAGGAAAAGAAAAAACATGACTAACCTAGAAAACTGCTTTTTGTCAGAATGTTCTTTTCATTTTTTTCTTCCAGTGTGGAAGTCAGTCTATGATAGGAAGTTCTGTAACTACTACTACTTTAGGAGGTCAGTATTTGGCCCTGCTCCTGGACACACCTTTGCATGTGCTTAACTTGACTTCTGTGGGACTAGTCACATGCTTAGGTGTTTGCAGAATCAGGGCAATAGTGAGGCCTGGTACTTTGCTAAGTAAGAGAAATGCTCTAAGCAGCTCGTGTGTCAGTCTTAATTTAAAACAATGGTATTTTGGGTTTGTTTTTTGCCTCTTAATCTAAGGCCCAATCCTGCTCTCACCGTATGCTGTGGGAACAGGATTGGGCCCTTTCTCCTTTTCTGGAGAGTGAACTATTATATACCAATTTATTCCAGGAATGGCTTTTTGCCATTTAATTTTTCTTCCCTCTTTTTCCCACTTACAGCCCCCCTTCAGAATAACACCTACCCTTCAACTAGTATCCTCTGAAGATACTCGTTAATGCTATTCCATGGACAGGCCATCAGGGAGTGCTCTAAAAGCAATGTCCCCTGTATCCTTCTGGGAAGTGGAAATCTTTTGATCAGTGATGAGGAATCTAGATTATAATCACAATATCATAATGTACTGCTATTAGCCCCTACTAGTATGGGGCCATTTCCCTCATTCTTGCATGACCAGAAGTTTTGTTTCTGTTATTAGTTTAAGTTTGGGTTTTTCAAATTCTCTTTCCAGCTGAATAGATGTAAGACTGTGAAATCAATAAATTGGATACCAGTCTGACATGTGAATACACATCACCTGATACTTGTTAGTTATAAAAAGTCTATTAAAATGCCAGTTGTGTATTGTTTCTAAACCAGAGATTTATTTTGTGTAGAATAACTCAGAAGTATTCCTTAGCTGGATGCCAACTGTTCCTAAAAAACAACAAGGAGTCATGGACTCCTTGTTGTTTTTGTGGCTACAGACTAACACGGCTACCCCCTGATACTTAACTGTTCTTAAGAATTTTGATTGCTTTCAAGTTTTCTTTAGTTTTTACAACTTGGGGTATGTATATACTCTAATAGAATTCTGCATGCAGACAAGATACAGGACCACATTCATTGCTTGCATATAACCTTTCTCGTGGAATCCACTATTGTTTAGCTATTTTGTATAATTGTTCTTCAGTTATAAAGTGAATGATACCCTTGATAGAGACAATTTCTGTGCAAAGTACCATATATTAAAACCTCATACAATGGAACTTTCTTATGCAAGAAATAGCTATTCGTCTCACTATTTCGCTAGCAGTGGAGAGAAACACTGAGCTGACAGACATCGTAGGCTATGTTGGGCTAGTAGATCTTGCCTCTGAGATGAAGAATGGGTAGCAGGGAAGAAAACTCCCTGCATATAAAACAATCCACCCATTTAAAACCTTGCACTGAGAAATGTAGGCCCTAACCTGATGATACTAACTTTGGGGATAGTGCTGGGTGCTTTGAGGTCATTGATACACTTTTGCTGCACTGATACTGTTCCGCTGTTTACCCGGCACTGTCCTTATATCTCCTACATACACACAGCAGAAGTGCTTGGAATGCCAGTTCAGGAGGGCTTATGGTACGAGAGTGTCCAACAGCACTGTCAATACTAGGGTTAGTACTGGAGGACACAGAAAAGCACATTGCACAGACAGCAAGGAAGGCCCCAGGTATCCTGTGATTCTTGGTTGTGGAATTGGCCCCTGAAGCTACCCCCAGAGGCAGGTCTGTGCAGCAGTATCCAAACTATTACTTATTTTAATGTTTAGCTCTTAAGGATGTGGAGAAAACTTTAGAAATGTGAACTGAATGTAAACTAATGCAACGATATCTTCATGCACTTGAAGAAAGCCCTAAGCAACAGCTTGCATAGACGTGTACAGTCTTGGTCATCTCAATTGGGGAATGACTTTGAAACCTAACAAAAACCATTTAAATACCAGCAATTGATAACTTTTTCACTGCCAGTCTATGTACTTATCACTCAGGGGATGCAGTCGCAGATATGGAGGTGGAGGTGACAGTTGGCGGCTGTCAAGGGTTGCTTTTCTAGCCCAAAAGTTAAAATCACCTTTGACCCTGCTCACAGAGGGAAGGGAAAGAGTTATCATCTCCCACTGCCCAAATTCCCAACCGCTTCCTAGGTGCAAAAGACTGTAGAAATATTTTCACGCATTCCTAGGACCAAAAACCCCAGTGGTGACTCATCAGCTTCCAAACTTTCCATTTCATCTCACAATTTGCCAGTGCAGTTTTGCGTTGTTAATACTAAATCTGTGCAAATGGGTAACTTCAGAAATAATGTAAAATAAACTGAACGTAATATCCATATAAATAATGCAAGGAATGTCATCGTGATTCGAATATTTATGTTCAAATTGAATGCAATAGCAACATCTACATTTTAATTTACTTGCAGCTGACACCAAACTTTAAGTTTCCCACAGAATTTAGCACCAAAGTGCTACAGACAGACACCAGCTGCAGAATTTCAGTTCTGCTGGCTGCAAAATATACAGTGCCTTGGTAAGGGCTGTTCCTAGGGCAGTGTGGGGCCTGGGTCGGAAGTGACGGATTCGTCTTCCAGGACTGATCCCGCCGGCCAATTGCACCGGCCCACAGAGGCCCCCAAAACGCGGGGCCCGGAGTGGTTGCCCCGATTCGCCCTACTCAAAGGATGGCTCTGGCCTTGGTCATAAGTGAGAGTAGCTTCTGAAGAATCAGCATTAAAAGGAAAATGGCAGAGGTGAGCTTTAGTACCTCAAATAACTAATAGTTATTAAATAAGTATATAATAAACGTGAAGTTTCAAAGGTTTTTCAATATTTCTATAAGCTGTCACTAGTCTTTCTGACTGCTGCCTATGGACTGATAAGTCCCAAGCAGGTGGTTAAGTCTGATGAGGTCAGCTAAACATAAAACCAAGATTTTCAAAAATGATCTCTCAAAGTTAGGGTCCTATGTCCATATTAGGCACCTAAATTGGTAGCCTGATTTTCTGAACTGCTGATCACCAGCAGCTCTCGTTGCTATCTGAAAATGAGGCCACTTATTTAAGTGTTATGACAAAGAAGGTTAACTTTAGTCATCAAGTTTTGAAACTCTTGGTGAAGATGTTCAGCTTATCATTTAAATGCATGAGAAGGTTGGGAGAGTGAAAATTATACCATTTGTTATTCCTTTGAAAAAGGTTTGATTCCGATACGTACAATTTTAAAATGATTAATTTTAAAAAAATTAATCCAATGTTTTAAAGAAAGGATAGAACTATCCTTACAGTGACTTTACAATTCTCCTGACTTCCTTATGCTTTCAAAGGGTGAGCTACATTTTCTCTATCTTAACCTCCATCGGACCATCAAGATAGAATTCTCCTCTTTGACTATGAAGATGTTGTATTTAAGACAATGAAACATTTTTAATGATGCTAGATCAATTCATACCCTCCGAAAGTAGCTGTAATGCCACTGAAATCAGTGGTGTTGCACACTGGTTCTATGTCTCTTACTCTCTGTAGTTAGATGTAGATATTAGAATACACCTCATATTTCAGCTTTCCTTTAAGAGATTGTGCTGAGGCATTTCTCCTATAATATAAAACAAACCTGTGGAGATTCTAGCTTTTGCTGTGGGCCAAAATAACTTTCATCCAGCCCCAGAAGTGGGACACTGAAAGGGTGGCCTAAAACCACCATTGTTCCCCCTTCATGTCAGATGTAAGAATCAGGGTGTAAGGATCCACTGACTTCATTGGACTTTGGATCAGACCTAAGTATCAAACATTAGAACACAAAAACAGAGGTACCCAAAACTGGAGGTCACTTTTTTAAATTTGTGGCCTAAAATATTGTCCAAAGCCAGAATGGGTGTTTGTCAAGGCAATGTTTGGAATCCAGGATTTCTTGGCTCCTGTTCCTATGCTTAGACCATGCCTCTGCCTGTATTGCTTCAGTTTAGCCAAAAGTATTTCAAATAATATTGTACTCACAACACAAATGTAAATGCTATCAGAAATCTATTTGTTTTCATTGACTGCTATCAGAAAGACAGACTGTTGGTACCTGCAGAAATCTCCTTCTGCCTCTGGCAATGTCAGAGAAGCCACAGAGTTCTTCATCAGATCTGTCACAGTGTTGTCCTTTGAAGTCACATAAAAGAAAGGTATTCCAGTGCTGTTATTGATGGGCCCATCACTGATTAGTAAACAATTCCCAAATGGTACACCTTGGATCTGAGAAAAGCCAGACAATCAATGCTTTAAAACTTTGCATTTATACATTGTACACAAAGATGGGGACGTACCCAAGGTCAGTAGCAGAAATGGGAATAGAACCTGTTGTTCTGGCTCCCAGTTTCCATTCTCACCACTAGACCTCATTGTTTTCTAAATTAGATTTACTTATCATAGTGGTATGGTAACAAATCTCTCTTCCCTCCCCCACCCCGCATGGTGATATGCAGAACTCCTTTTCTTTAAATTGCCAACTTTTTAAAAGAAACTAGCAAGTACAAAAACATGTCTGCATTAAAAAAACAATTATGAAAGCATCTGCCCCAGATGGCACTGATATCTTTTCTCAGGAATCTAAAAGGATTCGTATTCCATTTCAGATTTTGATTCATTCTGATTTTGGACCCCTCTGCACTGAGGTCTTAGCCGTGCTTTGAAATGTGGCCACATTGACTGGCTAAACTATAGTAGAAACCATTTTAACTAGAACTATGATTAAAATTAAACTGAATTTAAACACAGTTACAGACAACTCAGCATGGATGGGGCCTATAGGCCATCTAATCCACAGTCAGTAGCAAAACTTCCATTGACATGCATGGGCACAGGAGCAGACCTTACTGTGCCAGTTTTTCAAAAGTTGGCTCTCCTTTCCCCTGACTTGCACTTGCACAGTGGATATTCCATGTGCAAAAATCTGCCCCCACTTTTGGAAAGGAGACCTTGTGGTTGTAGCTCTATTGCCTAGGAATGACAAAGGATAATTTTCTCTATAACGTGATAATTGTATCTGATGTATCTGTATGTCTCTCATCCCCTCAGAAATCACAGTAGCCCATCTAGACCTTGTATTGTGTTTTGTTTTTTGTTTTTTTTTAATATATCTTCAGGTATGTAATTCCAAATGGCCAATTAGATGTTGGATATTAAAAATAATAATCAATATATTGAGCTAATTCAGTATAACCAATGGGTTTTTGTAACAAAACTAAGTTAAACATGAATAGTTATGGAGAAAACCATGGGTGATACTAACCTGGATCACGTGCTTTCCATTTTTTGATGCTTATACACTTTTAATGTTTATATACAATCTATACTGCAGATGATAAGGGGTATTTTTTATGCAAACACATATCTAGGAAACCAACCAATCTGATTAAGAATTATAAAATAAAAAATAGAAGCTGTGAATAACATTAGAAATTTCAATCACTTAAATTTGAATCTTTCATACATGGTTAACTTTACAGTTCACATTCAAAAAGGAACTCTGAGTCTAGGCCACGTAACTCAAAATTCACAGCAAAGACGACAGACCCATGAATTACATGTTTTATTATGAATCCATTTTTCGCTATTACTTATGTATTATAATTATGGACAGCAAACTGCACATATTTTATTAAGACTGTAATTCCATCAAAGGGTTCTGATGAGAGTATAAACCATAGCAGCTAAGATCATATGATTTAATAGCATATTTGGAATCCTGAGATGGAATTAGAGACTTCAAATGTACAACTGGGAATATTTTATTAATAATTTTTCTAGCTTCTGACGCTTTGCATTTCACAAACTGCCAGGCTGCTGCTTCTTTAATAAATCTTCCCAGAAGTTTTACTGGCTGCTAACTTTTACTTTCTTTTTTTTTTAATGTAACTAAAAAAATTAATCCCTAATTTGTGGACATTTTAACAAGAGAAGTAATGTTAAACTCACTTTTCCTGTGTGTCAGTATTATTGAAAGCTATGTATAGTTCAAAACCATCTTTTTTTAGAAGTATTTTACAGCTGGAAAAATAATGGCCCAAATTCTGCCCTGTAGGCCAGCTGCTCAGCATCACACCGCTGACAAAATGGTCCTGAAGTGGGTACAGATGGTCAAAGTCAGATAACCCCCATCAGTGGCGTAGCTAGGAATCTGGGTGGGCCGCAAATTATTATGGACGGGCACTATTCCACCCACACCTTCCCTTACAGACACGGCTTTGCTTTTGACTGACTAAAGTCTTTTCAAAAATTGTCTATTTGCCCAATAGGATGCACTATTTAAAAAAATGCCAGTATAAATTTACTTGAACTTTGCATTGAACTGCCCCAATATGGGCAGAGGCTCCCTGAGCTCCATGGAACCAGACCAACATGGGCAGAGGAAGCTGAGCTCTGTTCCTGGACCCCCACAGAGCTGGCCCGACCAGGGCAGAAGAAGTTGGGCTCTGGTACCGGGGCCCCATGGAGCTGGCCTGACATGGGTAGAGGAAGCCATATTTGAATGGGCCCATATGCGGCTGCGGCTCACCTGTGGCTACGCCATTGACCCCCATGCAGGCATATCTTCGAGGCTTAGCACCAGTGCTGCAGTTTCCACCCCACCCCTAGTGCAGAGAATATAGCGGAAGCAAAGGGGCGCAGCTGGCATACTCCTTATATCCTGCGGATCTCTGGCTACTGTATCAGCCCTTTGGGGTTGTTGACAGCCAGCATTAGTTATAGCAGTCTTTAGGCTGCTCTGTATTATGCCGGGGAACCAGCAGGACACACAGCCAGTTCAGAATTGGGGGAACATAAAGGCATCCTTCCTTGAGCTGTGTAGTGTGGGCTCCGTGGCCTCAACAGAGGATCTAGCCCAATGTTTTTCTCTTCTTTTTCTGCATCTTGCCAGGAGGTGCTGTTCTTTAGCATCTCTCTTCTATTGTACTGTAAGCATGATTTCTATTCCTAGAAATCTTTTGCAGAGAAGCAAAGCTGTGAATGTTGCTTAAATATGTGGCACCAGCACTGTATTTTTACAGGCTGATTAATATTACTGACAGCTTTTATTATCTGCATATTTTATAGCTGACATCAGTACATGGTTGATTATAAGACAGTAAATAGTGTTCTTCATAACAGTGCTGGGATGCTGTTATGTAGTTTTGCATTATAATAAATCGCTAATGCTAGTAAAGAATTTGTGTAATTTATATACTAAATGCTTTCTCAAAACAGATTATTTACTGCCTTTTACAGAACAGTAAAATACAAGCAAGCAATGTGCAAGCCCTCTCCCGCTGTTAGTGGGTAAATAAGTCCAGTAGTCAAAGAGAATTCTCAATGTCTAGCAGAGGATGTGACTTACAGTACCTTTTCCTGGGTGGACTCGGTAGCCAAGAAGCCCCAGCCGTTATAATGGGTCAGGAAACGGGCAGTTCTGATTGCCTGTTCCTGAGGAGTAATGCTGTCTGTCCCTTTGACACTCTCTCTCCTGTAGGAAAACATCCTAGAAGGAGAAGAGATTTGCTTGGATCTCCCAGCCACTGGCCTTGACCTCATTTCCCCATCTTCTTTGTAAACAGAGGCTGGGTAGCTCTGCTTCCAGATGCTAGTCGTGTCTTCAAGAAGCGCAGGGAGAGCCTCCTCGTTTGAGGAGCTGTCCAGTTCTTCCTCCACCTCATTGGTAACTGACCACGAAACCCAGTTGACTATCACATACCCCCAAGCAGGAGACAGCATCACACTGCACCACAGAACCCAGGAAAGCCAGGATATTGGTGTAGTCCTTTTCGTCAGCTGTATTTGACAGCAGCACACAGACATTTTGTAATAAACACTCCACGCTAAGATCCACACTGAACCTTGCAAAGCCTGAACCTTTGGAATGATAGCAGCACCCTCCTGTGGTGAAAACTGGCTCAGAGATGGATTAGATTGAGTTTACACTCTTGCTAAAGCATCAACAGCCTGTATAATCTCCCTGCATAGAAACTCAACCCTGCCACCTGAAACAAAAGCTTAGGCAATATTGCTAAACAAAAGAATTTGGCTAGAATTCAGCTGGAAAGTATGTATCAACAGAGCCTACTGAACATACAAGAAATGTATTATAATTTCCACAAAATAATTCTTCTCCGTCAAAAGTCTGGCAATGACAAGCTAAAGGATGCAGCCACTTCAGTCATGCCAAATATACCTTTTCCATTTACTATCTTCTCTCCTTCCCCTTCACTGTACACTATACCCCCCGCCCCATGTTCTAAGCCGATTTGTTGGATAGTTGCAAAAGAAATAATATTCTATAGATTTAATCTAGACTACAGATTTAAAAACTAATTTAGTTCCATCGTGCAGTAGTGTTTGTCAGAACTCCACACACATTTTCTGCTAGTATAGATTAACTGAATAAGAAGATATTTTTATGACAAAAGGTAAAACATTATCTTTGGGATTATGGAATGTGATGAATGCATGAGGCCAAATTTTCCATTGATTTACATCCCAGGTAATCTCACTGATTTAGTGGAATTTAACAAGGTGTAGATCAGTGTAGAAATTGTCCTACCTTTTTAGATTTATGTATCCTTTGTTAATTGGTATGTTTACCAACTAAGACCCTGATCCTGCAAAGATTAAGCACATGCTTAACTTTATGCACTATGAGTAGTCCTATTAAGTACAGGCATAAATCTTTGAAGGATTGAAGCTCAACATTTGTAATTTATTTTTTAAAGTAATTGTGTACTATCTGTTAGCATTATAGCACATTGGAAGTAGACTCTTTGCTAAGGAAATGAAATTTTACTATCTCTTAGTAATGTGTTATTAACTTTTCATTATATTTGTGCAAATTATTAAAGGGGGCAAATTTAAGGTTGGGCAAGGAGGTGTAATTTTCATCAGAGACTTTTCCTTTCATTGGAGACTCAGATACATTTTATAGGTCCTAGTCTCTTACAGTTCTGAAGAGTGGATGTCCCAGTTCAGGTCTTAAGTAGGTCTCCTGTTCCATTACATGATGAACTGTCTTGTGAGAATACGTGGCATTTCTAATCTCAAATATGAACTTTTATAAATAAAAGTGAACTGAAATCACTTGAACTATTAAGTATTTTTCACTTAAGTGATGTGGTGCTATTTATCACAGACTCACAAATCTGCAATATTTCATCTTCATATTTACAAGCACATCTGCAAAAGTGGTGCAAATAGGAGGTATTCTTAAACAATGGCACAAAGGCTTGCTTTTCTGACCCTCAATCCCCTTCTTTCCCCAACATATGTAAGATCTCCAAATTTTTAATCTATCCCCACAACAGAATGAACCCCGACTCTTTTTCTCTAGCAAATAACCCCAACCTGACCCTTTGTCAGGCTATCCGACTGTCCTCCTCACTTTTGAGTTCCCTCCCCATGGCTGGGCTGAGAACTACTTGGAGGCAGATGAAAGATAAGTGACAATTTCCAAAAGCAGAAAGAGGGAATATCAGGGGAGCTCAAATCAAGTAGCCTTCCCCTGCCTCCCAGTTTCTTGCAATAGTGAGTTACATTCTACATGGTGAGATCAACTTCCTGTACTAATGCTTCTTAAAATGATTTGAAAGAGCTAATTCCCAAGTGTTGCCCTCATCACAACTAGTCAGTCTCCCAAAGCAAATGCTGGTGATATAAATTTAGTATCCTGAAGAATACTACAAATTTTATATATATTTATTTCCAGTATTTCCCAGTATTTTCTGTATAATTCTATTTATGTGGTGGTCAGACAGCTAATTGAGACAATTCTGTGTTGGACATATGGGAAAATCAGTTACATATTATAGGGCCTATTCTGTCTTAATAACAAAGTATGTGAGATACTGACTCCACAGTATTCTGCAGAAATGGGAAGTTCAGCAGGAGTTTTTCCAAAGATTCATGGCAACGCATATCCATGGATCTGAGATTAGAGCAGAGCTCTGTATAAATTGAGATACCTAGCATAATAGGATATGTCCAAGACAAAATGGCAGCCTGAACTCTGGTGTCCATATTGTAGACACAAAGGAGAATTTTGATGGGGTTAATAGTCCATTCCATAGTTCCTGTTGACTTTCTTTGGCATTGTGGTTTCAGGTAGGTCTTTAACATTATTGATGATAGAGCTATGAGAAACAGAGAAGAACAAAAACCAAGCAGGCAGGTACATTCCATGTTAGGATTTCTTATATATTTACTCAAATAAGCCAAACAGTTAAATACATCAGAACTTTAAATAATAAATAAATAAATAAATAAATAAATACTTTAACACAGTTCTGCAGCTAGTATTTACAGAAAAAAACTCTTTCATTTCACAGAAAAATAAAACATTTTTCTTAAATCTATATTAAGCATACAGATAAGTACAATAAATCCCTTTTAAACAATTCTTATGAGTCTGTTTGGATTTCCCTCAAACACTAGTGCAACTCTGCTGTGCATCACAGGTGCGAAGAATAAATTTCTGTCCATCTTTCAGAGTAACAAGTGCTTCCTTTCCAACTGGAAGATGTAGTTTAACTGAACTTTTAGTTGCTTTGTCTTCCAACATGACCTGGATGAGCTGCAAATAAAACATGGAAGTGTAATTATTATCACTGTGGAGAGTGATCCTCCTGCTATTGAATAAAATGTCTTTTCTGTTTCAAGGGCCTGCTCCTGCAAACACTCATGTTTAGAAGAAGGATGATCCAGTGATTTGGGCACTAGCCTAGGGCATGGGAGACCCAGGAGTGAGTCCCTGCTCTGCCACAGCCTTCCTATGTGACCCTGGGCAAGTCACCTAGCCTCTCTGTGCTTCAGTTCCCCCATCTGTAAAATGGGGATAATAGTATTTTCCTGCCTCACAGGTGTATTGTAAGGATAGCTACAATGTAGACAGTGAAGTGCTCTGAACTGTCCTAATGCAAAGCACTGTATAAGAATTAGGTATTATTATGCCTGTGAATAACTTTGTGCACATGATTAGTGTTGTTGAATTCAGTGAGATTATTCATATGCATAGGTGCTTTCAGGATTGTGCCCCCGAATTTTTTACCTTTTCATTTAATTAAGTCTCCTCATAGCATGGGATATGTTTCTTAGAATCACCAGACTAGCCTTCAATATAATAATATATAATTGTACATACCCTGCCATATCCCCTCTCAATCTTCTCCTTTTCAAAATGAATAACCCTGGTCCTTTCAATCTTTGCTCCTGTGGCGTACATTGTTAGGGTGAAAATCTTGGTCTCGTTAAAGTCAATAGGACTCTTGCCACTGACTTCTTTGGGGCCAGGTTAACCTTGCCTCTAATCATTTTAATTAACACATTTATATCTTTTTAATAGAGTATTTGAGATGAGGACACACCATTGATTTCTATAATGCAGTTAACTATTTCCTTATTTTTTCTATCCATTTAACAAATCAAAGCATTTGATTTGCTTATTTGCCATTGTTGTCCATTGAGGTTATAAGACACCTAGGTCTCTTTCCTGTGATTTACAGTGTACTGCATGTAATGTAGGTGTAGAACTGACTACGGCACAGTGCTCTGCAGATAAACCTACTGCAGGTGGTGCAGCTGGATGGGATTTTAATTTGGTAACAGGTAAACAGAGGAAGCACAGAGTGTGCAGGCTGGGGTTTTATGGATGAATGAACATTACTCAGGCTGAGGGAAAGACAGTGCAAGCTCTGTAATAAGCACCTTGATATTTACCCATTTTCCAGATGATTATTATTAATGATGATGTTTATGTATTCAGAACTGTGCTGTGACTTTCAAAACAGAAGTAAAAACATGGTCCCTGTGCCAAAAATGGTAGTCTACATTCAACATGAAGCAGCAAGTGAGGGTCACAAACAGATAGAGATGGGAGGGAAGAGGAAGGACAAGGGTGATAATAATATTACAGTTACTCAGCAAGACATAGACACCAAATGATGGTTCTGATTCAAGGGTTTTTATTTAGGAGTATTATTCCTACTCCTTCCTCTCACTTCTTGCAGGCTTCACAGAAGAACTGTGTTTTCAGCAGTGACTTCAAGAAGATGACGGTGGAAGTGTGACAAATAGGTTTTCCAAGCATAGCAGGCTGCTTGGAAGAAAGCATGGAGACGCCTGTGAGAGAAGAAGATGAAGAGTATGGAGACTGGTGTTGGCAGAGCAGAAGGGGAAGAAGTAAAAGGCAGAAGGAGACCAGTTCAGAGATATTTGCAGAGGCTGCATAAGGTAGGGGTTTGCGTGCAAAGGTAAGAAATTTACCCTTGATATACAGAGGGACAGGAAACCAGTCAAGTGACCCACAGAGGGGGTGATATGGTTGAAGGGATGAGTGAGGAAGGTGATTTTGGCAGCAGCATTTTGGACAGGAGGGACGGAGAAGTTTCGTGTTAGAAACCCAAGAGGAGGCATTTGCAATAGCTGAGGTGGGAGAAGACAAGGTTTATGTCAAGAAATCTGGCTGTTCCAGAGACACGAGGTGCCAGCATCACCCACCACTATGTGGCTCCTCACTACCAGCTGACTTCTTATAACCTTCTTGGGCTGGAGCTCCAAAAGCCCCAGCTCCCTTCTAGTTTCTGCAACAGTCGCAGTAGTGAACACAGCACCAGCAGCACCTTTACAGACCCTGTTTTTCGTGGTCCAGTGATATCAAAACCTGCATTCTAAAGTGATTTATTTTTTGAGGGAGTAGTAGAGTTGGGGTGACAAGAGAGGGTTGAGGGGGGTATGTGAAAGTAGGAGCACGGGGGAGAAGGCAGGAAAATGCAGAGTAGAGTTGTCATAAATATAAAGGGAAGGGTAAACCCCTTTGAAATCCCTCCTGGCCAGGGGAAAGCTCCTCTCACCTGTAAAGGGTTAAGAAGCTAAAGGTAACCTCTTTGGCACCTGACCAAAATGACCAATGAGGAGACAAGATACTTTCAAAAGCTGGGAGGAGGGAGAGAAACAAAGGGTCTGTGTGTCTGTCTATATGCTTTTCTTTGTCGGGGATAGACCAGGAATGGAGTCTTAGAACTTTTAGTAAGTAATCTAGCTAGGTATGTGTTAGATTATGATTTCTTTAAATGGCTGAGAAAAGAATTGTGCTGAATAGAATAACTATTTCTGTCTGTGTATCTTTTTTGTAACTTAAGGTTTTGCCTAGAGGGGTTCTCTATGTTTTTGAATCTAATTACCCTATAAGATATCTACCATCCTGATTTTACAGGGGGGATTTCTTCATTTCTATTTACTTCTATTTTTATTAAAAAAGTCTTCTTGTAAGAAACTGAATGCTTTTTCATTGTTCTCAGATCCAAGGGTTTGGGTCTGTGGTCACCTATGCAAATTGGTGAGGCTTTTTATCCAACATTTCCCAGGAAAGGGGGGGTGCAAGTGTTGGGAGGATTGTTCATTGTTCTGAAGATCCAAGGGTCTGGGTCTGTAGTCACCTAGGCAAATTGGTGAGGCTTTTTACCAAACCTTGTCCAGGAAGTGGGGTGCAAGGTTTTGGGAAGTATTTTGGGAGGAAGGACGCGTCCAAACAGCTCTTCCCCAGTAACCAGTATTAGTTTGGTGGTGGTAGCGGCCAGTCCAAGGACAACGGGTGGAATATTTTGTACCTTGGGGAAGTTTTGACCTAAGCTGGTAAAGATAAGCTTAGGAGGTTTTTCATGCAGGTCCCCACATCTGTACCCTAGAGTTCAGAGTGGGGGAGGAACCTTGACAAGAGTGGTTTAGGGGAAAGGCATAGGGAAGGAGAAGGACAAAGTGGAGGGAGAAGGTAAGGATCGGGAGGTTGAAGGTGGGAAGCATAATGGGGCTGGGCAGATGAGTGGGGTTGCATAACACCATTGGCTGCTAGTAGAGATGGGATACCTGGGTTGTGTGGTGTTCTGCTGAAGCTGATAGAATGCAGGTTCCGATGTCACTTTGAGGCCACGCCCATGCTCACTTGTGGCACTGAATGTGCTGACCTAAAGAAGCAGTAGCCCTGACCCCAGTCCAGTACCTTTCCACTCTTGTCACTGAAGACCTGGGTAAGATGGTAAATCTTGGTAGATAAGGTTGGCAGCAAAGGAACTGGAGTGACCGTCAGGGTACAACTCCTTATAATATAACATTAGGTCTGAATCTTAGTGCAATTAACATGTGTCCAGTTCCAATGGCTGCTGCTTTCTAGAAAGATTTAAGATGTATGCTGCCAGTATATGAAGAAGAAATCTGAAAACTCTTACATATGTACAATATTATTTATATTACTCTTAGATGTTCAATATACATCCACACGTCATCATCTCTTGCAGTTGGTTTTTGAAAATTAATTCTATTTTATCGTTAAACAAATGTATTGTTAGTTTTACCTTGTTGCCTGTGGCTGAGTCTACCAGACAGCTCAGTACCCTGAGAATAATGCTGTTTAGATTAACATCACTCTGATTCTGTGTCAGAGTTACCCGAGTTGGCTCTGGGGCTCTGGCTTGAAACTGCTCAGCAGAAAAACTGTCCCAAAGGCGAGCAGGTTCATGAACTAGCTGGGTAGGTGAATCGTTTTGCTGCATGTCTGAGAGAGTTCCATCTCCTTCCTCTTCTATATGGGATTGGAGAATGTGAATAACATATTCCAAAAGTAGCAAATTAAACAAATGCCAGGATCCTAGGTTTAAACAACAACAAAAATCACTTGCAACGTCATCATTTTTAGAGTTTCATATAAACACTCTACTTAACCAGGTACATCTTCCTTTGTAAACCACATGGTGTCATTATATTAATAGGATCTGGAGCACAATACTCACCGAATAAGAAATCTTGAACTATGTGTGCCTGCTCACCAACATGCAGGCAGAATATGCACTAAATATAGATTTTAAACATGGACTAACGGGGATCCCCTTATTTTAACAATATGGGACAGTGTGGTTGTCCATCTTTCTTGTTTTGCAAGGATTAACAACTTCCCACCATCCATGTTGCCCTGCTCACACTGATTAATAATTCCAGCCCTCCCCAAACAAAAAATTCTACTGACTGCATATAGTTTGAGGCTCAATCAATGTAACTGTATGAGTGAAGCTGAAAAGCCCAACTTGGAGACTGTGCCAAAGCCCATTGAAGCCCATGGAAAGACCCTCATTGATTTAATTGGACTGTAAACTCCACTCAGCAAAGACCAAGTCTTCTTCTGTGTCTTGTTCCGCACCAAGCACATTGTTGGCACTAAACAAGCAATTATGAATAATCTTAACAAGGAATGAACACTTTACATGGGCATAAACTAGGAAGGATCTTCAACCAAGGGTCTGTGCCTAGGAACTTGTTAATTTTTAAATGAGAAACTGCCTCTGCTCTTATCAGATTATGCTCTAGGAACAAAAAATGTAGGCCTCACTTACAGGACAGAGGACATTATCCTGGGAAGCAATGACTCTGAAAAACTTGGGGATCATGGTGGATAATCAGCTGAACTTCAGCTTTCAGTGCAATACTCTGGCCAAAAGGGCTAACGTGATCCTTGGATGTATAAACAGGGGAATATCAAGGAGGAGTCGGGATGTTATATTACCTCTGTATTTGGCACTAGTGCAACTGCTACTGGAATAGTGTGTCCACTTTTGATGTCCCCACTTCAAGAAGGATGTTAAAAAACTGGAGCATTCACAGAAGGGCCACAAGAATGATTAAAGGATTGGAAAACATGCCTTATTGTGAGACTCAAGGAGCTCAATCTATTTAGCTTAACAAACAGAAGGTTAAAAGGTGATTAGATCACAGTCTAGAGGTACCTATGTGGGAAACAGAAATCTGATAATAGAGGGCTCTTTTATCTAGCAGGCAAAGGTGTAACAAAATCCAGTGACTGGAAGTTGAAGCTACACAAATTCAGACTAGAAATAAGGCGCAAATTTTTAAGTGAGTGTAATTAACCACTGGAACAATTTACCAAGTGTTGTGGTGGATTCTCCATGACTGGAAATTTCTAAATCAAGATTGGATGTTTTTCTAAAAGATATACTCTAGTTCAATCACAGCTGTTCGACTTGAAGCAGAAATTAATTCATGGAAGTGTGTGGCGATGTGTTATGCAGATAGTCAGACTGGGTGATTACAGTACTCCCTTCTGACCTTAAAAAAATAAATCTATGAATAAGGCATTTTTTCTTCTTTGAGATGGTCTCTGCATATTTCCACTTGTAGAAGTATAGTTGTCAGTGCAATCCCCAGGAGGATGGGCTAAGGAGTTTTAATTAAACAAGAATTGCAGAATTGCCCTCCTGAAGCAAATATCAGATCTGGATAGCAAGTCAAGAGAATAGTTAAAGACCTCTCAGTGCTTCTCTTCTTCATCTTGGCCTTATGCTTGAAGGCAGCTGAGACCAGACCTTGAAGTGTCCTGAAAGTAAGGGCCTGCTGCAGGTTTAGGAGTCAATGCCAATGAGAGATTGGCACTGACTTTTCTGACACAAAAGGGACAAGGATCTGGGCCTATGTCCATTGCAGCATGGAGCATGAAAAAAGCTCTTACTTACCAAAACTGTCTGTATGGCACAGTGTCATAGCCTTGCTTATTGCAGTTAAGAGGAAGTTCCATCTCAGTTGGAAGTTAGCTGCTAATTTTCTAAACTCTTCTTTATTCTTGCTTGGCTGTAAATAGACAATGACCTGACTCATGATAAGGTCAAATAAAGAATGTACATGTAGTACTGAAGACTTCACAAGCAATTTGTATACAGAAATAAAAACAATACAAGCAGTCTGAGATCCTCTGAGGGAAGATGCTATAGAAGTTCAAAGTACTATTATTATTTTTTAAAAAAATCACAACAGGAACTAATAGGGAATAATTAATTAACAGGGAGTACAGCTTCCCCTGATCCTTCCAAGGAGAAAGAAAAAGTAAATAACTCCATTTAAATTTACATGATTATCCCATCTAGCCCAAACTACCAACACCACTGCAGCTACTGATAATTCTGATCTACCACTGGAGGAAATATTGAAAGGCTGGTGAGGCAAGGGAAGAAGTATGCACAGTATTAAGATAAAAAGAAAAGGAGTACTTGTAGCACCTTAGTGACTAACAAATTTCTTTAAGCATAAGCTTTCGTGAGCTACAGTTCACTTCATCGGATGCATGCAATAGAAAATACAGTGGGGAGATTTTATATACACAGAGAACATGAACAATGGGTGTTACCATATACACTGTAACGAGAGTGATCAGGTAAGGTGAGCTATTACCACGGGGGGGGGGGGGGGAGAGGGACGGGACAACGATGGGGGACGGGACGGGATGGGACAACAACAACAAAAAACCTTTTGTAGTGATAATCAAGGTGGGCCATTTCCAGCGGTTGACAAGAATGTGTGAGGAACAGTAGTGGGGGAAATAAACATGGGGAAATAGTTTTACTTTGTGTAATGACACATCCACTTCCAGTCAAGTCTAAGTTAATTGTGTCCAGTTTGCAATTAATTCCAATTCAGCAGTCTCTCGTTGGAGTCTGTTTTTGAAGTTTTTTTGTTGAAGAATTGCCACTTTTAGGTCTGTAATCGAGTGACCAAAGAGACTGAAGTGTTCTCCGACTGGTTTTTGAATGTTATAATTCTTGACGACTGATTTGTGTCCATTTATTCTTTTACGTAGAGACTGTCCAGTTTGGCCAATGTACATGGCAGAGGGGCATTGCTGGCACATGATGGCATATATCACATTGGTATATGTGCAGGTGAACAAGTCTCTGATAGTGTGGCTGATGTGATCAGGCCCTATGATGGTGTCCCCTGAATAGATATGTGGGCACAGTTGGCAACGGGCTCTGTTGCAAGGATAAGTTCCAGGGTTAGTGTTTTTGTTGTGTGGTGTGTGAAACCAGTATTAAGTATAGTTACATCTATTTCCATAGGCACAGCTATTTCAGTATGAAAAACCACTTTTCTACCAGCTTCTCAGATTTTAGCGTCTCCTAAATTATGAAGCATAGTTTTCAGTCTTATCTGCCTTTTCTTACAGGTTTTAGGTTATAAAGGAAGGTAATGTGTCATGTGAACTTAGACCAGATACTTGCATTCCCAGCTGTGTGATTATACAGGATGCATGCAAAGATGAAATCTGTGTCTGACAAATGCTTTCTTCTTTACATAATTTATGTAATCTTGATAATGTAGTCTGAATATTGGTATGCAATACCTCTGCTGCAAACTGCTGACAAGCAGGATAACAACTGACTTTACTGTAACATGAAAGACAAACATATGATAAATGGTGTGATTTTGCCAGAAGCTGGGATTGGGCAACGGGATGGATCACTTGATGATTACCTGTTCTGTTCATTCCCTCTGGGGCACCTGGCATTGGCCACTGTCGGAAGACAGGCTACTGGGCTAGATGGACCTTTGGTCTGACCCAGTAGGGCCGTTCTTATGTTCTTATGGTTTTTTTTTCTTTTTTAAATAATGAGTTAATTCTGTACCTGAATGACAAAAGCTTGAAGATTTGAAGACATACAGTTCAGGAAAACCCTGACATCTGTGGAAGTATCCAGCAAGGAAATCAAGTTATTCAAGCCTGTAAAATATAAAAGGAACCCTTGCAGCATTTGGTTTACACGTCTCTTTAGCAGTAATGTAAAAAAAAACAAAAACATTAAACAACTGCTCATAACATATAATTAATACATTTTGGACCAGATTTTGACACCCCCATTAATGCTGGGAGGCACCTAACTCTGAAATTAATTCCATTCTATTCAGGATCATGTCCTTTTCCATCACTGTAATACATGACTACTCACCATGAGTAAAGGTGGCAGATTCTGGCCCTCTAAGAGTAGAGGTTATTTCAGTGAAAGGAGAATAGAGGGACTGAGTTTGTAAACACTATCAGATTAATAATTTGAGTTTTCACTTGATTCACAAAGCAGTCTTTTTCACCTGCTGATGTGGAGACAATTGCTTTCAAATGATAAAAGGAGTTTCTGAAAATTTTGCTGAGAAACTAAAAATTTAGCCACCATTGCCCAAACTCAGTTCGGATATGGCAAAAGCAAAATGTTTGAAAATTTTGAGCCGTAACTGAAAGCTTATCATTCTTATCCTTTAATGCTTAGAGAGTAACGTTATATGTACCAATCTCAATTTTACTGGACCTGTTCCAATAAGTAGTGTTATAGCAAGACTACGCTTCCAATTAGAAAAGATCATGAATAAACAAACACGGGGAAATGCTAAAGCTTAAATAACATGTGTGACAAGTGCTTCACTGAATGGAAAAATATTAGAATAATACATAAATATTATAATAATAAATAATATAATATAATATATAAATATTATAATAATATATAAACATATTACATTTGAGTTCCATGTCACTTTCCATTTCGTCCATATTTCTAAACTTCTTTTGCAAGGGGTTTCCAGGAATGTCCACAATTCCCTGGTTGATGATGGCATTCAAGTCTGATTTTAAAATAGTGACTCTGCTGTTGTTGTTCAAGACTATTCTCATTGTCTATAGATAAAGGGAAAAAAAGGAAATACCTTTAATTCTGTTAAACCCTTCTCTGTCAAAAAGTACCCCTTGTTCAGTGTTAAGTAAGAATGACATTACACAAACAGTCTAGTCCCCAAAGGACTAATTAGGCACATTTCAAGTTGTCCTCACAGAATGTTCAGTGATTGATGATTTACTTCTCAACTATATTCTGTATTCTTGAGCAAGGTGGAACAGAAAATATTGACCAATATAAAATAAACTGGCCTGGTGAATTCTCAGTATGCGAGCCTGTTGCTCTTGTTGGATCATATTAAAGTAGTTCTGTATTAAAATCACAAATGAGTTTGATTCCCCATAGTTTAAATTCCAGGGTATTACTAATTAAGAGGTCTCTTGGTTTTTGGTACTGTTTCTCTCCCTCTCTGTGTGAAACTTGCAAGCTGCTAATTGTGTTAGTACATTCTAAGACAGAGTCTGTTCTCAAAGCAATTCTTTGTAACAACAACTACTCACACAGAGAGAGACTCAAAGCAATACTCTGTAACAACAGAAACAGCACCCAGAGACTCCCCGCCCTTTTGTTGTATTCATCTCGCTTCGTTAACAATTGTGATTAAAATAGAGATAGAGGATGTATGTGGATGGATGCTTGGTGTGGATAATAACTGAATGATCAGGGAGGTGCCAGCCTAAGAATCCAGTGTCCATTGGCTGAAGAAGGCATCAAGTGGAAATAACCAGAGGACCCCCGGAGGGCAGACTGGCTGGAATCCACTCAACAGCCTCAAGAATGGGAGAACCAAAGAACAAGATAACATCTGGCAGCACGGAGCCGTCAGGAATGTGACATCTGCTGATTGATTCAGCAACAGCATGATGAAAGCAGTTCCCATAGATTAGCATAGGAAGAAATTCCTATAAAAATGGACTCCAGAAAGTGAGAACTTTGGGGTCTGATTCTGCAAACCAACTTCCAGGAGCATCAGATGAGCATCTGACAAGGCCCTGCTCCCTCCTCATGTCCAGGCCACCTGGCCAGTGGCTTGGCATGAGCAACTCTAAGGCTGGTAACTATGATAACAACCTTGCAGAACCTGTGTGTGTGTGTGTGTTTGTATGAATGAATGTGTGAATAAATATGAGATTGAATGGAATGTTATAGCTATAACTAACTGCTTACTATGATTCTTTCTGTATTCACAATAAATGTGGCATTTTGCCTTTTCCCCTTTAATAAGATCCTGCTGGTTTTTATTTTATTGGTATAACATTCTTATATCAAAGAATATTGTAGTCTTATAAAGACTGAAGAATAAAAAGGTGTATCAGGACTAACTTTTCCTCAATGGCAATGGACATTGATGTGTGTGTCTCAATTAAATTCACAGGCAATGTTTCACATCCTGCTCAGAAAATATAACAGCCCTATCTCTGAGATCTGAAATGTAAAATTGGTTGAATTATTTGTTAAAATAGTATTAGTTGACACTGAATACCTTTTCCTTTGTTTGTGAATCATTTGTGAAGTGATTCTGATTTATTCAGTGTCTTCCTCATTCACACCTATTCCCCCAATACTTTCAGCAATTAATTTTCAGCTTGTAGATTGTTTATGAACTGTTCACTTCACCTATTTACTATTCATAGGTTGTGACTGGTTACCTTTATCACACAGTATTATTTTGGCTTTCCTAATGAAACTTTTAAAATGGGAAAATAATGAAGAGAAAATAATAGATGATGAATAATGCACCTCTGGTATGGACTTCCAGATGAATAATCATTTGTGCTAAAACCCAGAAAACTTTCAGAATTCACAAACATTTTCACAAAAACCCAGCAATCAACTGGATATTTATGAATAATGAATGACAGCACAAATAGCAGTGGAGTACAATAGGCTAATTTATTTGCAAATATAATTCTAACCTGTTTTTTTTCCATTATTTACCCCATTTGACTGCAATATCAATAACATTCCAGTCCTCATTCATTTTAGTTTAATGCAGTTCATCTTGCAAAACAGTTTTTGGGCAGGATTAAATATTACCCCCTTCTTCTCCCTGTTTCACTGGGAGTTTCCAGGCTCACAGGAAACAACAAACTAGAAACACCTGACTTACAAAACACCCCTGCCTTTTTCTGTTATCAGGAAATAAAGACCACCCCAGGCTTCTAACAGCAGCTGCTAAAACCAAGAGAATGCGACTCTGAACATTAGTGACAAAATATGGGTGTGGCACCCTCAGTATGACACCCAGTTCCATATTTCCATTTCTTTAGACCCCATTGGTGCAGTGCAGCAATTTATTGTGTTGGGCTATGAGTGAGGGCTTGCTGACTAAAAACCAACCCTCACAACACCTAGATAATGCTTATGGAACATAAGAAGCAATCAGAGGAAATGGCAGAAGTTATATCCACACTCCTCTTTGAAGAAGTATGCCCAGGGCCGTCCCTAGCTATTGTGTGGCCCTACGCAGCCCCCCATGGGGGGGGGGGGGCGCCTCTGCAGGGGGGCTGGCCCCAGGCCTCTGCGGGGGCGGTGGGGAGGTGCAGGCCCCAGGCCGCCACGGGAGGGGGCGGGGCTGGCTTGGGGAACAGGGGGAAACCACCCCCCAGCACTCACCAGCGGCACGGCCAAGTCACTGCACTTTCCGCCGCTGATGAGTGCAGCCCCGGTCCTGCTGAAGAGCTCAGGAGAGTGGGGGCAGGGGCAGAGGAGGGGTAAGGGCCTGGGGAAGAGCCAGAGCAGGGGCTGGAGCAGCACACAGCTGCACAGGGCACCAGGAAATTTGGGTGCCCCAAATTTCCTGGTGCCCTACGCAGCTGCGTACTTTGCGTATGGGTAAGGATGGCCCTAAGTATGCCCATTTTATTACATCCCCAATTATTTCTGGGTGTCCCAACATCAGCAGATGTCAAGTGTGCTTCTTATCATCTGCACATGGCAGAGAGGTTACATCATTCTCTTTCAGATGCTGATCTTGCCAAGGTTGCCCATGCTTTGTCACCAGGTGGTTAGATTATTGCAAAGCACTCTGTGTGGAGCTATGTGTTTATACCATTCAGAAATTGCAGTTGACGCAGAATGCAGCAACACAGTCATTCAATGGTGTTTCTCATTCGGAGCATAGTGCACTGGCTGCCAATTTATTTCTGCATAAAGTTCAAGGTGTACTTTGAGTGTAGGAGGGTTTGCTTTTGACCTATAAAAGCTCCATGTGGTTTGGGTTCTATCTACCTGAGTGACCACCTAATTCCCTGTGAGATACCTATGTGTTTCTTATGATTATTTGAGGTGTTCAGGCTATCAGTCCTGTAGCATAACCAGGAAGGGGCTGAAGGCCCAGTGAGGGATCTAGTAGAACGATCCAATGAAGGATCCTTGACAGGCATTTGCTTCCTGCCTTGGTTCACCAGAAGTCACCAAATCTGGACATGAAATAGTCTCTAATGTAATAAGCTGTAATAGAGGCTATCTTGATGAAGGAAGGTTTTCTGAAAGTTTGTTTTAAAGACTTATTTCATATTTCACTTGTTCAAATATGTGTTTTTAAAAACACATTCCCATTTACACTAACGCCTCTGTATACTGCTCTGGTAGTTTAAAGGAGCCTTACACAAGTGAGTGGTAGAAAGGGCTCTTAGTGTAAATAAGAATCAGGCCATAATATTTTAGGGTATAAGGGCAACTTACAGTTGCACAGATTCTAGATGATGCTAGATGGAACCTAAAGCTGCCAGAGATTGCCACTGGAGAATTCCCCTGGCATAGGGTGAATTTCATCTGGAATAAAGCTCACTGATGTAAGTTAAAGCTGACCCCCAGTAACTTTAATTTGTGCTGAGAGGGGGCAGCTGAGTATCAGAGAACTGAAAGCAGCTCCCTGACAGCAGAACTAAAACACAGTGACAAAACAAGCCTAGTAAATCTAAATAAACACATTTTGAATTAATGGGTGTCATAGGCACCCTGAGTCTTGCAGGTTGTTCTGTAAGGTGCATAAGAAATAGTGATGAGGGCAGTGAGAGCCTGACCTTATGAAGTATTCAGCACCCTTAAGGCATGCTGCAGTCAATGGGAGTTGAGGATGCTTGTCCCCTCATAGGACAGGCCCGGTGTGTGTGTGGAAGGGGGCAATTTGATTTTTAAAAAATGTATGATCTATTTTTAGCTTTTTAAATTGTGTCTTTTTTATTTTGCTAATGCTGTGGTTTTCAATAAACTAAATGAAAGGCCTCCCCTCTGCCTCACCTTGCTCAGGGGTGAAGAGGAGGGTAGTAATTACCACTAGTATTTTGGCTCACCTTTGTTGGTCTGCATATTGGAGGGGTGTAGCCACCACACACTTTTCCTCCTCCTCCCTGCCCACTCCTTGCATATCTGCTCAGGGCAGAGTAAGCAAATGTGCAGTACTCTTTATCCCTGCACATCTAGACCCAAGGTAAAAGTAGCTCATGCAAAGGAGGGGAGAGGAGTGCAGCCCACCTCGCAATCCAGCCATAAATAAATAAAATTTTGTTATAAAATATACAACATACTAGTTATGGGGTTAGAAAGCCAGCTCCTTGCTGAAGTTTTTCTGGTCATTTTATTTAGGAAGAATAGCACTGCGGGGCCAACAAGGAGTTGGAGACCCACACTGTCATTGATCTTATATTTCCTGTTTTAGACCATGATCATCCCTCCCATGACAAAACCCATAGAAGGTGACCCCAAGGAGGAAAGCTGTGTGAAAGCAAGCTTGCAGAGATCCTTGCTGTTTGTCCTATTGGGGATGGAGTGGTGAGGATGGCCTACCCTAGCGGAAAAGGGCACAGGCTTGTCTCCACACCTGACTGATTCCCCAGGGATCTGTGCAAAGGCCTTGTGTCTCTGAAACAGCTTGAACTCTAGCTTGAACTCTCCTCCTCAGCTCCCTGCTAGTGTGGCTTCATTACAGCTGTGGTACCGGCATGGATCCTGACTTTATTTGAGAGGCTTCTGCAGGATCCAGAGTGGTAAACAGTGCAAAGGAGTGCTCTCCGTGTGTGGACCTAGGAGGCATGATTTGACCCCCAATCATGGCTTGTAGCAATACACAAACATAAAGAAATGTTTTGTTGTTATATTACAAAAAGAGTGTGTAAAATAGTTAACCAAAACCTAGGTCAGGCTTATTACATGTGAGGTGTTCAAGCCTTGTGCTTTATGGGTTCTGGTTTTAAAAAGTACATAAAACATACCTTTGCCATATTAGAAAGATACGTCTTTCTTCTTAGTCTTTTTACAAACACAGTAACTTCTGTTAAGGAGGAAGAGGCAGGTGTTTCTTATCATTGGCATTTTAAATTCTAAAGCACATTAATGAAGACAGATATTATAATTTAGAAAATGGGCCCCTGAAGGAGCAATGTGAAAGGCTGAGGGCTTAATCCTGCAAGGTATTTAGTGCCTTGACTTCAAAGACAGTTGAAGTACTCAGTATCTTGTAGGATTCAGACCTATCATTCTAAAGCTTGCAGTTAGCAGACAATAGCTGCACTGATTAAAACTTATTCCTAAAATTAATAGACTCATGACAAAGAGGAGAAAACCCCCAAGATTTCCCACCCACTATACTTTTTCTTTTTTACTTGCAGCCGTATGCTGTTATATTACAATTTAAGATCAATTAAAGCAACAACAATTATAAACGTTTTCAATTTTGATTTAAAAACCGAAACCTTCGCCTTCCTGATTCCACAGTCCATTATCCTTAGATAATGACTAAGAGCTGGTATTTTGTTTCCAGTAGCACTCACAATGTGCTAGACACTGAAACACTTGGAAAGCATTGTCCCTGCCCTGGGATCTTAAGGATAAAATATTGTTTATGTCTTATCCTTAGGTGCAGGGAGATCCAGTGTAACTATAAAATAAGTTACAGAAGTTTCCAGATGGACAATCTTTTCTCTGATTAGTATCCATGACCTTCTGGGGTTTATGCAGGCCAGAAGGCTATGTTTATTTCTGAATAAGGCCCAATATAATATATTACCCACAAAAGACTATGTTAAAAGAACATTATTAAGGTTGCAAAGTCAAACACTCAAACGTTATGTAAGGCCAGCGTTAAGATTGCCTTTGAAACCTTAATTTGACCCCCTTGTGCCTATGCATTACGATACAGTCTTTAATTAGATGATCACACACTAGTTTTTCCACTGGACCCCTGTCTCATTCACTGTGCAGGATGGATGGTGCTCAGTTAATGAGCAGATAGTCAATATTCTGTGGTTGTACAGCATCTAGCACCATGAGGTCCTGGTCCATGACTGGGGCCTAAGTGCTATGATAACACAGATAGTCATTATAATCCTCATTTTACAGATGGGAACTGATGCACTTAGAGACATTATGGTAAAAAATATCCACTAATTTTGGGTGCCCAATTTGAGACACACAGGTCCTGATTTTTCTGAGTTCTTAGTGTTATATAGGACTTTATATATTCAAGCTCCCATTGACTTTAGTTACAGCTGTCAGTGCTTAGCACAAATCAGGCCCCAGGGTCTCAAGGTGGGCACTCAGAAAGCGAGAAACAGTCAGTTAGATACCATTGACAGACAGGGCAATTGCCTGCAATATCTTTGGGAGACCATACTGTATTAATGTATGAATGGTTTATGTATCATTGTGGGCCAGGGACTGAATGCACCCCATGGGGGGAGAGTTACCACAGTTCGTCCAGAAAGTGAAAATAGTAGGGGAGAATTAAGGCAAATCTCTCAAATTATAACACCTCCAAAGAGGTACCTCTCCTCGGGAGGCTCACATATTTTGCTTCAAACTAGGTTCTCCAGAGACCAACAGACAAAGAAAGGACTTTGGGATAAACAGCCTGAGCTTAAACTGACTCAGGGCCATGGTTCCGTTCCTGATCTAAAGATGAAATGAACTTGTAACCAAAGGGAAAGCCAGCTATGGGGTCTGAAAGACTGACATCTACCAAACCCCTGTGTTGCAGTTGGGGGTGATGTCTGAAACTTTTTAGCATGTGTGTAGTTTCTTTTATTGTTTTTATATTCTTTCTTCCTTTCTTTTACCTTAAGAATACATGTGCTTGCTTAGAAGGAGCTGTATGGTAACTTGTAACTGCTGTCAATACACTGGTCATAGCCTGCAGAGAGAAAGCACAGCACAGGCACTGTCTTTCAGGCAGACTGGCTTGCTGGGGATGTCACAGTGTAGATCAGGAAGCAGTGCAGCCTAAAAAATCCCTGTCAGAAGGGAGTGAGACATGGGTGACCACCCAGGAGAGGTGACAACTTGGAGCTGTAAACCTTTAAATGAGTGCCCTCGAGGGACCATGGAAGGTAAATACAGGTGCAGTTACCCTGAAACTATGACAACTACCTCTGAAAAGTTTTGGTTAAGTAACTTGCTTAGCAATACATACAAACTCTGTGGCAGAAGCAGAAACAGAATCCCATTCTTGGATTCCGTTCCAGTTTCTGGCAAGGAGTGTGCTCCAGTGGGCACACTCTCTTCTGATTATTTTTCCCTAACTTAACCCTTCAGTCCCATTCTACTTGCCAGTTTCAGTCTGTATTCTTCAGGTTTCTTAGCCCAGTCTAAGTCTCCTTGCCCAACCAATCCCAGTTCCCACCTCCTGACTCCTTCATCTGATTTGTCTCTTACCACCCAACCACTGGTGCCCAGTCCTAGTCTCCTATTCTGGGCTCCTCATCCAATCTCAGTCTCCCTCACCCACTCCGTCTCCTTGTGCCAGTCTCTTTGTCCAGCCCATACCAGTTTTCCCGTCGCAACTGAGCTCCTTGTCAGATCTGTCTCCCCATCCCTTCTCTGTTTAACCCTCACTGCTTCATTGTCACAGTCTCCTTCTGCAACCAGTCCCAGACTACCCCAATCTCCACATCTGATCTCAGTGTTCCCCCACCATAGTCAAGTAGCTCCCAGTTCTGCCAAATCCATTTCCCTCACTGCTGCCAGTCCCAGTCTTTCCCTCCAACTCCCAGTTACAGTTCTCTCCTCCGTACGTTCCAGTCTCTGCAGACTCCTTAATCCAATCTACCCCTTTCTCTCCCCCTATCATCTGTTTTTTATCCCCTCTGTATTTGAAGCAGATGGCTTCCTTCTCCACACTCCCTGGCTGCCATCAGGGAGGGTCATGAGAGCACAGGAGAGACAAAAAGAAAAGGAGTACTTGTGGCACCTTAGAGACTAACCAATTTATTTGAGCATGAGCTTTCGTGAGCTACAGCTCACTTCATCGGATGCATACCGTGGAAACTGCAGCAGACTTTATATACACACAGAGAATATGAAACAATACCTCCTCCCACCCCACTGTCCTGCTGGTAATAGCTTATCTAAAGTGATCATCAAGTTGGGCCATTTCCAGCACAAATCCAGGTTTTCTCGCCCTCCACCCCCCCACACAAATTCACTCTCCTGCTGGTGATAGCCCATCCAAAGTGACAACTCTCCACACAATGTGCATGACAATCAAGTTGGGCCATTTCCTGCACAAATCCAGGTTCTCTCACCCCTCCACCCCCCTCCCAAAAACCACACACACAAACTCACTATCCCGCTGGCAATAGCTCATCCAAAGTGACCACTCTCCCCACAATGCGCATGATAATCAAGGTGGGCCACCCCCAGCACAAATCCAGGCCTTCTCACCCCCCCCGCCCCACCTCCATACACACACAAACTCACTTTCCTGCTGGCAATAGCTCATCCAAACTGACCACTCTCAAAGTTTAAATCCAAGTTAAACCAGAACATCCTGGGGGGGGGGGGGTAGGAAAAAAAGAAGGGGAAATAGGCTACCTAGAGTTTCTACAAGCCATTACCCTATGATCCCACTGAGAGTTACCAAAAGCAACTACAGCATTTGCTCAAGAAACTTCCTGAAAAAGCACAAGATCAAATCCGCACAGACACACCCCTGGAACCCCGACCTGGGATATTCTATCTACTACCCAAGATCCATAAACCTGGAAATCCTGGGCGCCCCATCATCTCAGGCATTGGCACCCTGACAGCAGGATTGTCTGGCTATGTAGACTCCCTCCTCAGGCCCTACGCTACCAGCACTCCCAGCTACCTTCGAGACACCACTGACTTCCTGAGGAAACTTCAATCCATCGGTGATCTTCCTGATAACACCATCCTGGCCACTATGGATGTAGAAGCTCTCTACACCAACATTCCACACAAAGATGGACTACAAGCCGTCAAGAACACTATCCCTGATAATGTCACGGCTAACCTGGTGGCTGAACTTTGTGACTTTGTCCTTACCCATAACAATTTTACATTTGGGGACAATGTATACCTTCAGATCAGCGGCACTGCTATGGGTACCCGCATGGCCCCACAGTATGCCAACATTTTTATGGCTGACTTAGAACAACACTTCCTCAGCTCCCGTCCCCTAAAGCCCCTACTCTACTTGCGCTATATTGATGACATCTTCATCATCTGGACCCATGGAAAAGAAGCCCTTGAGGAATTCCACCATGATTTCAACAATTTCCATCCCACCATCAACCTCAGCCTGGTCCAGTCCACACAAGAGATCCACTTCCTGGACACTACAGTGCTAATAAACAATGGTCACATAAACACCACCCTATACCGGAAACCTACTGACCGCTATTCCTACCTTCATGCCTCCAGCTTTCACCCTGACCACACCACACGATCCATCGTCTACAGCCAAGCTCTGCGATACAACCGCATTTGCTCCAACCCCTCAGACAGAGACAAACACCTACAAGATCTCTGTCAAGCTTTCTTACAACTACAATACCCACCTGCGGAAGTAAAGAAACAGATTGATAGAGCCAGAAGAGTTCCCAGAAGTTACCTACTACAGGACAGGCCTAACAAAGAAAATAACAGAACGCCACTAGCCGTCACCTTCAGCCCCCAACTAAAACCCCTCCAACGCATTATTAAGGATCTACAACCTATCCTAAAGGATGACCCAACACTCTCACAAATCTTGGGAGACAGGCCAGTCCTTGCCTACAGACAGCCCCGCAACCTGAAGCAAATACTCACCAACAACCACATACCACACAACAGAACCACTAACCCAGGAACTTATCCTTGCAACAAAGCCCGTTGCCAACTGTGCCCACATATCTATTCAGGGGACACCATCACAGGGTCTAATAACATCAGCCACACTATCAGAGGCTCGTTCACCTGCACATCCACCAATGTGATATATGCCATCATGTGCCAGCAATGCCCCTCTGCCATTTACATTGGTCAAACTGGACAGTCTCTACGTAAAAGAATAAATGGACACAAATCAGATGTCAAGAATTATAACATTCATAAACCAGTCGGAGAACACTTCAATCTCTCTGGTCACACAATCACAGACATGAAGGTCGCTATCTTAAAACAAAAAAACTTCAAATCCAGACTCCAGCGAGAAACTGCTGAATTGGAATTCATTTGCAAATTGGATACTATTAATTTAGGCTTAAATAGAGACTGGGAGTGGCTAAGTCATTATGCTAGGTAGCCTATTTCCCCTTGTTTTTTCCTACCCCCCCCCCCCCCAGGATGTTCTGGTTTAACTTGGATTTAAACTTCGAGAGTGGTCAGTTTGGATGAGCTATTGCCAGCAGGAAAGTGAGTTTGTGTGTGTATGGAGGTGGGGGGGGGGGGGTGAGAAGGCCTGGATTTGTGCTGGGGGTGGCCCACCTTGATTATCATGCGCATTGTGGGGAGAGTGGTCACTTTGGATGAGCTATTGCCAGCGGGATAGTGAGTTTGTGTGTGTGGTTTTTGGGAGGGGGGTGAGAGAACCTGGATTTGTGCAGGAAATGGCCCAACTTGATTATCATGCACATTGTGTGGAGAGTTGTCACTTTGGATGGGCTATCACCAGCAGGAGAGTGAATTTGTGTGGGGGGGTGGAGGGCGAGAAAACCTGGATTTGTGCTGGAAATGGCCCAACTTGATGATCACTTTAGATAAGCTATTACCAGCAGGACAGTGGGGTGGGAGGAGGTATTGTTTCATATTCTCTGTGTGTATATAAAGTCTGCTGCAGTTTCCACGGTATGCATCCGATGAAGTGAGCTGTAGCTCACGAAAGCTCATGCTCAAATAAATTGGTTAGTCTCTAAGGTGCCACAAGTACTCCTTTTCTTTTTGCAAATACAGACTAACACGGCTGTTACTCTGAAACAGGAGAGACAGGTTCCTTGCTCTCCATTCTGGTGCCAGCCCCCATCCTAGCCTGCAGCAGCCAAGAGCAGCCATTACAGTGAACGTTTGTCTTCACCCCGGTAGCCCTGGAGCATGTTCAGTTTTTCTGTGGAGATGGCATATGTGCAGTCTGGCAGCATTAGGAGCTAGGTTGACCATATAGAAAGTGTAAAAAATGGGGGTGGGAGTGGGGGTATAATAGGCACCTACATAAAAAACCCCCCCGCAAATATCAGGACTGTCCCTATAAAACTGGGACATCTGGTCACCCTACTAGAAGCTGTGAGGGGATGGAGCATGCTCAGTTAGTATGGAATCGTCAGAGATTTTACCTGATAAGCTCTCTCAAATCTAGTAAGCATGTGCAAACTGAAATTTTTCCAAGATTTATAACTTGGCCAAATTTGGGCAGATTTTCACAGGGACAGCATAAGGCACATCCCTGACACAAAGCCTCCTCCTCCCCCTTGGTCAAATTTCAGGGCATGATGAGGGCGCTACAGTATTTCAGAGATATACTTCTCTACTCCAGACATGTCTCCTTCTGTCCAAACTAAAATCCCAGACTGTCTCTCAGACATCGTCTTGTGGATGTCTAGCCATCAGCCATCAAGCTCAACCTAGCAAAAAGGAGCTCCTAATTCTCCACCCAAACCTTTCCTACTATCTCCTTTCTCAATCACTGGACAACACGGCCGTCTTCTCTGCCACTCAGTCCAGTAACCTGGGTGTCATCTTCAACTCAGACCTCAGCCTGGATGTGAGGACCTAGGAAATGTCTAACTCTTGCAGATTCTTTCTGCATAACACCTCTAAGATACAGCCTTTCCTATCCATCCACACAGCTAAAACTCATGTCCAAGCTCCTCATCATCTCGCATCTCAATCACTGCAACATCATCTTCCCTGACCCTTGCCCTGTTGCTATTCATTCAGAATGCTCCTGCAAAGATCATTCTCCTAGCGTTTGACTATGTCACCCCTCTCTTTACATCCCTTCACTGGCTCCCTCTCCGCTATCATATCAAACATACACCATTTGTCTTCACTTTCAAGGCCCTTCATGACCTACCATCACCCATTCAGTAATGAAACACTGACTCCCAACTCTGATCAGCCCATGATGTCAGCCATCATCACCCACTTAAAATTTTCAAACACCTATATGCTTTCTGCCATGCTGCCCTTCATGCTTGGGAGAAGCTCCCTATAAACATCCATAAAGCAGCCTCATTATCCACCTTCAGAATCCTCCTTAAAACTGCACTTTACTGTGAGGCCTACAAAAAATTGACAACAGTTAGGCTGCCAGTGTGCTGAGACCACTGCCTATCATGCTGGCTGTTTCCTTGTACTGCCCCATCTGTCTGTCTGTATCTATCTGTTGTCTCTGGTCTTAGATTGAAAGCTCTTTGAGGCAGAGACTGTCTTTTTGTTCCATGTTTCTACAGCACCTAGCACAATGGGGCTTTGGTACATGTCTGGGCTCCCAGGAGCTATGACGTTGATGATGACTGATAATAATAATAAAGAATAAAGAAAGAAAATGCTTCAGATTTTTTAACATGGGCAAAACAACGTATTTTCTTCTAGCCTCGTTCTCATAAATGGCTGAACTGTTCCCCCTGAAATTTTCCAAGAAAATTCAGTTTGAGGCAGTCACCTAGCATGGAAAATTTCAACCCAAATTTTTAAAGTTTAGCAAAAAGTTATAAGAAACTGAAAACAGGGTCTCATAATGGGAAGTGTTGGGCAAGCTTAATAATAGATGATGCTACCAACCCTGCATATAATAATTTCATAAATGAATAGGAACTTTGACGTTTGTTACAGCTTACAAAATGGCCAATTACAAAACCACTATTTATCTGTTATTTGTAAAGTTACACTCAGGTATTTATTTTGTTTACCAAAATACTGGTCATGTACTATAACTTTAAGACAGACCTTGCTGTCAGTTTCAGCTATTTCTAACTATGATCTACCTTCTCTGCACCTTATTCATAATCATTGACACTGCCAAAGAGGCTATGCTAAGGCACAGGATTTACAAAAGGTTTTATAAACACTCTTACTTAGCATGGTTTAGCATTGACTGGATATACTTTGGTTAAAACTGTTTTTACAAATCGTTGAGACTACTTATTTTTGGTTGTAACCAAATTAATCCGAGTTCTCACAGGTATCAAAATCATGCCACCTGAAAGTTTTTAAAATCATATTATCAAAATCATAGTCTTCTTTGCACTGTAGGTGGAGCTTAAAAATAGATTTGTTATAAAGTTTTGGACAATTTCTATCCATCCATCCACTAATAATTTCTCTGTTCCTGATGCACACCTTTGATTTTGGACATCCGTAGTAAGAGTGGAAAATCTTCCAAAACAGTAAGCAGCCAGAGTTTAACATTTTTACTGAACAATCTGACTGACTTCAAATATTGTATAGAGACATCTTCCAAGAAGTCATCAAGCAGAATGCTCTCCATTTCCTAAAAACAGAGGTTCATAGGGAAAATACATTATTTTTGGCTTACTACAGATGCTTCTAGCATCATAAGACAAAATTATATTTACGGCCTAAATCTGCATAATACTAAGAGCCTGTTCCTGCTTTCACTAAAGTCAATGACAAAACTCCCATTGATTTTAATGGCAGCAGGAACAAATCTATACAACTTAGACCTCAGCCTGGATGTGAGGTCTATACAAGCCTAATTAAATAAATGATGTTTAGTTATCAAACATTATTATGATGGCCAATTTCAGGTAAACGGTAAACTCTTATGAATGAAAAGCTATATGTTTCAATATGGAATTTCACCAAAAGTATGTACTGCTGTCAAAGGAACAACATAGGTTTGTTTGTTTTTTTAAAATGGCACTAATTCAGTGTTCATTCTTCATCAGATGCCACCTCAGATAAAATAGCCCAAGGTCATAAAAGCAAATTCCATGGATGTAGGCTGGATCTTTTAAAGGAGCCTATGGAAATTCAGTGAGAGTGGGGTGGCAAACTCCAATGGGCTCATCCAAAAACCTCAGCCATAGAGCTTCAGCATAGAGTACAAAGAACAGATTTAAGATTCAGGTGGTATTTCCCGGGTACAGATAATAATAAACATCTGTGATTATGTCTCAAATAGAATTATAGAAAAGATATGAACAGATAGCAAAATAATTGCAATAAACAAATCTGTGTCTACAGTACCTTGAACAGCTGTCTATCATAGCATTTAAACAGTCTGCATACATCTGGCAGTGACATAAGCATTACTGTTTCAGGCTGCAAAGACTTCCAGAATGACATGATAAGGTCTTCCACCTATTGCACAAATTCTTTGGTTAATATTCATTAAATCTGCACTTGTAGAACGCTAAACTGAATGCAAACAACACAACACTCCTCACTGCAGCAGAGAGAGGAGCCAATAGTGGTTCCTTGGTTCTCTTCCTGGCTCCATCCTAGCCCTAGTTCAGGCCCAGGTTAGAGCAGCCAGGGGGAGCCAGTTAAACCTTAAAAGGAAGAATCAAAATTGAAGAAAAAAAGAAAAGAAGCAGTAGCATAAATATGGCCCCAGATACGGGGCTAACTGACTGAATATGAACTAGGCCTTTCTCAAGAACAGTTCTGTAAATCACCCCCTCAAGCAACCCATGTTTAAATAGAAATCAGCCAAAATCTAAGGCTAAGTTTGGTAGAAGTCTTGTTCTCCTTAGAGTGTTCTGAGATCCACCAAGCATTTTTTCCTCTTTCAAAAGTCAGCATCTGCCCTTTGCAAAGTATTTAAATTCGAACTCATTTTAAATTTAATGGGAGTTAGGCACCTAAACAGTTGGGTCTCTAATTTGGTCTTTGGAACATGTAAGTATGTTATGTTAACAAAGTATTCCAGAATGATTTAACTGAGTGCTCATTTTGCATATAAATAATCATCATCTGACAAAGCAAGTGAACTACATGGAAATAATTTTGTCATTACAATCAGTTTTTGTCATCTAAATAAATCACTAATACTCATATTTACAGATATGTTATTAAAACAAGGGTATACCCTGTCAAGTTCTTTGTTCCTCAAGTTCTGTAAAACATCTTGACAGTAGTTACAATAATCATCAGCAAGCAATGCAACCTAGAGAATGCAAACAAAAAAGAGTCTGCAAAACAATCACACAGGCCAAGAGCTAATTTTCTTGATTACTGAATAGCTAAACTTACTATTTTATATGAGTGTGTCTTTCCTAACTCTTGCTCCCAAGAAGAAAATCTCTTGAATTCAGGCAAAGGGGATCCACATTTGTCTTTCTCTGTCTGCAAATTGATACCAGACTGGAAACAATTTAAAGGCTTACTTTTTTTAAAACAATCACTTTGTTAGATTTTTAAATTTAAACAATAAAATGTTAATAAAAGAAGAACACACTTATCTTACTAACATTTCACATTATATTAAAGGCACTCAGGCCCAGATTTATAAAGGTATTTAGTCATTGCTGTGCTCAGCATCACAACACCTAACTGATTTAGGAGCAGGAGTACTTGTGGCACCTTAGAGACTAACCAATTTATTTGAGCATAAGCTTTCGTGATCTACATAAGCTGTAGCTCACAAAAGCTTATGCTCAAATAAATTGGTTAGTCTCTAAGGTGCCACAAGTACTCCTTTTCTTTTTACGAATACAGACTAACACGGCTGTTACTCTGAAACCTGATTTAGGAGCCTGAATCCCCTCAACAGTCAACAGGATTTAGACTCCCCAGTGCCTAAATTCCTTTTGAAAATGAGACTTAGGCATTGTGACACTGAGCACAGTAACATCTACATACCTTTAAAAATCTGGGCCACAGTGTGTTTATATGTTGTATAAACAATATTGTCAAAGCAACTCATCTATTTCTCCATGGGAATTCTTGTCCTGATACCTATTATGACAGATGTGAGACCTTAGAAGTGCTTGGAAATCAAGACTCTGTAATGCCAACCAGCAAGGAGGTGCAGAGGGGTTACAGAGATCACTGGGACCTGACATACAGTCTAGCTCACAAAAGAGTGTCATGTAAGGTCTCAAATAAAAGCCAGTGTCACGCTGGTCACCAATAGTTTTGTGAATTGTATATGTATATACATGTAAGGAGCTGCAAATATGTTCTTAAAGTCTAAATAAAAATAGTGGTCACCAGCAAAGGTGAAAAAACAGGTTTTCTGTCAGACAAGACCCATCTGTCTGTTTACATGTAAACTGAATATTGTCTCATTCATAATGGGTCTCCCATCACCAGTCTCAATTATATGCAAATGAAGGATTGTGGGGACTTCAGAAAGAAATTGACAGGAAGAGAAAAACAACAGTGGGGAGAGAATCTTATCTGGTGGTACAGATCAAAGGTTTGCTGGAGTATATATGGGGAGTGTCATGGGGTACCAAGTCTTGCACTGGACAACAAGGGGTTAAAGAGCTGCTCTGGGATCAGCCAGCCCTGCCCTGCCACACCTGCAAGAGATTCACAGACTGGAGGAGGAATTAAAAGGGAGCAGAACAGCTCACTTGGAGGCAGGCCAGGGAAGAAAAAGGACCTTGCAGCTTCTGAAGAAAGGACTGAGGGAAGGCAGGATCTCTCCCATCCACAGCTGCATGAAGGTCCCTCCCTGAAGCAAGGGAGGACCGGCTTCTGATAAACCCTGGGAGGGAGGCATTTCCCCCTCCTTCACCTATTACTAACCCCGTTGATTTGGCTTATGGACTACCCCTGAAGGGGTGAGACTTGGAACTGACCTGGCCAGAGGCCAAGGCATGAGAAGAGCGGAAGCGAGTTACCATGCCACGCTTGGCCGTGAAGAGGTGCCAAGCGGTGAGCTGACTCCCTTCATGCTTTCCTGTAGAGATGCTGAACTTTGGACAATAGTGGAGTGGCAGGGAGTGATCCAGGGAGGGCAGCCTTAAAGTGCTCATGGGCATCAGACCCTTTTATTGCCCTCAGAGGGCCCTGTGCTGGAGTCTGCAGAGAATGGAGGGAAGGCAAGAGGAGGCTGAAGGGAAAATTCGAGTTTCACAGATGCAAGCTGGACTGGAGAACTTTGAGGGTAGACTGCTGGATGAGGAAAGTGGCCAGTGGCAGCATGGGACCATGAGAACCAGGCACAGAAAAGATCAGCTAGTGAAGGAGAAACAGAGCTCAGGAACAGGTTTGCTGAGTTGTACAATGAAGAGCACAGCAGGCTGCAACAGAACATGGGAGGGCAAGGAATAAGAGAAGGGTGGCTAGTCCTACAAGAAGAGGGGAACCGTAAATGCAGATTGCCAGGGTTTGGAGCCCCAGGAGGGATGGGTGACAACTTGCAGAAGATAGCAAGAAAGAGCAAAAGATAAGAGGACTTGCAGCCGGAAAGAACAGAACGAGGAAGACCAGAGAATCACAGCAACAATAGGGGACTCCCTATTAAGAACAGACAGGCCTGTCACCAGAGATGATCTGGAAAACGGATGAGTATGCTGTCTGCTGGGAGCTAAGATATGGGATGTGGACCTGAGGCTGAAGAGAATCCTAATGAGAGCAGGGAAGAATTCACTGCCCTTCACATGGGAACAACTGATTCTTGCTAGAACACATCAAGAGAGATTATGCCAGGCTGGGTAAGATACTTTAAGAAATGGCGTCTCCGGTGATCTTGAGTGGGATTCTGCCATTTCCCTAGAGGAGGAGAATGAAGGTGAGACAACAATATGATGATCAACCATTACGATGATGGCCAGGCAGTGGTGCTATAAGGAGCGCTTTGGGATATTTGATCACTGGAAAGTATTCATGGACAAAGGACTATTCTCATGGGATGGATTCCACCTGAGTAGGGAGGGAAACAGATTTCTGGGATGGAGGTTGGCACAACTGATTAAAAGACCTTTCAAACTAGGTATCTGGGGGAGACAGTTGGGAGATGTTCACGTATTCTCCACACCTGCTTGTAATACTGAATGGGAAGAAACTCTAGTAAGAAAGGATATAGCAATGGAGAAAGGAACAACAGAAGTAGGAGAATGGACATCAAGAGGAAAGATAGTGCCAATACCAATGATAGCTCAGGTAGGTGATACTGGCAGCATAACGACTGTACCTAAACAGGTGAGGAATCTGGGCAAAGCAATACAGAAACTACTAAGATTTCAGTACACCAAAGCAAGGAGCCTGGGTAACAAAATGGAGGAATTAGAGTTACTGGTGCAGAAAGTGATTTATTTGAGCATAAGCTTTCGTGAGCTACAGCTCACTTCATCGGATGCATACTGTGGAAAGTGTAGAAGATCTTTTTATATACACACAAAGCATGAAAAAATACCTCCTCCCACCCCACTCTCCTGCTGGTAATAGCTTATCTAAAGGAGGAGGTATTTTTTCATGCTTTGTGTGTATATAAAAAGATCTTCTACACTTTCCACAGTATGCATCCGATGAAGTGAGCTGTAGCTCACAAAAGCTTATGCTCAAATAAATTGGTTAGTCTCTAAGGTGCCACAAGTACTCCTTTTCTTTTTGCAAATACAGACTAACACGGCTGTTACTCTGAAACCGGTGCAGAAAGTGAAACCACATATTATAGGGATAACAGAAACATGGTGGAATAGTAAAGATTGAAGTACATGTATTGAAGGGTATGGGCTGTTCAGGAAAGACAGAAATAAAGGTAAAGGTGGTGGAGTAGCATTGTATATTAACAATGAGGCAGACTGTGAAGAAATTAGAAGTGATGGAATGGATAAGACAGTGACTGTGTCAAAATCACTTTAGGGAAGAAAGCTACCACAGATTCCCCAGGGATAGTGCTTGGAGTATGCTATAGACTCCCAGAATCCAATTTGGATTTGGATATGGATAGAGACATCTTTAATGTTTTTAATGAACTCAATACTACTCAATACTATACTGGGAATTGTGTGAGATACTGATTTCCCAGATATAGATTGGAGGACAAGAGGGCCCAGATATTCCTGGATGTGATAACTGACAGATTTCTTCACCAAACCAACAAGAGGTGATGCCACTTTAGATTTAGTATTTGGTGAGTAGTGAGGATTTCACAGAACTGTGTGTAGAGGACAACCTTAATTTGAGTGATCTGGAGCTAATTCAGTTTAAATTAAATGGAAAAACTGGAAAGAGTCCAGCAGAGGGCAACAGAAATAATTAGGGGGCTGGAGCACATGACTTATGAGAAGAGGATGAGGGAACTGGGATTATTTAGTCTGCAGAAGAGAAGAATGAGGGGGGATTTGACAGCTGCTTTCAACTACCTGAAAGGGGGTTCCACAGAAGATGGATCTAGACTGTTCTCAGTGGTGGCAGATGACAGAACAAGGAGCAATGGCCTCAACTTGCAGTGGGGGAGGTTTAGGTTGGATATTAGGAAAAACTTTTTCACTAGGAGGGTGGTGAAGCACTGGAATGGCTTACCTAGGGAGGTGGTGGAATCTCCTTCCTTAGAGGTTTTCAAGGTCAGGCTTGACAAAGCCCTAGCTGGGATGATTTAGTTGGGGATTAGCCCTGCTTTGAGCAAGGGGTTGGACTAATTGACCTCCTGAGGTCCCTTCCAACCCTGATATTCTATGAATCTATGATCAGAAAGGACTATCATGATCATCTAGTCTGATGTCCCGAATATTGCAGGCCACAGAACCTCACTCACCCACTCTTGTAATACTCTGGCTGAGTTACTTAAGTCCTCAAATCATGATTTAAAGACTTCAAGTTACAGAGACTCCACCATGGACTCTAATTTAAGTCTGCAAATGACCCGTGCTGCGGAAGAAGGCAAAAAAAACCCAGGGTCTCAGAATAATAATAATCATCTCATTCTTGTTTTCACTATAAATACATCTAAGTGCTGGTGTTAGGCAAAGTGAGGATTCTTCGTTGAATCTTTAAAGCTGGTATGTACTGTTCCTCTGGAAACAGCTGGCCTGGTAATTGTGTGCGTGTTCAGTGGGTAAAGGGCTGGACACTGCAGGGAATGCTTGGAGGACGCAGGGGGTTGGTGGTGCCTGTCACTCCCTGCAGAGAATGAGCAAATTCCTCCTCGGAGGCCTGGAAGGTAGGAAGTGCTTGTGATGCCAAAGGCTATTGGTTTCAGGGAGCTGATCCACAGCAGGCAAACACAAGTCTCCTTCATGCTAAGGCCAGGTGGCAGTGAGGTGCCTCACAACGTTGGGTACCCCCAAGGAGTGTCATAGTGCAGAAGCTTCCAAGAATATTTTTTTGAGATGTGCCAGATATTATATGCACATGGGTTCTTCACAGATTATTATATCTATAAATTCTATATATAGCTCTGTGAGCTAGGGGATTGAATTCTGGCTCCATGAAGGAGGATCACAGAACTTCCTGCAGGAACTTAAATCACTGGAGGGTATCACAGGGTAGCTGGCTCTGTGGATAGACTAAGCCCAGCAACCCTGGACCAGAACAGGTAAACCCATTCCAGGCAGTTAAAGAGGGCTATCCCTGGGTCTATAAAGAATTGCTAGTGGGGAACTAGGGGAGATTGATTGAGACAGGTTGTGCTTTGGGGAGGGGAGACCCACACTGAAGTGGAGTTAGCTCCTGAGGTGGGTCCCTGGAGCAAGGGAAGCATCTCTGGGGCTGTTGCTACAAGAAGAGAGCAGAGCTGCCAGGGAAACTGCCAGGAACTGGAGTGCCAGAGACCCCTGGGAAGGGTGGCCCTGAAACCTGGGGCCAAGGCAGGGTGACCTGACAGCAAGCGTGAAAAATCAAGACAGAGGGTGGTGGGGGGTAATAGGAGCCGATATAAGAAAGACCCAAAAATCAGGACTGGCTGTATAAAATCGGGACATCTGGTCACCCTAGGCCAAGGATTGAGTTAAGACTGTTTTCTGTTTGTTTGCTATTTCTGTTAAGGAAATAAACTTCCTTGATAAAGACTGAGCAGGGCAGTGCATGTTTTGGAGCTGGGGAGAAGCTGACAGGGTAATCAATGCAAACTCCCGATGCATAAACAACTATGCAGAAGTAACACCTCTTGGGGAGAATTGCATGAACAGACATGAGATGTTAACCAAGAGGGCAAAACCCTGCTGGAAGGGTCTACATGTAGAAGATGGGTGACACCTGGTAAGCTTGGCATGCATGTAGACTGTTTATTCATTTATGATACATTTTCTCTGTAATGCTTTTGTTCTAAATAAATATACTGTGCTCTGTGCAAGTTGGCTGATCACTGGTAAACTCTGTCAGAGCCCTGGGAGAGAGCAGAGCAGGCATTGCACTAATCTCAGACTGCTGGGATAAGTAAGGAAACTGCAACCCTAAAACTCTGGTCTGGAGGGCCAGGAATGCAGATTCCCATCCATAGACAGATGATTGCTACAGGCAGCGAAACCTGGAACTGTGACACCTCACCTATTCACTGGAAGGTAGGTAAAAGGAACAGGTATGGGCAGGCTAGAAATCCAGAGCCTAAAGAACATACATTTTTTTTCACAGAACGTATTTAGTGATATGTGTATCCTATGCACCTTCTCTATGGGTATGTCCACACTGCAATGTAAATTTAGGGTTAGTGGGACTTGAGTCAGCTGACCCGTGTTAGGGAACCCTGGGCTTGAGCATCTACATTGTATTTAAACTCTATGTTAAGACTTTTCTAACCCATGCTGAAACCTAGGACTCTGGGATCCACACTGCAATGTGCATACCCAAGTAACCATATCCCAGAGTCCCTACTACCCCGACCCAAATGTGGCTGCTCTACCCTAGGACTGTAGCGCACTGTGAGAAAACTTTACCTCCCATCCTGCACATTACCAGGAAGCAGCTCACCTTGCAAAAGGTTTGACCCTGGGTCCCAGCTTGACTTGAGCTTGGACCTTCCAGGCCTGCAGGGTCCAGAGCCCTAGCCTGGATTAGCTCAATTGCAGTGTAGACATAAGTGGGGTTAACCTTGCACCTGGGCTTACACTATAGTGTAGACATACTAACACATTTCATAATCATGACATTCTAACTAATGTTAAGTGTATCTGGCTCTGCTAGTGAGGTTGCTGGATATAATGTTGTCCTGTGTCTGCACGTTTTTCATCTATCATCGGTGCATACACTTGTAATACACTCATTGCCATATCCAAGTGCTCTACAAAAATAAGGGATACATCCACACTCCTCCTTTCCCTCAGTTTAATCAGGGTTCTCATATTGGTCACATCCTGTTGACAGACTACCAAGAACTCCAATGTCAAGACAACTCCCAGCAGTGTTATTTCAGAAACATCTGCACTAGCAGGTGAGCTTCACATCAGACCCTAATGGTCGAGAGGGTTTTTTTTTTTTTTATAATCCTTTGGCAATACTTGAATTCTTGTCATGCCAATACAGTCTCATTGAACTGTACTGATTCAGGCTCAGCAGCCCGATATTTTGTGGAAATGAGTCTAAGTGTGGGCCTGCACAGCGATGGCCATGTCCTACTGACACCGATAGACACAAACCTGGGCTCTCTTAGCTACAGCTTCCACATTAAGCCTACCTAATGATTTGGGCAGACAGTAAGGTGACGAAAAATATTTAACCAGTAAGTAAGCAAAAAAATAAGTAGCCAGCTAATGAACCCATACACAGAGATATACTACTTTAAAGGGTATTATGAGCAAGCTGCACTTTACTAAGACATAATGTTGTGATCGTTTTAGCTCATTAAACCATTATTGATCTTTCAGTTTTGTAGTAAATCCACTTTATTTGATACTCACTGTTCCTTTTCTGTAGCCGTTGCTCTCATAATTTGCTGCATCCTCAGAACTGGAGCCATCCCCACTGTGGTGGAATACACATAACATAACTCCAATTTTAAAAACTGTTGGCTTATTAGGTCTTTAGTATGAAAATGATCTCTAACTGGCTAGGTTATCAGACTGGGACTGACACAACCGTTTGTGTAATAATAATAACTTTAAGAAACAACCTCTCCCTCTTACCACTTTGTCCCATGACTTTTAGTTTATTAATTGATTTTCTAAATGGGTTGATTTCTCAGATCTTAATTAAAAAATCATTATGCAAATAAAATCAACAAACAGGCCATTTTAAAATGCAAAGGTAGGTGATTAGGTTTTTTTAACTTCTTGTGCCAAATTCACTATTTTACATTAGTGGATACAGCTCCACTGAAACAAACACACAAAAGAACTACAAACATGTAAATAATGAAAGGGGCCCTTTTTATCATCTTGATCACTTTGATTGTACATCCCATCCCCCCCCCCCGATCCTTTATGGTCAATTTAGATTGTACATTGTTCAGAGTAGGAACTGGTTCTTCAACTTTGTAATGCATCAGAGGTGTCCCACAAGGCTCAGCCTTAGTCCATCCTACTAACATTTATATGAACTCGAGGAAGCTGGTTTGACAACATAGATTGAAATGCCAAGAATGTGCAGAAAATATGTAGCTCTACCTGTTTTACATCTGCTGTAAACAACACCATCTCCCAGCTCTCTCTGTGGTTGTGATCAGCTTCAGCCAGCCAACCAGGCAAAAGAGATGTAGTACGAGGGTGACCAGATGTTCTGATTTTATAGGGACAGTCCTGATTTTTGGGTCTTTCTTATATAGGCTCCTATTACCCCCCACCCCCGTCCCAATTTTTCACACTTTCTGTCTGGTCACCCTATGTAATACTGACAGGAAGAAGGAAGTATTTTGAAGAATTTTCATAGCTTTCGGTCCTTTTGGACTCCTCAGTGTTTTTGGAGCATAGTCACGGTTGTGTAAAAAGTACACTTCCACTTACAGCTGGCCAGAAGCCTGCATTAGGGCTGTCCAACCAGACACAGACCTCATGATAGTGATCCATGCATTTGTGACCTCAAGACTTGCTTACTGCAACTCATTATGTGTAGGGAGAAAGCCACCCACCCTGAAATAACTCAAACCAGGGAAAATGCAGCAGCGTTATCTACTTAGGGCATGTTAGTCACTACAGAGACTATACCAATTTAGTATGTCATCATAGTTGTGCCATCACAGCCCCGTAGTGTAGCTGCAGCCTACTCTGATGGAAGGGGTTTTTCTGTCAGGTTAGGAAAACTCCTCCCCGAACAAAGTTATCTGAGGGATGGTCTACATTGGGAACTTACATCAGAATATCTAAGTCTCTTGGGCATATAAAAAATCCACACCCCTAAAGTAGGGTTGCCAATTTTGGTTGGACATATTCCTGGAGGTTTCATCACATGACAATCTTTAATTAAAGATTAATCTTTAATTCCTGGAGACTCCAGGACAATCCTGGATTGGCAACTCTACCTGAGAGACATAGCTATGCCAACGTTACCCCTGGAGTAGACAGCATTAGGTCAACAGAGTAATTCTTCTGTTGACCTAGCTACCATCTCTTGAGGAAGTGGATTACCTACACCAAGAGGCCTAGGTAGTGTCTACACTGAAGCAGTAAAGCAGCGGCTGCAGCTTTGCCGCTGTAGCGCGGTGGGTGGTGCTCAGCCTTTCCAGACCACTTTCAGGAGTCTAATTTGTCTTGCATACCCCCCAGTTACACCTCACTTAAAAATACAAAAGTGTCACAGCACACTATTAGTGGTAAATTGCTTACTTTCTCATTTTTACCCTATAATTCTAAAATAAATCCATTGGAATATAAATATTGTACTTATTTTCAGTGCATAGTTCACAGAGCAGTATAATGTCATTGTATGAAATTTTAGTTTGTACTGACATTGCTAGTGCTTTTTATGTAGCCTTTTGTAAAACTAGGCAAATATCTAGATGAGTTGATGTACCCCCAGGGGCATGCGTACCCCTGGTTGAGAATCACTGCTGTAGTGGTTTAAGTATAGACAGACCCTAAGTTGACAAAAGGACTCTTTTTTCATACCCTGCCGCATGTAACTATACTGAATCAACTTTTCAGTGTAGTACAGGCCTTAAAAACACAAGTTACTAAAAACACATTATCCCACTGCCCTGCTGTTTGCACTGGCTTCTCATTAAGAACAGAGGCCAATTCAAGGTCTCAGTCCTGATATTTAAAACCATCCATGGGACTGGATCTAGCCACCTGAGAGATCACCACTCTGCCACTATGATCTGCCATGAAATCTCCATTCCGCTGGAAAAATGAAATTGTTGATCAATGACCATTATGGTCCACGACCTTAACACTATGTATGTTCAATAATATGTTTAATGCCTTAACACCAACACTATCCTAGAATCCAGAGCTTTTTAAGTTGGTGAGAGAAGAAATGAAGAAACTTAGAACTAGAAGTATTTCCTGTCATTTATTTTGTTAATTTTGCAGATTTCTAAAATCGGTTTTTAAAAAAAAAAAAAAAAAAAAGGATTTTCAGTTCCTGCTCCGAGAAGGTGGCCAGCTGTATCTTGTGCTGCTGCTACTATGGCAACACATCTCAGCTGTGCTCTCGCTCAGTAGGCTGGCTGGCACAGCGTGCTTGTTCTTGTGCTGCCCCCCTTCATTAGGGCCAGTCAGGCAACATGTGAGTGTGCGAGCTGCTGCTGCTGCCTAGAAACAGACAAATGGCAGCACTCTCCCTCCACTCAACAGCCAGATGAAAGCTCAAAGATAATTAAGTGTAAACACAGTCTGATCTCTGCCTTGGAAAAATTAACATATATGTGACTCTACTGTTAGCAAATATTATCTTTATTTACCCAGTACCCGAAAGTGAGCTAGGCATCACACAGAACAGAGAGTGAGGGAAGTTCCTACCCTAATGCACTTACCATCTAAATAAGGTCAAGAAAGATGTAAGTGAAAAGGAAAGAAAGAAAAGGAAGTGGGTAGAGGAAGGGGAGGATGAGTAACAACAAGATCATCTGATATTTATTCATTCCTGTTAATGTGTTTTTGGGGGGTTTGGGGGGTAACTGCAGTTGAAACGGGAAAGAAATTGTGGGGAAGGGACAATACCATAGGCCTGAAAGAGGGGAAGAAAAGTGACAGAGGAAGACTGAGGGGAAAAGAGGAAGAGGAGGGTGGCAGGTGAAAGAGCCTCTCTCAGACTCCTTCCAGTTGGAGGAGCAATATAAAGAGTTTTACATAAACAGTATTAAGATTAGATTCCGTAGCAGATTCAAGATCAATTTCCATTATTTAGAAGAAAATGTTAAGATCTTCTTAGACATTAATTTATTAATTAATCACACCAGATTTTGGAAATCTCCAACTCCAGTCTTTCATATTTTGATATTTTTAAATATTTTGCCAAAAAATATTTTAAATTATTTTAAAAAATGATTAAATGTTCATGATGGTTTTTGGAGGGTTTGGGGGCTACAAATAGCTATAACGCTAGTTGGAATTCTTGGATTTTTTGAAAATGTTGATGTAAATTTTTTTTAAGTGAATTTTTTACCAGTTTATCAGCTTTAATTAGACCCCATATGTAAGATGATGGTGATTTCAGAAAGTAACGGGACTCAACAGGGAGGCCTGTGAAAGTGAGTTAATACTATTAGGACAAACATGATCACACTTTTGTTATACTTCTCTGTTATAACCAGTAAAAGGAGTTTATTTTATTTATTTATATTTATCAAATCTCAAAATCTCTCTTGAAACTGGAAAGAGGTCACTACATTGTCATTTTCATAGCCGCTCTCTCTCTGGAGAATGTCTCTTGATCACCAGGGTATAACCAAAGAAGAGACCTGTTTTTCAGGGGCTAAGGATATCCTTGGCAGGGAGACGAAAATGGGAAGAGGGGCCCCACAGTCAGTGTAGTGACACAAAACTTCCAACAGGTAGCCTCCAGCCAAACACCTAGATCTGCAGGTGTTTTGGTCCAATTTCAGCTGCTTGTTTTAGGGATGAAGGACAAACTGCAGGGAAGCCAGAACCAGGGAAGCTGCTGGAGCAGGTGCTGCAGTCGCTGTTGGGCTATTGCACAGCAGCTCCCCCCTGTGGCTAAGCCGAACCCAGCAGCAGAGGCAGTGCCAGTTGGATGTGGTTTCTTCAACAGAAAGGAGCTAAGGAGTGCATCCCAATGCATCCGATGAAGTGAGCTGTAGCTCACGAAAGCTTATGCTCAAATAAATTGGTTAGTCTCTAAGGTGCCACAAGTCCTCCTTTTCTTTCTAAGGAGTACAGTGACTAGAAACTGTTACTTCTTTTCCAGGAGGACAAGGGTGCTGCAGACTGATGCACTTATTTGCCACATTCCTAGACAGGAACCAGGAGGCGAGCTCCCCATGATGGCTGCTCTAAACCCATGTCTATAGGTAGCTATGGATACTATTTGAATTTGGGATTCTCTGAGAACAATTTGTTTATTCTCCGAATAAGTATTTGTTAGTTGATCAGCTACAGAACCTGATCCTCCACTCTATTCCACCAGTTTTATGCCAGCCTCACTCCTCTGACTTCAGTGCAGTTACACTGCTGTAAAACTGGTGTAACAGGGTGCACAGTCAAAGTGATGGGGTCTAATTTTCCATTCCCTTGCAGCTCATATAGTCATTATAGTTAGGGTGACCAGATGTCCCGATTTTATAGGAACTGTCCCAATATTTGGGTCTTTGTCTTACAGAGATGCCCATTACCCTCCACCCCCGTCCCGATTTTTCACACTTGCTCTCTGGTCACCCTATATATAGTATCATAAGTATTTATATGGCTCCCATTACCATAGTATCTGAGTGCCTCACAGTCATTAATGTATTTATCCTCACAACACCTCGTGAGATAGGGAAGTGATATTATCCCCATTTTACAGATGGGGAATGAAGGCACAGAGAGACTAAAGTCACATCTGTACTGCAAACAGCAACCAAAGAAAAAGAAAAGAAACCCATGGCAGTGAGTCTCAGAGCTTTGGTAAACTGTGCTGCAGGGATATATAGCTGTGCAGACATTTGGGCTTGGGCTGGAGTCTGGGCTCTGAGACCATCCCCTCGGTGGATTTCAGAGTCCAGGCTCTGGCCTGAGCCCAAATATCTACATGGCTATTTTTAGCCCCAGAGCACAAGGCCCAGTCAGTTGACCTGGACTCACACTGCAGGGTTGGGGTTTTTTTGCAGCGTAAACGTACCCTAAACGACCATTTGCCCAAGGTTATGCAGGAAGACAGTGGAGAAGCAGAGAATTTAACCCAGGTCTCCTTAGTCACAGCCTAGCACCCTATCTGCTGGGACATCCTACTCCTCCTGTAGAAAGTGAATGAGAAATGGGTGCAAACACTGTTAATGAGTGAACTTTGATTTCGTAGCATTTTATATCCACTTTGCACAGGCATGAAAGTGCAAGTCAGTGGAGAATCAGCCCGACAGTTGCTTATTTAAACTATTGGCCTGATCCTGGAAATAGCAGGCATAGGGCTTACTGCTATGAGTACTCAGGACTACTCATGGTGGAGAACTGTGGATCTGATCCTGCTCCTATTGCAGTCAACGGCAAAACTTCCATTGACTTCAATGGGACACGATCAAGCCCTTTGCCCATAGACAAGAGTCTGCAGGAGTCTTACATTGTACCATATTTTTAGACTGTTTTATTTTTCACATTTAATTTGTTCTCTTCTGTTGTGTGTATTTTCTCACAGTTGCATCCTTTTTTTGGCTCTCTTTTTAACTCTAAAACTGTAATACAAAGGAAACCAAAACAAAAGTAGGCCTTTTCAAAGTAAAGACTATCCCGCATTAATTTGAATGGTAAGAAACAGAAAACAAAACTACATATAGAATGCATTTCAATAAATCACAATTACTGTAAGTGCCAATACATTGCTTAAATTGTGAGGATTAGCAATCAAGATGCACTAGTATGATTAAACAAGTGTTCACACCACTGGTGCTGACCACTTATATTTTTGCTCTTATTTAGTTTCTCAGCATTTTTAAGCTCTTGTTTTAGTTTTGTCATAGATTTCCTGCACTTAAGAGCCATCTGCTGAAAATGTCAAGTGCATGGAAGTGTGATTTTGTGTTCAATTAGGTGTGCAACTGCCACTTTTTAAAACTGGAGCCTTTGTATTAATGACAATATTTAATTAGATTGCATTATTATAGGAAAATGCAATTCTGTTATCAATTTTCAGTAGGCAATGAAGCAGATTTTAAAGAAAATTGTATTAATGCACCTTTTATAATTAAGAACATTTAAATCCAAACCTGTGATTTTTTTTTTTAGCCAGAAGATAGCAATAATGAGCATAGAAGGAAGAGCTCTTCTTGATATGTATTCCATCGTAGTGATACCTAAAAAAATACAAAATGTGATGGACTGACAAGTATACAGTTTGCAAGACCAAGTCATCTCTGAACTCACATCTGTATTCCGCAAGCAGCTCGCAATTCTTTTGAAATAAGAAAACAAAGGTAGAAAACTGTATTTATTTTTAAAATTGTTTAAATCTTATTTTGTCTAATGTTTGAATAAGCACATTTTGACAAACTTTTTTTTAAAAAATAACGTTACAATCACTTTTTAAAACAGCCTTTGTAATTTAATAATAAAGTGTTTGTTAGTTTTTTAAAAACTATCAACCCTGGAGCAGTGTGGGGAGTGCAGCCAACCTATACAGCAGAAGCACAGAGACTAGGGCAGGATCCTCATTGAGGTCAAAGAAGCTACTTCAGTGGAGTTACATGAATTTATACCAACTGAGGATCTGGCCTCCCATCTCCAGTCATGGAAGATTAAAACCACTTCCGGTTAAGGATGCCACCTGTCCAGTTGCTGCCTGAGGAATTAAATCTCTTGTTTTTTGAAATCCCCCACTAAGCACTGGCACCTCTTGTTGATACTGGGGTGGTGTGGAACCACTGTTCACACTGCTGTCATGCCACTGTACAGCTTCTGAAGTGCCATTTCCCCACTGGCTTTTTACCTGATACCTATTGGACAGTAAACAATTCTTAGTGGGCCCAATTCTGACCATACTAAGCCAGCAGAGATTTCCCCTTTCCTCAGGGTTACTCTCTCATGGACAGGGCCGGCTCTAGGCACCACCAAACCAAGCCCGTGCTTGGGCGGCACTTTTCAAGGGGTGGCACTCTGGCCCTTTTTTTTTTTTTTCGCTTTGGCTGCACTCTGGCTTTTTTTTTTTTTGGCGCTTGGGCCCGGCCCTGCTCATAGAGTTTTAAGGCCAGAAGGGACCACTAGATCATCTAGTCTGACCTTCTGTATAGCACAGCCCATCAACCCACCCAGCAACCGCACACTAACCCAACAACTAAAACGAAACCCCATGGGCAGCGGGTATAATGGGCCAGGGAAGGCTCTGGTTTCCCTGTCTGGAGCCGTTGCCACAGGACGCTGGACTGAGGCTGCTTGGGCTAGCCGGGGCTGGCCTGGGATTAGGGCCGGCCTGGGCTCCTCAGGTGGTGGGTGAGGAGGGGGCTCAAGGTTCCAGCCAGCCCAGGACTTCTCCCACTGCAGGAGTGGAGGGGCTCCGGGCTCCTGCCATGGGGGGTGGGGCCTCATGCAGAAGGGGCAGGGCATGGGGCTAGCCTCCCCAAAGGGGAGGTCCATCTGGCGCCCATGACGAAACCAACATATTACAACCCACAGGAGACTAGTCTATTATGTGCCACAAGTAGAGTATAGGAAAGAACATGGTGCACCAGTGCCTAAGGCCCCACAATATCAGGGGAAATGATTGATATACCCAGATGGTCCTGGCAAGTGACTCACCCACAGGCTGCAGAAGAAAACAAAAAACCTCCAAGATGACTGTCAATCTGACCTGGAGGGAAATTCCTTCCTGATCCCAAGTATGGTGATCAGTTAGACCCTGAGCATATTAGCAAGCCCCAGCCAGCCAAGCACCAGAGAAAGAATGCTCTGTGCTACTTCAGGGCCCTGGCCCTCCCTGCATTGTGTCCCATATCCAGATGCTTCAGTGGAAGAAGATTAAAAAAAAAAAATCCCCCCAAGTATACTAGGGGCGGGGAGGGAGGAACTCCCTTCCTGACCTCTGCTGGGTGGCTGGCTAAAATCCTGAAGCATGAGCTGTAGGAACATAGGACTTAAACCAGAGGTGAACTCCAGAGCTGTTGAACCTAGCCCTCATCATCATAATAAATAACCCTGTCATGCAACTGCACTCATAAATTTATCCAGCTCTTTCTTAAAACTAGTTAAGTGGTCTGCTCCCACAACTCCTACTGGGAGGCTGTTCCAGAACCTCACCCTTCTGATGGTTAGAAACCTTCTTCTAATTTCCAGCCTGAATTTGTTAATGGCCAGTTTATACCCATTTGTTCTAATGCCAACATTGTCCTTTAGCATAAATAACTTTTCACCCTCTCTAGTATTTGCTATCAATAAATACAAATGGGAATTAATTATATCCTCCCTCAACCTTCTTTTTGCTAAACAAGCTGAGCTTGTCCAGTCTACTCTCATAAGATAGATCCTCCATTCCCGTGTCATCCTAGTCGCTCTTCTCTGCACCTGTTCCAGATTAAATTAATCTTTCTTGAACATGAGTGACCAGAATTGTACACAATATTTCAAGTGTGGTCTTACCAGCACCTTGTGCAATGGCATTAATACTTCTCTATCTCTACTGGAAATGCCTTGCCTAATCCATGCTAGGATCACATTTGCCATTTGCCTTTTTTACAGCTGCATGATATTAGTGGCTCATTGTCATCCTGTGATCACCTTAAGTGTATGACCGAGCACGTGGTACTGTTGAATTTCATCCCATTTCTGTTTTTTGAGTCTTCAAGATCATCCAGATTTTCCTGTATAATGTTCCAATCCTCCTGTGTATTGATGTTGCCTCCCAACTTAGTATAATCAGCAAATTTCACTAGCACACTCCTACTTTTCATATTTAATAAAAATATTGGATAAGATTGGTTCCAAGACTGATCCTTGAGGAACTCCATGAGTAACTTCCCTCAGTCCGATAATTCACCTTTCAGCACAAAACAATGCCTTCTCCAGTTTAGCCAATTCCTTATCCACCTTACTATGTTTCTACTGAGCCACATCATCCCTAATTTAACTAATAATTTTCCATGTGGCATTGTGTCAAATGCTTTACTGAAGTCCAAATATATTAGACCTGCTGCATTTTCCTTACCTTACCCCCTTCAAAAAAACCCAAAACATTATTTTCTAAAAGAAGAAAATCAGGTTACTCTGGCATGATCTTTCTTTGGTAAACCCATGTTGCATTGCACTCCCTTTACCATTTACCTCTACGAATTTCATTATTCCTCCCTTCACAGTTAGTTCTAAAATCTTGCATACCAATGAAGTCAGACTAAAATTGCCCAGATCACATTTTTTCTCCTTTATTAAATATAGGCATGATGTTAGCTATTCTCTAGTCATATTGTACTACCCCCAAATAGATAGATTTATTAAAAATCCTTGGTGCAATACTAGTAATCCCCTGTGCCAGTTCTTTCAATATTCTGTGGTAGAAATTATCCGGTGTCCCCCGCCCCGATTTGAGTGCATGGTATAGAACCAGTGTAGGCAGTTTGTGTACCAGCCACCCCTAATCCCAGGTTAGGGGATGTGTCAGACTGTGCATGTGAGTGTATGTCAGAGCTTCACTGTGCTGATACTATGCTGGTGTAAAGGACCTAGTTTGCTCTGGCATCAGCTATGTGTATTAGTCAAAAATCTAATGTGAGAATGGCACCACAGTAATTGAAAGTGATGGGGCCAGGCTGATACAGAAGATTTGTTAGACGATCTAAGTAAACTATGCCACTTTCAGAATCAGTATTTTAATTGCAGTCCTTTCATCTTTATTAAGCAAAATTCTCATGCAATTGGCATACCTAAAGGCCTTGAAAATAAATCATTTTTTTTCTTCTGTTCAGCGGTTATGAATTTGGACATTAAATCAATGGATTAAAAGTCAATGGGACTCAATTCTGTATGGGAGTGGGAGAGGGGAAAATCCATCAGGGAGCCAGTAACAATTTATAACAGTTCCATTATGAGCCAGATTGTGAAGGGCCACTCAATGGGTGCACAGGGACAGAAGAGACTCCCTGCCTTTAGGACCTCTTGCATAGGACTGGTCAAAATAAGAGTCCTTGGGCTTACCTGATCACAAGAATCACTCTGCTTCCCTCAGACACAATGCCTCTGGAGTGCCTTACTAGGGTAATGAGCTTCTGCACCCCCCTAACACAAGTCGGTGCTTCAAAAGCACCAGAGTACTTTAAATAGTGTTTTTTAAGTTTTAAAAATTAAAATTATCTTGAATTCATATGCTAAAAAACAGCTTGGATATGGTGACTTTCATTAAATTAATCCTACTTTAGTTTACTGGTAACGCCATCAATCACAATACAGCTGTTCTTGTGATTACAGACATTCAACAAGAACCTCAGCTAGGGTAGAGCAGGGTCTCAAGTTAACAGAGCTGAGGATACAGTTATTTATATTATTTCCCCCCTAAAAAGGGTGTAATTAACATTTTAAAATAAAGCAGTAAATGAAATAAATAAATAATACCTGGCACTTCCCCTTGTGCCCAGCCTTCTGGTCCCCAGATCTGGAAAAACTAAGCGAACAAGCTAAAAAACACAAAAGATAAGAGTTACCTGGGTGAGTCATTAACATATAAAGATTTATCTGATTTGTTTTCCTCTAATTGTTTCCATTACTGCACATCCCCTCACAAACTGCTGTGATACCTGTTCTCCCAATAACACTCAAATAGTAATTGCTGAATTAGCTGGTGTGCATCTCTAATATGTTGCCAATATGAAGCCCAGTCTGGCACACCTTACTCAGTCAAGTAGTTCTTACTCACACAAGTAGCCCCAATGACTTTAGTTAGCCTTCTCACGCTTGCAGGATCGGGTTTGACTTATCAATTTTTTTTTATCAAGTTCATCAAGTTGCCGAGTATCCCTTTGCTCATATTGAAGGAAATGTGAATTGAAATCATTCGGCGCCTCTCAAGATTAGCACCATGTAAGCCTGTAAGTGTAATAATCCAAATTGCTATTATTACACACACAGTAGGAGTATGAGCTATCTTATAAAGCTACAGACAAAACAAGAGAGCTCATGCTACCTTTCCTTTTAGAACAGGAACAGATTATCAAATACACAATGCATCTACTCTAGATAAACCGTGGGAGTCTTCGTTGTCCAGGGTAGGAACAAAATGAATCAAGTATGAAGTTGTTTGGTGTCAAAGGCCTTGTCTATACTAGACATTTTTTTTCCCCAATTGCCCTAAGATGCAGCTCCCACATTGGTAGTAATGATGGGAGTTCTAATGTAACCACGTTGGTAGTGTCTGCCAGCATTTTTACCACCGTGTTACCTCTATTTGATTGAAACTGAGTTTGATGACACAGTATTAAAAATAAAGGCAATAATTATACAGCAATTAAATAATAAAAATATAATAAAACTATACAGCAATTAAACACCTGCAGCCGGCCCAGGTCAACTGACTCGGACTCATGGGGCTTGGGCTGCTGGGCTGTAAAACTGCTGTGTACACATTCAGGCATGGGCTGGAGCCTGAGTTCTGGGACCCCGTAAATGGGGAGGGTCCCAGAACCCAGGCTCCAGCCGAAGCCCAATCATGTCTATACAGCAATTTTTAGCCCCACAGTCCGAGTCCTGCGAACTCAAGTCAGCTGACCTGGGCCAGCTCAGCAGCCATGCCACAGGTCTTTTATTCCAGCGTAGACATATTCTAAAGGTCTTGGGGTGAAATCCTCGCAATGAAGCCAATGGTAAAATTCCCATTCATTTCAATAAGACAAGGATTTCATCCCTTGACTTGTCTACACACCAATTTGCACTAGTTTAACAAAATGTGTCTTTTAAAACCCAATCAATTAAACCACTGCAAGTTTGTGTGCCATATTTTGGTTTAAGAGTTGCTTATTTTGATTTAGCTTAATCCTGTGAAACAATAAACTACTCTGAAACTGAAATAAGAATAGCTACATACAACTTGTACAACTAAACTAAACTGATTAAAAAAAATACTTCTAATTAAACAGCAGCAAGTAAGTGTGAAGACAAGGCCTAACAGCTTGAATACCAGTGGAGTTGCACCAGTGGTAGCAATAGTGGGAAATTTTGAGCAAAAAATGCATAGGGTAACCATAGTCAAAAATGTTATTTTTTTTTTATTCACATGAATAAAGTTAAGCAGTATGCATCTGTTTGTTAGGACTGAATGATTTGGGTCTTAAAAGATAATTCCCCTGTTGGCTATAAAAGCTCCAGACTATTTGAAGAGTGACATTGTCTAAAGGACTTCTTTTACTCCTGCATCTTGCTTTGCTTGGATGATTCTATAAACACATACATATTCTGTGTGTGGCGCAAAATCTTCATAAGTAAATTTAATTTTTTTTTAAACTGATAAACAACATGAAGACCAGGATGCTTTGCAGCATCAAACCTTGGACAAAAAAAATACAGTGCTAATTGTTTATATAAAATATAAAGTTTTCAGTCTACACCCGAGAGGTTTGTTGGTATAGCTATACTGGCAAACCTTCCTATTGTAGACACAATTTAACTCTTATACCAGTTTGAAGAATAAAATAAGCTGTCCTAGCAAAAGGACTTTTTTGCCGGTATAATTTCATCTATGCTGTGTCTAGAGCTTTTGCAGGTATAGAAATGTCATTTAAAAAAAAATCAATCACATCTCTAATCAACATTACAATACCAGTAAAAGTTTTGAATGTAGACCTTACCTCAGAGAGAAAATAATGCAAATAAAATTCCCCAAGCAAGCCAAAGAGGGTATTATACCAAGAGATAGGATAGCAGCTTTCAAACAAAATCTCTCCCAGAATTCTACATTGAAGGTATTTTATTGCATAACTACTTATCCTTGTCTGTAAATTAAGCTCCCTTAGTTTGCAACATGATCAAACCCTGTACAAATATCTCTTTATGAATTTACACAAGGTCTCAGCCCATTATCTTAAACCCCATATATGCTATAAAAGCAATGTGCTTTGTACCTTTCCAAATGTAGCAGGATTTACTTGAGTCTGAGCATTCTGAGTGCAATTCTCTATATACATTTCATAAAGTAGACAACGGGGTATGCTGTATCCTTCACAAACATAGAAATTATCCGCTATCCTTTAAAACAAAATGGTACAAAATTTATATCAAATTATACAGTCAAGATTAGAATGTTAAATGTTATTGGCCTGATTCTGATATCACTCCAGGTTTACACTGGTACAACTCTGCTGATTTCCATAGAGTTATTCCTAATCTACAACAGTGTGAGATCAGAATCACATCCACTACTTCTACGTGGATCCATATTCTAAAGAAAATGGTACATCCTCACATATATGAATAAGAGACTGTTCTCAGGTTCCTTTGAATTCCCGTTGGAAGACCTATCAGTTCATACGTATCAAGAGGTTGTGTGAATATACTCCACAGAGCAACAAACCTATCAGATACTATGCAGGTTTTTTTTATACTATAGTTTAATAGTATCATAACAAAGTTAAAACTGACATGGAAAAGTATTAGTATCTCTAAAATGGGAAACTACTGTGATCTTCTAATGTATAATGCAAATATAAAAGGCTCCACAACCAAATGTAATATATTACTTATCTGTTTTCATTTTTAAAAGATGCTGTATAACAGGGCGTTACAAAAGTTAGACCTTACCAGAATACAAAGGGCCAAATTCTACTCTCATTCACACCTGTGAAATTCCACTGATTTTAGCACAAGTATAGAAGAGAGCAGAATTTAGTTTGATATTACTACTCAGTATCACTCCTGATATCCAGACTGCTCTTGATGTGCTTAAATCAGGGAATTGGCAACCTTTGGCATGCAGCCCATCAGGGAAACCTGCTGGTGGGCCAGGATGGTTTGTTTACCTGCAGCGTCTGCAGGTTCGGCTCATTGCAATTCCCACTGGCCGCGGTTCGCCGTTCCAGGCCAATGGGGGCCGTGGGAAGCGGCGACCAGCACATCCCTCAGCCCACGCCACTTCCTGCAGCCCCCATTGGCCTGGAACAGGAGTTCCAATTGGCCGAACCTGCGGACGCTGCAAGTAAATAAACCGCCCCGGCCCGCCAGTGGATTTCGCTGATGGGCCGCGTGCCAAAGGTTGCCAAACCCTGGCTTAAATGCTTGTCCTTGGGCCAAATCCCACTCACCTTACTCACCTGAGTGGTCACATTAAAGTAAAGTAAACTACTTGTGTGAGTAAGATGAGGAAGATTTTGAACGTAGTTTCTTGTTAGCCTAAGTTATTATCACCACCAGAAAAATACAGTTTAATTAAGGGATAATGCCAGTGGCATCCAGGCTGTCTAAGAATAATACCTCGTGTAGCACAAATACTGAAGCAAAACTGACGCATTTGTGGGAAATAAATGTTGAGACAGGGAAAAGATTAATTTTCAAAGAATGACTCATGGATCATATGAAAACATTCTATTACAGCGACTTTATTTCTGTTATACCAAATAATTTATGTCAATTTAATTATTTTAGCAGAGTGCCAGTTACTCACAGTACCCTTACTGACATTCAAACTGCTTTAGAAAACAGACTTATAAGCACTAGCTTATCCATGAAGTACAGGTTTTAAAATAGCATTGGCTATTTTTATTAGCAACCTGATTTCAGGCTGGCTAACATTTATCTTTCTGCTTTATCTTTTATCCTAATGGGTTAGGATTCCAACAATCTGGTTGGCTGAAACAGATTATTTGATATAACGGAGAAAGAACATTACTTCCGAGTATTCTAATGTGAGGGACTGGATCTGTTTCAACTCAGCTTCTTCCTCGTGCCTCCTCTCTTTTCTCCACAGAGTGTGTCCCCACTTCCGCTCTCTCCCTTTTAAAGAGACCCCCCCCCAGGCCTACCTCCCTACCTCTCACCCGTTTGCAACCTATGCCCCCATCCACCAAACAATTCTACAACCTCAGATTGTCACTCAGCCCACCACCTGAGAGTACTGCTTGGCCTTACCTCCCTGCACACAGCTGCTCTGTGCTTCCTGCCAGTTTCTCACCACCTCCAGCTTGACCGCCTGTTGTGAATGAATTGCTTCACAGCTAGAGGCAGGTATGAGCAACCAGCATCAAGGTAGTGAACAGGCAAAGGGCATGCTGAGATAATGGGGTGTTCCCATCATGGGGGTGAGGAAATAGTATTCGATCTAGTGAAGAGTCCTGACTAAACCTTGCCTCCCAGCCACCAGAAATCCTCTCTTCTCCTGGGTAAAGAGCCATTGGAAAACCCTTGAGAATTGATCATTCTTCCCTGAGGCATTAAACCTGGATCCAAATTCATCCCAGGTATACCATCACTGAAATCCACTGAATTACAACAGAGATTAATTTCTTTAGGGTTTTAGGCAGTTTTCTAGGAGACGAGAATGCAAGTTTTGTACTTCAATGATTTTTTCCAATAGCTTTGCCTCCGCATTTAATTATTTATTGACATAGTATTAGACTACTTTTGTTTTTAGTTATTTTTTTTCCAATCTTTTTTCTTAAAACATACCAAACATATTCTAGGTGCCAACATATAAAAGAAGTACAGAAGTACTATGCATCAGAAAAGAGAAAAGACGAAGAAAAAAATGCAATGTTTGGATTCCCATGTATTAACTACAATATTTCCAGCACATGGATTTTTGTGGCACATATCTAAACAAACAAACAAAAACTAAGGAAATAAAAATCAAGCAAGGAAAGGGCGGCAGGGGAGAAAAGAGACAAAGAGGAGAGGGAGTGTGTCGATTTATCTCCCATCGTTCAACCAGGTCTCTTGTAGAGCTGTTTAGTTGACCTGTTCTAGGAAACTGTCCCAAGTAGACTCATATTTTTCCAGGGTTTGCTGTCCATTGTATGTGATCCTCGGGGCCGGCCTTAGGGAAAATGGCACCCTGGGCAAACTTGTATTTTGGTGCTCCTGCCCCTCCATTGCCCATGGGCTCCCCACCCTCACTTCCCCCCCCAACCCCTGCACTGTTTCACCTTCAACCTAATCCCTGCACCTCCCTCTTGCACCCCTAACCGCTGCACTGTGCATGCCCCCTTACTCCAACCCCTGCATTCCCCACCTGTGCCCCAATCCCTGCACCCCTTCGCTCCTATCTCCTGCACCTCCCTCCTGCACCCCAACCCCTGCACTGTGCCCCTTCACCCCAACCCCTGCACTGTGCCCCCTTCACCCCAATCCCTGCACCTCTCTCCTGTGCCCCAACCCCTTCATGGTGCCCCCTCCACTCCTACCCCCTGCACCTCTCTCCTGAGCCCCTAACCCCTGCATCCCCCTCCTGCACCCACATGGGGAAACAGACCCACCTGGATACACAAAGCAGCTGGCATTGTTGCTCACTCCCCCACTGGACTGCTGCTCCTCTGCCCCAGGCACCCTCTGGGCTGCATAAGGAGAGAACAGGAGAGCAGCAGCTGCTGATGCCTCAGCATAGCCCAGGAAGGGAAGTGACCTGAATGCAGGGAGCCCTGGTGTTGTGTGTGTTGGGGAGGGAGGGGGGGGTGTGTGTGTGAGAGAGACAGAGACAGTGTGTGTTGTGCTGAGGTGAATGTGTGTGTGCCTGAGTGTATGAGTGCGCTGGCTCTTTAAGAAAGCACTCAGGGTCAGGAGCCTGAAGGCTTGTGTACAGACCCAGAGCGGCAGCAGCACACACACAGATTCCCCCTGTCCCATCACCCCAGCTCAGTGGAAATCGGGTGCATGGGTGAGGGGACACCCTGACATTAGCCACCCCCCACCCCGCCCCAGCAGACAGGAGGATGCTCCCAGTCCGGAGTGGACAGGGGTGGCTCTGGGGAGGAGGGAGGGACAGGAACAGCAGTGGGGGGAAGAGGGGAACCCCTGCTCTGGAGGAGTCACCTGGCTCCCACGGCTGGTTGTCCAACTGCAGCTCAGGTCTCTCCCCCCGCCTCCAGCTCTGCTGCTTGCCTGCCTGCCGCTTCCATCAGCCCACCTGGCCCTCAGCAGGTCAGGTGGGAATCCAAACCCTGCGCATGTCGCCCTCTTTGGCGGGCCGCCCCGGGCAGGGGCCCGGACGGCCCACCCCAAAGGCCGACGCTGGTGATCCTTTCCTTCGCAGCTAGGTCCACCAGTCCATTATACCAGCCTTCATGCCTAGTATTAGACTACTTTTGGACCAAAATCTTGTGTTTTTTTATTGTCAACATACCAAACAGAAAATAAAACTCAAACTTTTATAAACTTATCAAAGAAAGAATATAAGATGGTGATCTATGAGCTCATTGAGGAGAAAGGACGGTAGTGAGTGGTTAGGAGCTAGCCTTGGACTCATGTGACCAGTATTCAAGTTCCTGCTCTGCCACAGACTTCCTGTGTGACCTTGGACAAGTCACTTAGCCTCTCTGTGTCTCAGTTCCCCATCTGTAAAATACTATTATTTCTATTTCTCTACCTCATAGGTATACTGTGAGAATAAAAATATTAAAATATTGTGAGGTGTTCACATATTACCATAATGGGGGCATATACAGAATTAAGATCAGTAGGTGGTGTCAGTTTAAAATCCTTGAATGTGCTGTGTTGTTGTTTTAAACAAAGTTGACAAAGATATTACAGTCCACAGCCTAGAATCAAAATGGTAGATGTGATGTGGCTTGGAAAGACAGAGAGGCAATACTGGAAGTTTTTCTGCTCTATACAGTGTCATACACTAGTTAACTGTCCTGCCAAAAATGAAAGAACAGCCCTATGTAATAGGTACCAAATGCCAAAAAATGGTGAAGAAGGAAAATAAAAAGGAAACTAATTTTTCTAGGAGAAGATACCCCAGACCACTGGGGATTTTAACTTTTTCTAAATTTATTTTCTTGACAAGTAGCTGTTACATTGCATGACATGTTAATATTGTGTCTCACTGCTGTATTACATCACCGTCCCTTCCCAATTTTTAAACGAAGCACCACTATCACACACGAGGCATTTTGCCAAGTGGGTGTTGAATAACACAGGACAGATGAATGCATAGAAATTAGGACTGTCCAATGAAAAATGATTATGATAACTTTATCCCATCACACAAGAACTCACACCAACATTTACCACAACCATCATTTTAGCCTCAAGACAATGTAACTTCAAGAAAATACTGGTGCTGATTCACTATTTGTTACTGCACTCTACATGCCAACATGCATCGGCTGTACACTCCTGCTGCCATTCATACAGCATTTTAAAAGCTTGCCACTAAGAACCAGAGGATTGTCCTCTTTAACCATCTTTACACCTTCCATGCATCATCATTTAAAATAGGTGACACTGAGGCACAGCTCTGTAGCCACACATGCCAATATACATTAAGCGGGGAGACCAGGTAGTCAGCGTTATCGGCAGGTTCTGGTGTCAGAGCTACTGTTCTGCACTATACAATTTATGCCCTACTAGAACTGTTTCCATAACTTGAGCATATAGGACCCCCATAACAATCAAGATTTGTATCTTATGAAGCTATACCAAGGAGCAAGAGTTAAACTAAACTACATAATATCCCTCCTTGCAACGCAGGGCCTACTCTCTGGGTACCCAAGGGGCACATGGTGTGCTCACCCCTATATTCTGCAAGTGTCAAAACAGCACGATGGCCTGTCACCTACTATGTCGTGCAAAGGGGTGGCCACATCTCATCACAAATAGCCCAGCAGTGCGGGTACCAAAGACGCACATGGTGCATCACCTCCATGTCATGGGGGTGCCAGAGCCGTGGCCAGCGTAACGCCCCTCTCCGCCCCATGCCGGGGGGTGCCAGAGCCGTGGCCAGCGTAACGCCCCTCTCCGCCCCATGCCGAGGGGTGCCAGAGCCGTGGCCAGCGTAACGCCCCTCTCCGCCCCATGCCGAGGGGTGCCAGAGCCGTGGTTGGCATCTGCCGCCCTGGCTCTGGGGCTGCTAAAGCCCAGGTATGGCTCCTTTTGCAAACCACCCCGAGGGTCCGTCCATGCAGCGGGGAAAGGGAGGCTCCCTCCCCGGCAGGGCGGGGGCCGGCGGCACCCACCACTGGGTGATGGGTTGGTACAAGCGGCTGCTGTTCGGGGCAGCCTCCGCGCCCTCCGCCATCCTCTGCAAGCCCGGGGCGGGGGCGCTGCGGAGCCGGGCAGGGGCTACCGCCGCCGGGGCGCTGTTTACTTTAGAAGCCGGTTCCAGAGCGCGGGGCGCGCGAAGGCGGCTCCACGCGCGAAGCCCGCGGAGGCGGGAGGCGGGGCCGGGCTTGGCGCCTGGGGCTGAGGAGCCCGGCGGCTGTGGCGGCGGCAGCAGGCGGCCCATGAGCGGGGCCCAGCCGGTAAAACGCTGCCCGGCGGGAAGAGACACGCAGGGGGCGGGATCGCAGCCCCACCCTTGCAAGCAGGACAGCCTGTTTCGCGCCGCCGTAGCCCCGCCTTACCCCTCTCTCCAGCCCCATGTCCCTCTCGCCGCTCTCCTGCCCCCAGCCGGGGAGAACCGGCACAAGTCCGCCCGCCAGCCGCGCTTTCTTTAAATCATGGCTCCTGGCCTCCCTTCCCCGCAATCCGCAAACCCGACTCCCTCCGTCCCCTGATTTCCATCAGTCCTCAAACAGGCACCAGCAGGTTCCGTGCTGTTACTTAAAAAAAAAATTGCTTCGTCTCCCTATGCCCAATCCTGGGCCCACTGACAAAGAAAGTTTAGCTTGCGGCTTCCATCTTTGCCTTCACTGGGGACAAACGGGGCCCAATTCTGCGCAAATAAAGTCAGGTGGATGTTATTGAGCTTGACTTTCGGTGAAGTATACGTATATAACTGGAGACACTTAGTACCAAAACAATGAGATGCACAAAAGATTGCCCACAGCCTCTTTAAGAACGCTTGAAAATATAAAGGACATCTTAATATACACTGAGAAGTACCGTAGTTCACAAGCAGTCCTAGTTATTTTTCACTTCTAATAACCAAAATGTTCATAAAATGATATCCTGACATCTACAATATATTCAACAGTACGGATGACAGTAGTTTCTTTATCATCATCATAATCATAGCCCCAGTCCTGCAACTGGAACAGTGCAGAAAGAGCTTTTGATTTCAGTGCCACTACTCATGCTTAAAGTGAAGTATGTACGTAAGTGTTTGGCAGGATGAAAGTCTGAGGTACCCAGCAACATAAACGGTGAAATTTCTGACTCTTAATAGGGCCTTTCCTGGAACTCAATAAAACATTCCCAAATTTGAATTCTGCATGAATTGCATGTAGGAAAACGAATTACATGTAAATAATTATATGCAAAGATGTTGGGTAAAGGCATAAAGCAGCTGTTACGCAGCAGTACGTTTGGATAATGTAAGCGCTCTTTTCAATACATTTTTGTGAGCATTTTAAAGCATTACTTACAGGGTTTTATATAACGATGCCTTAAACTCCCATAATTTTTTAATTTCTCTTTACTATAGACAGATGAAAAGACTGTCTGCTCCACTGAAACCCTTCAAGCACTTTTCCATTGCAAGCATCCATTATGCAAAATGAATTTTATTACCACATGACTGACAATAATACATTATATATGGTCAGAGCATCTAAAAGCTTCCTAGTGGACAGAACTGAATTATATCAGAATTCTGCCTCTCAGAAACTGCCATGGCTTCTTAATGTAAATTAACTGTTGATACCCTAGCAGAAACGTTTGACACTGACAGATTTGCTTTATTTATCATGACAAGAGGATCAAAACAAACTTGTCTTTAGACCAGTGGTTTTCAACCTGTGGTCTGCAGACCTCTGGGGGTCCACAGATTATGTCTCAGAGGTCTGAAGGGGGCCGCATCTCCACTTGAAATTTTTTAGGGGTCTGCAAATGAAAAAAGGTTGAAAACCATTGCTGTAGGCAAATTAAAAAGGGGGGGAAAGCCAAAAAAGACAGCTTGAAGGTAGATGTGGTTTTTTATTCCATTTTATATTCCTACATTCTAGCCTGCATTTAAGGGGGCAGCACACAAGCCATAATGTATAATATACATTGCTTTGAATCTGTAGAACCCTGGTACTGTATTGAGAAACTCATCCGCAGGCCCCTTCATCCATGCAGTTCTCAACGCAGGATTCAGGCCGGTCCTTGAAAACTGTCTCTTAAAACACAGGCTCACATACACACATACTAACCAGTACAATTAGGTACAGCAGCCATTAATCACTGTTTAATAACAGCCTTATGTAGCAACCGGCAGGACTAGAACCAGGAAGTTCCAGGCCCCCAAGACGTTAGTGTTGCCACCAGAAGCTCAAGCCAGGTTTCTGCTGGGGGATCCTGTGATGCTAGACGCTACAGGAAGTACCGCCCATCAGGGCTTGAGTGGCAGTCCTTCACATCGCACTGATTGCCCATACAGGGATATAAACCAGAAAGCCATCACAAGGAGATGTCTGAGCAACGATGCAGACTTCCTGCTTGCTTATGCTCCAGACCTTGCCTTGCTGTGAACCACAAACTCCAGCTCCTGTGCTCAGTTTGACCCTGACTCTGCTACTTGGCTCTTATCTGAACCTCAGTGCCTGACTCTGACTTCCTGGCATCTTGACCCCGACCCCATTATTTGGCTTTTGTCTGCAAGTCAGTGTTTGACCCTGACTTCCTGACCCAGTTCAACGCCAACTCTGCTACTCATCTCCTGACCGTAACTTGGTAATTAACCCATGCACACAGCCCAGCCCTGACACCTGTTTTTCCCAGTGTAGACTGCATGTGAGTCTCCAAGGAGATTTAGCTGTGTGAGAAGTATGAAGGGCTACAATAACACCAAAAAGGTTCGACAAGTCAAAATTTCAAATCAGGCCAATTATTTAGTGGTCTTGTAAGCTAGTGGGCATATTCACTAGCTGGACTGGTCCAAAATAAGCCCAAACGCTGCAGTCAGTTCCACCTTGCTCTTCTCAGGGCAGATTTTATTAAATAAAAGATGCAAAAGGCTCAAAGTAATACAAATGCTTAATAAATAGACTTCTCTGCATTCTGCAAGCTGGTAGTGAAAAGGACACATCTTTCCCCCTGCTTGTAGACTTTCTGGAATCTTGGCTACTATAGAGAAGTCTTTTCCTGACCCTGGATCTCTCCTATTGACTGCCCATAAGAAACAGGCAGACAATATCCTGTGGGTCCTATGCTTACATCTATTGTGACTACAGCTTGCAGTTTTAAAGGGACCAAGGACTGTGACAGGCACACTGGGCCTATCTGAAATGCCATGAAGTAGGTGGAGTCCTCAAGAGGAAGTAATTCCACTGGGAAAACAACAACCTCCCCCTTCAAAGGGAAGAGGTCACAAAAATGTGAAGCCCAATTGACCTCCTTGGAACAACAAAAATCAAACAGAAACAAGCTTGGGTCAAAGGTTAAAAACAAGGCAACCAGAAAGGGAAAACTGAGCAGAGAATTCCCCAACAGAATCCACTACTGTGAAAAGTTGTTCAGGGAGTCAGTGGACCTCACCCAAAAGCACTCTGACTGGATACATGATTTAACAGGTGTAAGAACAGAGGTGTCCAGCTTCCTGACAGGAGGATGTGTGCATGTGCCCTAAGGCTCAGTGCCTTGTTTCAAGTTTGAAACTCAAATTCTTTTATCAATTTTCTTCCATTTTTCAGAAAATTTCTCCTTATTCTTCAGAATAAACCTGGCAATTTTCAGACAAAACCAATTTCAGTATCCAAATGGTTAAAGGCCTTTGATTGTAAACTTAAGCTCTGATCCTTCAGTTTAATCAAACAGAACTTTGTGGCACGATGGACTCCAGGGTCTGTCCCTACAGTTCCAATGGCAGGATTGGGGCCATAATAATTATAAAGACAGTATCATAACTCCATATTCTGCCATAATTTGAAAGACATCAGGCTACTTTATTGCTGTTGTGGATATCCTCTTTATGTCAAATGAAACACCTCTGGACACATTTTAAGGGAAAATATCTGCACTTGAATCAAGACTAATTTATGACCTAAAATTAGGTATGGTTGAATTGATTACAAAAAACCCCAAACAAACTCCTTTCCTCCAACATTCACCTGTAGCTAGAACAAATTTGAATCAAACCTTGAGGTCACAAAAGGGTCAAAAATTACCTTAAATAGTTTATTTTGCACACAATTGCTTCCTAGTTTCAGCCAGGTGCTTCTTCAGTTACCATCCACTAACAGTCAAGCAGGACTGTATTGGCACCCTTATGGGTGTATCTACAATTAGGGAAACATTTTTCTGCACCAGTGTTTCCAACAGCAGAATTGGAAGTCCTGCTTCGAGCAGGGGGTTGGACTAGATGACCTTCTGGGGTCCCTTCCAACCCTTATATTCTATGATTCTAAGTGTGGACAAGGCACAGGTTCTGAAGAGTGCAAGAGTATATGGTCCTCAAAGCACCTGCATGTTGTCTCCATTGCTGTTTCCATCATTGGTAGCAGTAGTGGAACTATCTCAATGCAGTTAAATACACATTTTTCTATGAGATAGTTGCTTGATCTATTTTCCTGTGGCGGGAAATTGGTGATGATGGGCAGGGCCCTACCAAATTCACGGTCCATTTTGGTCAATTTCATGCTCATAGGATTTTAAAAAATCATAAATTTCATTATTTCAGCTATTTAAATCTGAAATTTCATGGTGTTGTAATTGTAGGGGTCACAACCTAAAAAGGAGTTTTGTGTGCGTGAGTCACAAGTTATTGTAGGGGGGTTGCGGTACAGCTACCCTTACTTCTGTGCTGCTGCTGTTAGTGGCACTGCCTTCAAAGATGGGCATCTGGAGAGCAGCGACTGCTGGCCATGAGCCCAGCTCTGAAGGCAGAGGCGCTGCCAGGAGCAGTACATAGTAAGGATAGCATGGTATGGCATTGCTACCCTTACTTCTCCGCTGTTGCCTGCAGAGCTGGGCCCTCAGTCAGCAGCCGCTACTCTCTGGCAGCCAGCTCTGAAGGCAGCAGCACAGAAGTTAGGGTGGCATGGTAGGGTATTGCCACTTTTACTTCTGGGCTGCTGCTGGCAGGGCACCACCTTCAGAGCTGGGTGCCGGCCACCAGCTGCCGCTCTCCAGCCTCCACTGATGGCAGCACAGAAGTAAGGGTAGCAATACTGCAGCCACCTAAAATAGCCTCGCGACCCCCCTACAGCTTCCTTTTGGGTCAGGACCCCCAATTTGAGAAATGTTGGTTTCCCCCTTGAAATCTGTATAGCGTAAAGTAAAACCACACAAAAGACCAGATTTCACGGTGGAAGACCAGATTTCACAGTCCATGACACGTTTTTCATGGCTGTGAATTTGGTAGGGCCCTAATGATGGGTAAGAGGTAAGAAACTTGGTCTGGAACAGTATACAAGTAGGTCTTTAAAATGACAAACTACAGGGTTTAGGCAGTGTTTGAGCAAAAGTCTTGTTTGAAAAAGGTAAACATGCTGCTTCAAGAAATAATTCATCCACTAAATTTTTGTTGTTTTCCATATCTCTACTAGATGACCTACCAGGGACGCAGTACCATCTGTACAAATGACTGGTTTTTCCCTTTGATATTTTAATGCTGCCAAGTGATCAGCCGTTATCTCAATCTGATCAGTTTACTGTGAACGGAGATCTTGAAGATACTAGCTAGACTGCAATACTCAGTTTGAAATAAATCAACCTGATAGCTCTTAGAAAATACAAGATTATATTTCTTTGTGTCCCAACACTTGAAGCAGCAGGAAAAACAAAACGGAACTGCAATTGTCCTCACCATGAAGAGTGTTTTGACATGCTCAAAGCTCTTTGGGGCCTCTGTTTGGTCGATAGGAGTAGAACACAGTTGTGCGCTAGAGGCACACTGAGTGTTCTATGCAACTTATTCAGTAAGGGAAGGGCTTCTACGGCAAGTGATTGAGGGCTAATGCACACTTTTGCGCATCAAGGCCAAGTGCAGCAATACATTTTAGCACATGCTTAAGTACATCTCAGTTCAGCAAAGCACTTAAGTATGCACTTAACTTTTTTAAAGTGCTTTGCTGAATAGGAATAGATTGCTGAATCAGTGTTAATGAAGCAGGGTTCCTACAGATATGAAGCCATAGGGAGTTGTAGGGGCTATGCTAGAGATAACTCCTCAAGGGAGGGCAAAGTACCAACTTCTCTTAAATAAGTATCTCCAACTATTGCCCCTCAAGTTTGTCTGGAAGCAGAGCCAGTCTCTGGGCAAAAAGAAAAGGAGTACTTGTGGGCAATCTAAGGAGTTCAGCTGACCTGTAGCAGACTACCTAATTGGCTATATAGCCTGACTGGTTGGAAGTATCAGGAGACTAGCTCTTAATCCCAGCAGCAGCAGTAGTTCAGTGGCTGCTCAAAGCATTCACCCTTGACTGCAGTAACCCTGGTCCTGCCTTGGACTCAGCCTTGCCCCTGCCTTGCCTCACTCCAAGTAACCCAGTTCTGACCCTTGGCTCCAATTCCTGACTCTGGCTCTGACCCTCTGCTTTGGCATCTAGCCTCTGACTCCAGCTTTGACCCTGGACTTCTCTTCCTAGCTATTGACTCCTGTTCTAACCACTAGACACAACTCCTGCTCCAGTCACTCAGCATGATTGCACATGTCCCAAGCTCAGACAGTTAATCACCCCAACACAAAAATAAGAGAACTAGAGCTGATGCAGCAATCGTGGATTCCTCAAAGGCCAATATATCTGATGGAGATAGTGGGAGCCTGTCACAGGGTGTATCTGACCTTTGCAGCTCCCTATGGGGGGACCCATGGTCCTATTACACCCCACCCTAGGAAAGGAGCAGCAAAGATAGGTCCTACAGACCTGCTTCGAGACGCCCCACAGAAGCAGCCAATCAAAGCCCAGCAGGTTTAGAGAAAAGGAGTTTCAGGGCCTTAGCATTAGCAGGTCAGTTCTCGCTGGGACCAGAGGGGAAAGGCAGGGAGGGCCCCTTTGGCTAAAGGAGCTTGAGGGATAGCCTAAGTTTGGTGCTGGCTACATTGGCTTAAGCTGGGAGAGAGAGGACCTGAGAACTTTAACCCTGAGATAATGGGTAAAGATAAAGAGGCCAGGTAGGAAGAGGCCAAGGGAATAAGCAGGAACAAATTGAAATAAGTGGTAGGGGGCTGCTGTTAATAGGGTCCCTAGGGTGATGTCCTGTCCCTTTAAATGTTTGAGCACTCCCCCTCCTCAGTGCAAAGTCTCACTTTTATGTTAGTTTCAGTTTTGCTACCAGAACAGTAAAGGCTCCAGTGCTGACAGCTGCATTTCTATTAGCTCTCTGTATGTTTGTGTCTATCTCCTTCTCTGCTGTGTCCAAATAAAACATACTGGCAATAACATTCTGTTCCATTATGTCCATTGCTACTATTTGTCTAGACAAAGGGAAGAAAAAAAGTATAATAAATAATAAATAATAATAATAATAATAATAATAATAATAATAATAAAAAAAGAGTGGGGGAATCACCTAGAGGCACAAGGTGACAAACTGCTGCTAGGACAGAGTGAGCCAGCTAGCTAGAGAGGGGGAAGTAGACAAATAAAGAGAGAACAAAGGATAAGAGTTCTGTAATTATTGCCACAGCTGTCCAAACAAAACAGTGAGAGGGGAAGAAAGCATGACCATGTGCAAGCAGGCAAACAGCCTGTAGTCTATACTGAGGGTTTATAGCCAGCAGAGGGAACCCAAGTGCAGCCAAAGGAAGCATTCTGCAGTGTAGACACAGACAGCCTGCAGAAGGAAATCAGGCGCAGATAGTGCACAGTTTATAAAAAAAAAAAAAAAGATTTTTTTTTTCCTTGTGGCTGAGATGGTGTCCAGGAGGTGTGAAGGCCCACAAAAAAGCAGATAAATGGCAATTTTTGTGGGCTTTTCATGACTTTGGTGAAAGCTGCAAACCATGGGTGGTGTACCTCAAACATTTTGAGCAATTTGAAGCTTGCAGTTCCATTCCAGATGGACAAAGAGTTTTAAATTTGCTGACGGGGATGGGTTCAAAGGCATACGGTCTGCTGTATGACCTATTGTCTCCAACTGTGCCTGGAACTGCCACGTATGCTACAATTACTGCAGCAATGCAGGAACATTTTTCTCCTACTCCATTGATGATAGCAGAATGATATCAGCTCTATAGTGACATCAGGGAAGTGGAGAATCAACAGCACAGTTTGTTGCTGTTCTAAGGAAGTTGTCAAGGTATTATCAGTTCAGACAAACATTAAGTGATGCACTGTGTGACCAATTTATCTCTGCTTTAGGATATGACTGGATCCAGATAAAGTTACTAACTGTATCAGCACATCCATTCAAGAAGGATATGGAAATAGCAATTGCCATGGAGACCAGAGAGAAGATTCTCTGGACTTTAATGTCAACAGAGAAGTTCACCCCTGCATCGGTGAGACAGAGGACCACAGGAATGTAAAAACATAAGAACATAACATAAGAATGGCCATACTGGTTCATCAAGCCCAGTATCCTGTCCTCTGACAGTGGCCAATGCCAGGTGCCCCAAAGGCAATGAACAGACAGGTTATCATCAAGTGATCCATGTCCTATCACCCAATCCCAGCTTCTGGCAAACAGAGGCTAGGGACACCATCCCTGCCCCTCCTGGCCATTGATGGACCTATCTTCCATGAATCTAAGGAATTTCCATGTGCACAACAGTGACAAATGACACATGATGAGAAGGATTGCTGGACACACTAGGTCATTTGCAGAAAGTGCCAGAAAAGAGGACACATCACCATGACCTGTTGCACAGTTCAACAATAGCAACACAGAGTAACTGTCCATTCAAGAAGACATCTATGAAGACTGAACCTAAGAAAAGACAGAAGTTGGGAATTCATATTAGGGAAAAAGACAGAAGTTCTAGTGACAATGATCAAGACCTAGCACTACATGTGTTATTGGAAGATGGAGTCATAGATGGCATCTGGGTCACACCCTTGATTGAAGGAGTTCCTGCAAGAATGGATCTTGATATTGGAGCTGCCGTCTCACTGATTTCTGCATCTCCTTATCACCAAACTTTGTCACCAGTTCCTCTGGAAGAAACCTCCACAGTTTTGAAGACTTAAAACAAGAGAAAAGTTAGTTCCAAAATGAATACTCCAGGTGAAAGTTCAACTAGATGGACAATCAATTATTTTACCTTTTATGTGATTGAAGGAAAGTGTCCACCATTATTTTACAGATCTTGGCTTTAGAAGCTCAAAGTGAATTGGAGCAAGATCAAGGTGATCACAAAAACACCTCAAAATCTTCAAGAAGTACTGGACAGACTCTCCAAAGTTTTTGAAAAAGAGCTTGGATAGATGAGCAACATGTTAGTGAAGCTCACTGGTAAGTTTGACAAACAGCCAAAATTTGGGAAACCCAGAATTGTGTCTTATACTCTGAAGCTTCCTGTAGAAGCTGATTTGGACTGTTTAACGAACATCAGAGTCTTGTCACTGGTTTCACACAGTGAGTGAGCTACACCCATTCTACCAGTGACCGAGATGGCTCATACTGAATTTGTGGAGATTTCAAAGTGATGCTGAATCCAGTTTTTATGTGCAGACCAGTTTCCACTACCTTGTGCTGAAGATTTGTTTGCTGCTCTTAGCAGGGGACAGTGTTTCAGTAAATTGGATTTGCTCAATGCATACCTACTAAGAGAGATCAATTCGGCATCTCACAAATGTCTGACAACACGCTGGTGAATCTTGCCCATATGCTCAGGGTTCAGCTGATCGCCATATTTGGGGTCGGGAAGGAATTTTCCTCCAGGGCAGATTGGAAGAGGCCCTGGAGGTTTTTCGCCTTCCTCTGTAGCATGGGGCACGGGTCACTTGCTGGAGGATTCTCTGCTCCTTGAAGTCTTTAAACCATGATTTGAGGACTTCAGTAGCTCAGACATAGATGAGAAGTTTATTGTAGGAATGGGTGGGTGAGATTCTGTGGCCTGCGTTGTGCAGGAGGTCAGACTAGATGATCATAATGGTCCCTTCTGACCTTAGTATCTATGAATCTAAAACAGCTTTTTCTGTTATAACAGGTTGCCTTTCAGTATTGCTTCAGCATCTATCCTGTTCCAGAAAGCCATGGGATGAGATTCTGAAGGGACTGAACAAAGGTCAGTAGTATTTGGATGACATCCTTGTTATGGGAAAGGATCAAGAGGATCATCTTCCAAATTTGGATGCTGTTTTGCAACATGTGGAAGACCATTTCCTGAGAGTATGTCAAGAAAAATGAGAGTTTTTCAAACCTTCAGGTGAATACCATGAACATGTAATTGATGGCACAGGCTGAAGGAAATCACAGAAGAAAGAGAAGGTGGGTCTTCAAGTGCTATTGCCAGAGAACAGGTATCAGTTACGCTAATTTTTAGGACTACTTTACTACTACGGTAAATTTCTGGCTAATCTGGTAATAGTATTGGCACCTTTACATGAATGGTTACAAGCAAAGAAAAAATGGAAATGGACTAAAGAGTGTAATTGTGTATTCGCAGAAGTAAAGAAACTGTTGACCTCAGCCAACGTTTTCACGCACTTTGATGCTTCTCTACCATTGGATTTGGCTTGTGATGTAGTTCTTTCCCACATTTTTTCCTAATGGCATGGAGAAACCAATTGCCTTTGCATCACTAAAACTCACCACTCATGAGAAGAACTATGCACAAATAGTGAGAGAAGCTTTCAGCATTGTCTTCAGAATTTGGAAGCTACACACCTATCTGTATGGTAGACACTGCCTTACTGACAGCTCAGCACCTATTACTTTCAGTTTTTGCACTGAAACATGGAATTCTATCATTAGCTGCTGCTCATATGCAATGATGGGCATTACTACTTTCAGCTCACTCTTATACTATTCATTTCCACAAAGGGACTCAGCACAGCAATGCTGATGGGCTGTCATGCCTGCCATGCCCAAGTTCCTGTCAACCCAAAGAGATTTCAGACTAAGTGTTTTATCTCAGTTTGATGGGTAGGTTATGCATCACTAGCACAGACATTGACAAAGAAACAACTAAGGATGATGTGCTCTCTCTTGTGAAGGGAATGGTATTACAAGGTGCAGAGTTGGATCAAAAAAATCCTGTTTACATAGGTTTATGTCAGGTCAATGTGAATTATCTGGGAATCATGGTTGCATCTTATGGGGAATGTGAGTGACCATCCCAAAATCACTTCAGTCTTAGGTTTTGGAAGTTCTTCATGAAGGTCATTTTGGCATTGTATGGATGAAGGCCATTGATAGGGTCACCGTGGCTCAGTGGGTCAGAGTTGAGAGTGCTAGACTCAAGACAAACTGCTGAGAAATAGGGCAGACTCGCCCCAAACTGGTGGTAATTCTATTATTAGATATAACAAGCCAGAAACAAAAGTAAACTTCTGTCCCACCACACTGGTGAGCAAGAAGTCCAAACTTCAGTCTCCTTAGGCACCCCTGCCCTTGTTTCACTAGACTTTCTGATGAGTGGTTATTGAAAACAAAGTTCATCAAACAAAAGGGTTCTTCTGATCTCAAAAGATCAGCCACATACCCAGGTCAATATATAACTCAGATTTTACCCAATAATCACGCCTTTGCTAATCCTTTAGTTTCTAATATCTAAAATCTATTTATAAGAGAAAAGAAGACGAAGAGAGTTACACTGGGTCCAAAAAATCATATATATACAATCATTGAAAAGTTCTTGGATCAGGTTTGTAGCAATGATGTTCCAGTCTGCTGGCTTGTAAAGTTTCTTCCAGAAGATTGGATGGTCCTCAGTCCATAGTTCAAATGTGCCTTTTAGTGTAAATCTATAGTCCAGAGATCAGAGCAGGAAAGAGGCAACATGGAGATTATCCAAGGTTCTTTTATATCCTCTGTTTGAAACAGAGAATCTCCAGACACATATCAAAGCCTCACAGCACAGTTTGTGGAAAATTACAGGCACAAGATGGAGCCCAGGGTCAAATTAACAAGTCACATACCCTTACGTGGCTTGATGACTCATAGGAGCATCCTTTACCCATATTCTGGCTAATGTGTTCACAGGAAGACTCACCGGGTGGGGACAAGCTTCTTCTATGGCCCATTGTGAGAGTTAAGTGTTCTTTAATGGGCCATCAGCATGAAGCTGTCTGTCTTCAATGTAGATTGAGTGGTGCAAGGAGTGCCAGGAGTCCTGGTGCCACAGATCAGGTCTGACAACAACACCATCGTCATCCAGAGTGCCAGGGGCATGGTGGAGAGGACCCTGAAGGCAGCTATCCACTCACAGTATATGGAAACCCTGAAGTGTAAACCGGATCAGGGTAAAGCCTTCGAGCTGACCAGCAAGTGGGATGCCAGCAACCACTTCCTCGCCAGGGGCAGCTTCACCAGTTTCACTGATTGGTGGTTCATCCACCGTGCCCAGCTCAACTGCGTCCTGCTCAACGGAGCCGTCCGCCACGGGAACCGAGACAAGCGTTGCAGGAAGTGCGGCTACTTCAACGAGAGCCTCCCTCATGTCCTGAGCAACTGCAAGCCCCATTCCAGAGCCTGGCAGCTGCGCCACAACGCCATCCAGAACCACCTGGTGAAAGCCATCGCACTGCGCCTGCGGGAGGTTGCCGTGAACTGAGCCATCCCCAGTACCGACAGCCAGCTGTGACCTGACGTGGTCATCACCAACGAGGCCCAGAAAAAGATCATCCTTGTTGACATCACAGTCTCCTTTGAGAACAGGACTCCGGCCTTCCGCGAAGCCCAAGCTCATAAACTGGAAAAATATGACCCCCTGGCTGACACCCTGAGAGCAAAGGGCTACGAGGTGCAGATGGACGCCCTGATCATCGGAGCCCTGAGTGCCTGGGACCCCTGCAACGTGCGTGTGCTGCAGACCTGTGGGATCGGTTGACGCTACACATGGCTCATGCGGCGCCTCATGGTCTCGGACACCATCCGATGGTCCAGGGACATCTACATCGAACACATCACCAGCCACCGACAGCACCAGGAGGCATGAGCTGGAACGACACATGCATCAGCTACGAGAAAGGGACTGAGAGACTTTTTCCATTGGACCATATGAACTGGAACCATAAACTCACTGAACATTAAATCCCACCAAATGAGAGTAAATTCATCCTCATCATCGTATCCACTCATTATACTCCGCACCTGAACATAATTATATGAACAACATACCCCCATAGCTCAATGTCTGTACTTTGACCCATTAACCTTTTACCCCCAATTGGTGATATTGCAGATTATGTATTCCTTACACCATCCGATCCTAAACCAAACTTCACACCCCTTGATAATCTGTACCTTATTCCCTGATAAGCAGAAACTTCTATGCTTAAACTCTGTACCGTTTTCTTTTTATTTTAACATCATCTTAATAAAATTCTTAAATCTTTACCTGGTAGGTGTTACCCAGGAATACAGCACATATGTAGAATGCCAGTACATTGTCAATATCTATAACTTCATATACAAAAATGATACACATGTATAAATTGGATACTCATACTAAGCAAATCCTAACTTTTCCATTGACACCTTGTACTTTGTACAAGATTTGTTGCAATTGTCTAACAGTGGCAATACTAATGATATAAATGGTTATATCTCAATCACACAGCATCAGAGTGAGAGTCATGTCTGGTGGCCAGGGATTGACAAAGACATTGAGAGGAAGGCAAAGTGTCAGCAAATCCAGCATGATCCCAGCCCAGCTCATCTACACCGTTGGTCATGACCTCAGACTCCTTGGACATGTATTCACACAGACATTGCCAGACCTTCAGAAGATTATATGTTTTTGGTCATAGTCGATGCCCATTCGAAATGGCCAGACATTTTCAGAATGACTCCTACTACATCTACTGGACAACTTTATAGCTTGTTTAGAAAATTTAGTTTACTGTTAAAGTTGGTGAGTGACAATGGATCTCAATTCTGTTCTGAAGTATTTCAGAGATTCCTAGTTCAAATGGAATTCTGCACATATGTCCAGCTCCATGCCAGCCTACTATAAATGGAGTAGTGGAAAGCTTTGTACAAATGTTTAAGCTAGCCTTAAGAGCTAACAAGTCTATTTTGAGTCATCAGAGGAAACTGTACAATTTCTTGCTTGTCTACAGGAACACACCACATGCTACCCAAGAGCAACCTAGGAGTCACCTGCAACTCTTTTCTTGAAGTGATCTTTGTGTACCTGTTGGGACCTCCTATGTCCTGATGTTGCCTCATATGTAGCCAAATCCAAAGCTATGCAAATTGATTGGCAACCTGAGACTCACTATTCTTTTCAAGTAGAAGACTTAGTGTGGACTTGCAACTATGGTTGTGGAGTGAAATACATACCTGGAGAACTTGTAAAATATATAGTGCCTGTTTTGTTTGTGGTAAAACTATCCAACAATACTTTATGAAAAGTACATGTGGACCAGTTGCAGCCCTGACAAGTACCAGAGTCCAGGGATGTTCCAATAGGATTTTCTGTTCCTCCGACCTAATCTCCTTCCGTTACAACTCCTAATTTTGATGACTTGATGGAAGAAACTTTGGTAACAGATACAGTCGATTCCTTACCACTGATTGTTCCTGTTGTTCAGGACACTGCTGCACAACCATCAACATGGTATCCTGTGAGTGTGAAAACTAGTTTTGTGCCTGAATTTATGTAGTGTCTTGCTATTCCAAGATAGAATAATCCCTTGCTGTTTGAGAATCTGCAGTAGTTCACCTGCAATTTATAGTTAGGTTATATACAGTTATGAGCTGCCAAAAGCTGAAGAACCGGTTCCTGCCGCTGAATTGCCACTGAAGACCCGGAGCAAGCGAGGGGCCCGCTGGGTGAGTAAAAATTAAAAACGGATTCTCAGGGGAGCCTCCCCAGCCGACAGCTCAGGCAGGCCAGACAGGACGGTCTTGCGGGCCAGATGTGGCCTGCAGGCCGAAGTTTGCCCACCCCTTTAACAACCGGTTCTAAACCGGCTTCAAAATTTAACAACTGATTCGCACGAACCGGCTCCAGCTCACCGCTGGTTATATAGTGTTTCATGTTAGCCATGTAAACCCTAATGTATATACATTTGGAAAGTTTTTTTAAAGTAGGGTGGAACAATGTGATGTCCTCCTATCTCTTTAAATGTTTGAGCACTCCCTGCCCCCAAGTGCAAAGCCTCACTTTCATGTTGGTTTCAGTTTTGCTGCCAGAACAGTTATGTCTTCACAGCAGACAGCTGTGTTTCTACCAGCTCTCTCTGTGTCTATCTTTCTCCATCTCTGCTGGGTCTAAATAGAACACCTGGATTGGAACCTGGAGTAGCACGCAAGCCCAGCTTCCCCCACCCGCCACAGGTGAAGTGACATAAACCCTAACAAGGAGACAAGATTTATTTGAGAACCTGAATAAAAGGCTGAATTTAAAGGCCCCATAACCAGGGCTGAAGACCATGGTTAGGGCAGATAGACAATTTTGTTGGACTTTTGCAATCCCAGAAGGGGTTCAATTTGATTGTGTGACCCAGCTGGAGAGCCAAGCCACTGAAGACACTCCAAGTGAGATTGACAGCCTATAGGGGACACCAGGAGCAGAAAAAGGCCTGCAGTACCACATGCAGCAGCAGGAGGAGCTCAAGAGGTGAGTGTCCCTGTTACAGAACCCTACAGACTTTGCATGCTCAAATTGCTGCCCTGCAAGCCAGGCCTCTTTCATCTCCAAGCCCAAGTTCCCCCTGCATGGCAGTTTAATGGCAACTGTGACAGATTTCATGGGTTTGTAAATCAGTGTTGGCTCCTATTTCTGCTGTACCCACAGTCATACCCCACTGATCAAATTCAAGTGGGACTGATTATCAGCCTGCTTACCAGGGAGGCCATGGCTTGGGCATCTCAGCTCCTGGAACAATCAAGCCCACTTTTTGGACAATTTGAGGATTTAATTAGAGCTAGGGCAGTGATCTTCAATTATCCAAGTCATGAGCATACGACTGAAGCTGCATTCCATATGTTGCAGAAGTGATACCTGGCAGTTGCTAAATATCCAGTGGAGTTCCAATGGCTGGTGATAGATATTGAGTGGAAAGTTGCCGTCCAGTATTATTGTTTCCATCTCGGCCTAAACAACTGTATTAAAGATGAACTGGCATGGTGTAATCCCCATCGGCCCAGGATACCTTCATTGACCTGTACACCAAGATCAACAACCGACTGGATGAACACTGCCAAGAAAAAATATGGTTCTCCCAGCTCCTGCCGGCCCTACGGACTCATGTGCCCACCCTCATCCCCATCACCAGTCCCTTCTCTGTCACCTGAACCTATGCAAGATTATTAGGTCTGGCTCCACCTCCCTGACATGAAGAAGAATTGGTGATGGGCATCAGACCTCTGCCTATACTGTGAGGAACCAGGACAGTTTGCACCAGACTGCCCTGTCAAGGTTCAGTGTGCATCTAGGTTGGGAAACACCAACCTCCGGCCCAACTGTGGGGGTCTGGCCTCAGATGGTGCCCTTCCCTTCTCCCCAGCAGTCCATACCAACACTTGTCCACCAGTATCCTGATGATGGCCAGTCAGTGCCCAACATCTCTCCAACTCTCTCTTTGGCTCCAGTACCCTTCAATGTGCCTCAGGAGGACTCAGGTGCCTCAGGCAGTTTCATGGATTTAGAGTTCACCAGAGCACACCATATCACCATCCAATGCAGAGACTCCCCTGCATTAGTCAAGTCCATAGACAGGTCACTCCTTTTAATGGGACCAGTAACCCACCAGATGGCTCTCTTAGAGGTAACTACCCTTCAAGGCCACTGAGAAAACCTTCAGTTTGGGCAAATTCATGCACTGCATTCATCAGTTGCCATCCCTGGCTTGTCCTCCATGACCTGTACATCTACTGGTTGTCAGTGATGATACACTTTGACTTCCTGTCTTGCCCACAATCCTGTTTACTGAGAACCAATCCAGGACCAGCAACCTGTTGTGGCTTGCTTGGTCCTCCAAAGAATTCAGAGATATAAAGAGAGGTTTCTGATGTGACCTTGGCAGCCCCCCATGACCTCCCCAGCAGCTGGAGGGGTTCCTGTTAAATAGCAACTTTATGTCAACATGTTCAACAAAAAGAAAGCTGACTTCTTATCGCCCCATTGCAGCTGTGCCTGCTCCATTGACCTCCAGCCAGTAACAGAGTAAATGTGCCCAAAGGGAACCTCTTTCTCTGAACCTGAACTATAGGCACTCTGGAACTATCTGGATGGAAACCTGCCAAAAGGGTTCATGCACTCCTGCATGTCCTGAGTGTGGGCCACAATCTTCTTTGTGGCGAAGAAAGATGGCTTCCTCCAGCCTTGTGTGACTACCAAATGCTGAACAAGGTTACAATCTGAAACCAGTATCTCTTACCGCTTATTAATGAGCGGTTCGAAAGATTCCACTCTGCCAAGCTCTTAACAAAGTTGGACCTCCACAGAGCTTATAACCTGGTGAGGATCTGGGAAGGAGACGAATGAAAGACTGCCTCCCAGGTATGGTCCCCTCAAGTATTTGGTCATTCTTTTTGGGTTGTGAAACACCCCAGTGACCTTCCAGAATTCCATAAGTGTCATTTCATAAATGACAATTTGTCATTTACCTGGACAACATCCTCAGTTTTGCTGAAAGTCAGGACCGCCACAATCATCATGAAAGCACGGTCTTGGAGACATTCTGCCAAAACTACCTCCACACAAAGGTTAAGAAGTGCAAGTTCAAGAAAGATACCATGAAATTCTTCAGATATATTGGCTCGCCTGAGGGACTCACCATGAGTTTACATAAGGTGGCAGCAATATCTGACTGGGCTGCACCCCAGGATGTATGCAGAGTGCAGAGATTTCTGGGGTTCCCCAGTTTTTACAGGCAATTTATTAAAGGATTTGCTAGACTGGCTGCACCTATAATGGCATGCCTGCAAAAGGGGGACCAGTCCATCGAGGCTCAGTCAGCCTTTGATCAACTGAAAAGGACATTTACCTTGGCACCTAAACTGATTCACTGAGATGCCGCTACAACACTGATGTTTGAGGCCAATGCCTTGAACTTTGCCATATTTTCAGTACTGCACTTTGCAGTATTATCTCAATATGTAGGCTCTCACAACCTACTCCATCCCTGTGCTTTATATTATCAGAAGCTAACACCACCAGAATTTTTTTATATATATATTTGTGACAAGTAGCTATTGGCTATCAATGCAGCTTTCGAGGAGCAATGCCATCCTCCAGATGGAGCCACAATCCCTAAGTCCTGACATACTATAAGGACCTGGAATACCTATTGACTGCTAGACACATTAACCAAGATCAAATCCACTGGTCCCTCTTCACTTGCTTTGACTTTTATTGTAACCTATTGCCCGGGACCAAGAAATGGGAAGGCAGATGCCCTATCCCATAGAGATGAATATCTCTAAACTGGCAAAGAGCCCGCTGCTATCATGCTCAAGGCATCCAGCTTTGTCAATGGGAAAATCATCAGCAGTCTGATGTCCTCCATGCACACCCTGCTCCCTGATGACACATTTGCGACCCAGATCCACCAGACCCTCAATGAGTTCTGACTACAGAATGGCATCCTCTGTCGCAAGAGTTGTCTTTATATTCCAGAGGGTCAACCTAGTCTTCAGGTATTGAAACTATTCCATGATTCACCACTTGTGGGCCATTTGGGCCAATTCAAGACCCGGAATTTGATCTTCTGGTGGCGAGACCAATGAACTTACATCAAGGATTATATATGGTCCTGGGACCTCTGCGCCCATACCAGGAACCTTTTGAGGATCTGGGCTTAGCTGCCTATCTCTCCAGCAGAGACTGATGTAATGCTTATATGGGATTGATGAAGTAACCTGTTCACTTGTTCTTGGCACAGGATGCCAAATTTGTTCCTCCAAATCTAAATGGTATTTATTATGCTTAACTAATTCTTTCTTTTTGTTGCTGCTTATGATGCTGAATGCGTAGTTGGGTTATCTTTATGTTAAATAGGAACAGATGATCATCTGTCATTAGTGATTGTGCTATAAGCTGAATAAATGTGTTACTTAGGCTATAACTGGACTATACTTTTGTATGCTACACTTATTAAATAATAAGTGAGTAAACTCTATAAAAAAAGCGGTGATGAGTCACTCTGAGGTTCTCTGTTTGATCTCAGAGGTTGGTGAATAAAACTGTAGCCCTGACAGTTTCTGTGCCTGAGTAGGAGACCACCTGCAAACCATCTTTGACTGTCCCTTATGCGTCAGAGATATTTGTGGAGTGAAGCTATTAGTTGCGGGGGAAGGAATGAGGTCAGGGACTGACTAGAAAAATGTTTAATGTAAAGTCCATCTAAGAGAATTTTATAAAAGTAGAAAACAACTGCCCCAAAGGAAATACAGCTCTGAAGTTTCCCTGAGCACAGATGTTTCTGGAGTTAAGTATGTTCCTTTAGGTCAGAGATTTTCAAAGTGTGAGGTGCACCCCCCTGGACAGGCATTGGGAAACATTCTGGGGCGTGTAGAAGCCCCAGCCGCCAGTCACCCAGGACTGACAGTGGAAGCCCCCGCCACTGTGGGGCTAAAAGCAGGAACCCTGGGAGCCAGCTGACAGTTGGAGCCCCTGCCTCCCCGGGGCTGACAGTTGGAGCCCCACCCCCACCCCAGGCTGAAAGCCGGAGCCCCCACTTAGCTACTGGGGCGGACAGTGGGAGCACCACCCCACCAGCCCTTCGTTTCTATAGTAACAACTACCTTTCCCACCTTCCAGTTCAGTATCATAGGTTGTCCTTACAACAAGCAGTTGTGCAGTGTTTATTCCACTGGTGAGTTCAATATTTTTTCATATCATTGTATGGTGAAAAATGTGTTGTTACGTATTGCCAAAAGATGGTAGTGTTCCAAAATAGAAGCCAGAATCTCAAATGGCTAAAGTGGATACAGAGAAAAAATCTGCAACAACAAAATATTATGAAGCACATTTGGATTTTTGGTTTCACTTCCATTGCAGTTAATGAAGAAATTAGGCTTCAATAGGCTTCAAACAATAGCTTGAAGCCAACAAAATTAGGATGCCATTTAGAAACAAAACATGGTGATCTGGTAGGAAATAGAGTTTGTTTGTTTTTTAACGAAAGCTACAAGAAACTAACCAAAAAAACACAATGAAAAATGCGATATGATAAGTGCATCATATCAAGTTCCATACCACATTGTCAAGAATGAAAAGTCTTACACAACCAGGGAAAAACGGATTCTCCCAGCTGCAATTGACATTTGCAGGGACAGTGCTTGGTGACAGTGTGGCAGAGAAGTTAAAAATGATACCACTGTCAGACAACACACACAGCCACCAAATCTCTGACATGTCAGCAAATATCAAGGCACAGCTAATCTCTCAATTGTAGTCCAGTTTATTTGCAATCCAGTTGGATGAAGTGACGGATATATCAAAAACAGCTTATTTAATTGCTTATGTTCGGTACTCTCTCGAAACATCAATATTGGAAGATTTTTTGTTCTGCAAGCCAATTAAGATGCGTGCAACTGGATTCGAACTCTAACATTTTAAATGACTTCCTAAATGCTCACAAGTTGAAGTGGGAAGCTTGCTCAGAATCTGCACAGATGGAGCCCCTTCTGTGTCTAGAGGTAGGGCAGGGTAGAAAGCCAAAGTGTTTGAAATTACTCCATATATATCATGGACTCATTGTACGATACGCCACAAAGCTCTTGTAACTCGAAACATGGATCGAGAACTTACTGATGTTCTGAGTTCTGCTATTAAAATCATTAACTTTATCAGGTTTCAGAGTAACAGCCGTGTTAGTCTGTATTCGCAAAAAGAAAAGGAGTACTTGTGGCACCTTAGAGACTAACCAATTTATTTGAGCATGAGCTTTCGTGAGCTACAGCTCACTTCATCGGATGCATACCGTGGAAACTGCCAATTTCCACGGTATGCATCCGATGAAGTGAGCTGTAGCTCACGAAAGCTCATGCTCAAATAAATTGGTTAGTCTCTAAGGTGCCACAAGTACTCCTTTTCTATTAACTTCATCAAGATGCAGCCCACAAAGGCACATCTCTTTCCGATGGTTTGAGCAGAAATGGGATCAGAGCACAATGCTTTGTTGTTTCACATGGAAGTCAGGTGGCTATCCGGGGGAAAGTATTGCAACACATTTATTAACTGAAAAATGAAGTTTGGCTTTTCCTATTAGATCTGAATTTCAGCAACGCAGACACACTGTGATCCCCGATGCCTTGTGCTTTTGGCTTACCTTGCTGATATTTTTGACAAATTGAATTCTCTAAATGTCTCATTTCAAGGAGCGGAAAGTACTATTTTTGACCTGCACAACAAGATATCGGCATTCAAGAGAAAGCTAGAGCCCTGGAAAACAAAGATGAAAACTGGTTTAAGCATTCCATTCCTGTTCTTAACTTATGGTATTGACGAAACAGAATCTGAACTATTGAGTGTTGTGGAGCCAATCAAGAATCACTTGACTTCTCTCAGAGCCAGTTTGGATAAATATTTTCCCAAAGGAAATGCACCCTGAATGTCTGTATTATCCAACCTTTTGTAGCTGAGGCAGTGACTTTGTCCCATCTCTCAAACAACATTCAGGAGAAGCTCACCCAGGACTGGTACTGCAAGGGTTAACTCTACTCTTTGGGGCGATGAGGCCATGCCCCCGCAGCCTTGCTGGGCATGTTTCAGCTGGAGACCTTGTATAAAAGGAAGCAGCCCACCTTATTCGGGGCTGACTGCTGAGGAGGGTGGACGCCTGCTCCAGGCTCCAGCCTGGGAACTGCCGAGGCCCCAGATGCCGGAAGCTGGAGACACCAAGATCCCGGTAAATGACCAAACTCCTGCAGGCGCCCGAGCAGCGATGGAGCTGCTGAGAGCCGCACAGGCTAAGGAGCTTACAGACTTTGGAGACACCAGGACCACTACACCAGGGACAGGGTAGGAAGTAGCTCAGGGGGACTAGGCATTGTACCGAGTGGGGTCAGTGTGTTTTGGGTGGATTCCCCACTGACCCAGTGGCAAGCATACTTGCCACTGTGAGGGTGCTGAGCTGGGACCCAGTGGAGCAGGGAGGGCCTGGGTCCTCCTACCCAGCCTCCCCGCCTGCCCCCTCCCTTAGGTGGCGGCCCACTAGGCCAAACAGCCCTACTGAAGAGGGCCATTATACTGACCCTGGCCATTGGGCCACGCAGTACCTGAAAGAGGGCAGTTCATTTGCAGTCAAAGCTCTTTTACCAGTTGGTTCATCTTATTTGCGTGGGACTTGGATTCTCTGCGCTGGCTGTGCTAAAGACAAAGTACCGTTTGAGACTGGAAATAGAGGACAAGCTCAGAGTGTTGGTTTCAAAAATCTCCCTGCAAATTGATAAACTGCCCACAGAAACACAGGCACACCCTTCACATTAAGTATCTGTGTATTTGAAACTTTGTGAAAGTCTCTGTTAGGTTTATGAATAGGCTATCAAGCATACGTTTGCGTGTGAATATTTTCGTCTGGGTTTGGGGGCGGTCATGTCCAAAAATTGTAACTCAGAAAGGGGTCTCAGCTCAAAAAGTCTGAAAATCACTGCTTTAGGTAGAGACACTGGCTAGCCACAGACAAGGTTGCTATGCTTCTTGCACAGGCCACCACAAGCATATTGCTTCCACAGTGCAGATTTCTGATCCCCTACATCCAGACTTCAACCAGCCTCCTCAACAGCATATCCACAGCTAGCCACTCGTCTATATGATAAATAGCCTATATTTTTGGCCTGTTTTTAATGACCCACAGCCCTTTACCCATCACTTCATGAAAGGCAGAGGTCTGTGTAGCATGACCTAATAACCACTGGGCTTGGGAAGACAGAAAGTGCTCTGCTATGAGCTCTCTCCTCTCTCTCTCTCTCTCTCTTTTAAACTACTGTATGGCTAGTTCAAATACCTCACCGATTGCAGTTACAAGACTATTGCCCAGGGAAAGAAGCTTTCTTTCAAGCAACCTGGTCCCAAATTGTTTAGGGCTTTAATGCTCAAATACAATATTTTAGATTAAACCCAGAAATTAAGGGCCACAGTCCGGGAATATTATAAAGTACCATTATACTGTGCACTCTGAGCAAATTGCTGCTTAGTAAATAAGCAGCTGTATTCTGCAAAATGTCCAAGATTCTACTTGATGCTCAATCCTGCAACCTGTGCTCACAAGAACTGGCCTTACTAGAATTTATTTATATGACAGATTTCACCTGGAATTGTCTGTCAGACTGTGAAACTTTCAAGTATATTCGTTATTCAAAATTATGAATAATTTTTTCCAATTCTTGTAGATCATTTGAATTGTGAATTTTGCAGTCCAATCTATAATTTAGAACTTGGGCTATAACTTATAAAATAACTTAGGTAATTGTAACTTACATCACATATGTAACTGTAACTTATACATTACTGCAGCCTATGTAACTAATCAATATAATGTGAATTTTGAACAGTACAGTTGATTGTAATACTGACAAATTGTGTTGTGCTTTATCCATCATACATTTGACTTATATATAACCACCATGCCACCTATTACAAAGTTTATAATGAAATATATGATTCACAATTCCCTTTTGGTGAATATCTGAGCATCTGATTTAAATATTTGTTTTTCAGGATTGTGCAATATAGGAATTCTCCAAGACCAATATCACGATCAAGTGCTTGAACATTCATAGAAAATAAATATGAAAGGATTACAACCACAGTTAAATCAAGAGTTCACTTTCATATTCATAAAATTGTCTGTGGAACATATTTTTCCACTATTCACTCAACTCTAGCCTTTACTCATGCAAGTAGTCTCACTGAAGCAATTATGCTAGATAGGGGACCAATCACATATTATAAATAGCAAAATAGTTTAAATGAATAGTTTGAAAACAGCTCAGAGGTTGAATTTTTTTCCATAAGCTATTTGGTGAATGTTTACAAATAAATACTTTTGTAAAAAATCAGGATTGGTTCAAGAACAATATCCAAACAGAACAAAAAAAAAAAAAATCAGAGCTAAGATCCTGCAGTGAGAATCCTATGTCTGCCTGGACCCCTGCATCCATGTGGAACTCCCAGAAGTCAATGGAGCAACTCAGAACAACTGGCAGGCGCAGGGCCTGAATATGCAACCTGATAATATAGAAACTTCATATTGAATATTTTGTGGTGGTTGATCTTGTAACTGATTCCAGCAGAACTGTAGAGTATACACAAATGCAGTATATGTGGGGTATCTTCTCATGTCCATAACAGTGATGGTCTCAGGATACCCAGAACTTTGAGTCATCTTGCTACGCCTCTGCCGCCCGCGTGAGTGAGACTTGCTTGTACTTAAGTGGGTGTCTCCTCTGGGCAATACCAGTCCTTCCCTTGCCTTGCAGGTTAACAGTAGGGGTACACCTGTGCTGAGCCCCTTGGAAGAATTCCCCTGTAGTGTCCTGCCCTCTACACTCGAACACTCACAGACACAAGAAATCCTACACAGTGGCAGGGGGGTTAGACTAGATGACCCTTGTGGTCCCTGCTAAACCTTTGGTTCTGTGAAATACAGGTCTGCTGTCCCCAGGGAAACAGGGTACATATCAGCTTTTATGATTTTGCTCGTGATCAGAATCTAGCTTAATGCCACAGAACTTAGATATGTTTATAGTGAAAACAAGGTTAAGTTTATTGCCAGAGGTTCAAGAGATAGTGAGTTAGGATAATGGAAACAGAAGGTTACACAAAACAAACTCATAACATGCTTTCTAGAGTCTAAACTTAACTATTAGGTTAATCTCCTGTTTAAGTACGTTTATCTCAGCCAAAGCCTTTTGCAGCTCTTCAACCCAGGCTAGTTGTGATCCCATTTTCATAAATGTAAATGCACTGCCTGATTACCTCATAGGTGCAGGATAGCAGGGTGTCTTCTTTGTTCCCCAAATACAGTCCAGCAAACGTTTGAAGTGTATCTCAAGATAAGGTTCTCTTCCCCTGCTGTGTTTCTATACATGTGAGAATGTTTCTGAGCTTCTTACAATTGTTCATCTGCATTCAGCTTAGATAGGTGATAGGAGACTGTAACAGATTGCTGACTCAGCAGTGCGGTGCCTTCTGTTGGTCGTCCGGGAATTAGCTCAATTCCAGCACTCGGAGAGCCTCCTGCTGGCTAGTGTCTCTACTGCCTCGGGCCCCCGTGTCCCTCCCAGACCCTGGTGCCCCTTACCTTCGGGTTCTGCGCCACAGCAGCACCCCCACACTCTGGGTCTCCCTTCCCAGGGGAAACCTCTCCCCTCATGCCCACCTTTCCTCAGTGGCTACTGCCAGTCATCATCTAGTCCCCTCTCACTGGGGCAAACTGCAGTCTGTAATGGCCACTCATCATTGGCATTTAACAAGGCCTCAGCCTGGGGAGTTACCAGGCTGGAGCTCCTCTTGCCCTTCCCCAGCACTGCACTGGTACTGGTACTGGTACTGGTACTGGTACTGGTACTGGTACTGGTACTGGTACTGGTACCTTGTGCTCCCAGGAAGCTAGGTCCTTCCCACTCCAAGGCTGGAGTGAAACTAACCTAGCTCCTCCCTTAGCCCTTATATCAGGGCCAGTTGTGGCGTGATTGGGTGTGGCTACAACTGTGGCCGCTTCCCCAATCAGCCTATCTTTTTCCCCAGGAGTGGGTAACTGCACCGCTTATAGAGACCCATTGTGAATGAGACAGTACTTAATTTACATTTCAACGGAGTGAGATGAATAAACATCCCTTGTCTGATAGAAAACCTGTTTGTCAACTTTGCCTTGATACAGACTTTAAAACATATTTTCAATATACACACATAACTTCTCACATAGTATCTGTATATACATTTCACAACAATAACAATGCCCAGTGTGATCCTGTGTTTCCTGTAAGACCTCACATGACATTCTTTGATTGTACACACCAGAATCAGGATAGGCTTTTAAATCTCTTGCCAAAAAAGTGGGGCATTCACCCGCAGTGGGGCATAGAGGAACATCTGGGGAGGGGAGTGAGTGGCAATGCCATCCCTGTGTGGCAAGGCTTGGGCAAGCAGTGATGCCAGGTAGCTCAGGCCAGCCCTGTGCATGGGAGGGGGGAGCCCTAAGGCCAATCCCACACACGGGAGGGATCTCAGGCGAGCGGCTCAGACCAGCTCAGCGCAGGGCAGGTCCCTAAGGCCAGTCTTGTACACAGGAAGAGGATCAGGTGAGCAGCTCAGGCCAACCGCATGTTGCGGGGAGGGAGGATTCTGTGTTGGGGGGGAAGGGAGGGCTCAGGCAAATGGCTCGGACCAACTCCGTGCAGGGAGGAAGGGGTTTGAGTGAGCCCCATGCGATGTCCAGTTTTCCCTTTGGGAAATATGGTCACCTTACACTGAGGGGTTCTTGGGTCACAGTCCAACAAACTAGGTTTTATTAATATGTCATTACCATATTGTTAATTGTACTTCCCCAGGAAAGGATTATTTTTAGAAATATTCATTGCATTTAGGAAATTCTTGTCTTACACTTTTCTTTTGAGCAGAATAAATAGGCATAATCCATATCACTTGCAAAGTGAGGTAAGGACTCAATGAATAAAATGTTCCAAGTACATGAGCTGCATGCTGGATATGGGTGGTCCCTGAGGGCAGCCTCTAGACATGCAGAGGCTCTGTCAACCATCTTTTCTTGTAATAAAAGAATAATATCATTGTAGCTCTTGAAAGGAATTAAGGGCCTGATTCTGTGGCAAAAGAAATCATAGGAATTTTGCCTGTCAACCTACTTGGATCAGAACTGGGGCAAAATGCTCACCCTAGTGGTCAAAAGATATACATGAAAACTTTTCTAAAAACCAGTGTGATCAATGAAAAGAATTTAGCAATGTATGGAATATGAACTAATGCCCCTTGAACAAAGGAGATACCTAGTTCCAAACCTCACTTCTGCTTTGAATAAGCCAATTGGAGCTATATGTCTCAATATTTCTGGCTAGACTTTTCTCTCTATGACCCTTTGTGCTGCCTTATCAGTGGAAAGGGGATATATAGCTAATTTCTTTGGCCAGCAAAAGAGTCCCTGATCTGAGAGAATCCTTGTGTAGCATACAGCTGGCACAGCTGTCTCTATGCCACCCCTTGCTTGCAGCTTGCAGCCCAGGGGAGCATGTAGAGAGTATGGGTGCAGGGCCACTGTGTTCTGTATATCCCTGGATGCCAGAATAGCCACTTGTGCTCAGCTGCCAACAGCCGCAAATTAGAGCAGCTCTCAAACTGCTCTAAATTGTGCTGGAGGCCCCAGCTAAACGCAGGATTAGGGACGGGGTGTAAACGTGGTATAAAACCACCTTTGATCCCATCCCCTCAGGTCCTGCACTGATTCTGACAGGTCTGAGCAGCTCAGATGTACCTGAGAATTGGGCCTTCAAGTGTTATTTCATCATTCTCACAGAGGTAAAAGTGGCATTGCTTTTAAATCCATTTTGGTGTTTTCTCTGTTTTCTACTTTTTGAGGATTTAATGTATGTATATATTTATTTATTTACATGCTGTGTGCTGACTAGGCCTCCACTGGCATATTGTGTCCAGTTTCGGGTGCCATATTTCAGGAACGATGTGGAGAAATTGGAGAAAGTCCAGAGAAGAGCAACAAAAATGATTAAAGGTCTAGAAAACATGACCTGTGAGGGAAGAGTGAAAAAACTGGGTTTGTTTAGTCTGGAAAAGAGAAGACTGAGAGGGGACATGATAACAGTTTTCAAGTATATAAAAGGTTGTTACAAGGAGAAGGAAGAAATTTTTTTTCTTATCCTCTGAGGATAGGACAAGAAGCAATGGGCTTAAATTGCAGCAAGGGAGATTTAGGTTGGACATTAGGAAAAACTTCCTAAATGTCAAGGTGGTTAATCTCTGGAATAAATTGTCTAGGGAGGTTGTGAAATCTCCATCACTGGAGATTTTTAAGAGCAGGTTAGACAAATACCTGTCAGGTATGGTCTAGATAATACTTGGTCCTGCCATGAGTTCAAGGGACTGGATTAGATGACCTCTCGAGGTCTCTTCCAGTCCTATGATTCTATAGAAACCAGAATATGATAAGGTACACTACAGTCATATAGTCCCTTCCCTAAGAGCTTACAGTCTAAATGAAGACATGACATGATGAGATATGACAAGCAAAGACAAAACAGAAGGGTGTGTGAATGGAGGACTTAGAGTGCAGAGGTTACAAATACAGTAGAACCTCAGAGTTATGAACAGCTCAGGAATGGAGGTTGTATGTAACTCTGAAATGTTTGTAACTGAACAAAACGTTATCGTTCTTCTTTCAAAAGTTTACAACTGAAGATTGACTGACTACAGCTTTGAAACTTTACTATGCAGATGAAAAACGCTGCTTTTAACCATCTTAATTTAAATGAAACAAGCATAGAAACAGTTTCCTTGCCTTGCAAAACTTTTTTAAATTTTCCCTTTATTTTTTAGTAGGTGACATTTAACACAGTACTGTACTTCATTTGCTTTTGGTGTGTGTGTGTCTGCTGCTGCCTGATGGCGTACTTCCGGTTCCAAATGCAGTGCGTGGTTGACCGGTCAGTTTGTGACTCTGGTGTTCATAGCTTTGACGTTCTACCATATGATCTTATCATTCTCATCCTTAACAATAATTATACAGAATATATTCCTTTGACATATCCTTTTGGTGTGAAAAATATAGACAATTATACCTAAGGGAGAAACTACCTCGTAGGCATGCTGCATAGCCTAAACTCTGTCTACACTAGAAGTCAGCTAGTTGGCTACACTGCCTTTTATACTTGCTCTAGCTTGATGAGAGCTAGCACAAGTATGTGTACATGATAGACGAATCATACCCCTGACCTCCAGTGTAAACATAGAGAAACTAAAACAGTTTTTTATTTCTTCTCATAAGTAATAAGGGTCACTGGTAAAAATGATTAATCACTAATTGCACAAGCACTTTATTATGTGGTACTTTTAGTATGTTGACGTTTTTCAGCAAACTCTTTCTTTAGAAAATTATTGCTGGAGTCTAATTATTTTACTAAATTAAATATTTTTGTAACTGTTATTTTTAGACTTCAATTCATTTTTACTAGTGTTGCATAACAAGCAATAAACTTTTTACTCTAATTAATTCCTTTTTACTTAGAAAAAGAATAAAATATATTACAGCTTTCATAGTGTGTTCCATAGTGCTTCCATAATATCCAACAGGCTTTATATTTTTAACCCAAAGGGTTTAAAAGAATGGGTTTTTAAAAATTATTATTACAATTATTATGAGTAATGCTCTAGTCTGGATGGTTTTTGTTGGGTGGTTTGCTATGCATTTTGTGGTTTTTAATCCTTTTCTTTTGTATATTGTAATGATGTAAAAGCACCGAAAGTCATAGATAAGCGCTTCTAATACATCAACAAATATATAAATAAATGAAGACTTTTTTAGTCTGTGTGATGCAACGACCTTTATTTTGTTAAAAACAGGTAGACTTGCTTAGGATATGGGGGCCACATAGGCATTTTCTGCACCTTAACACAAATGTTAAGGTCCTGGTCGCGACTCTAACAAGTACACTTGGAACAGTAGGGCATAAAAGACCAGGGAAGTTTTGTTCAGGGGCAGAATTCATTTGGCAAGATAATTCAAGCACTAAATCAGAACTAGTATGCTCAGCCTTCACAAGTTCTGTTTGTTTTATCATTTGACAATGAAAAAAGCATTTGGAGGTCTCAAGGGATTTTAAATTTTAAGCTCTGTGTGGTTTAGGTCCTAACTTTAGAGTCTGGAGAAAAAATACTCTGTGTATGTATGTCTATCACAGCAGTGTTTATGAGTCATATGATATAACTGAATGGTATTTGCTTGGCACTATATGTGTGAGTACCCATTGTCACCTTTACTTTTGGCCTTATCAAAGAAACTATTGGTCATACCGCAAAGAAAATATAGCTGCCCAATACAGCTATCTATAATGCTTTCTAATGCTCTGTGATAGCAAAGATAACATCTATCTATCAGCTTAGGGCTGTCTGATAGAACTCATCGCTTAGGAGGTCTGATCCACAGCACAATGAAATTAATGAGTGTCTTTCCATTGACTTCAGTAGGCTTTGGATCAGACCCTTATGACCATTTTTGGAAGTACCCAGCACCCAGCAGTTCTGATTGTTCTCAGTGTGTTCAGTGGGAGCTGCTACATGTTGAGTGTTTTCAAAAACCTAGCCACTTAATTTAAGCACCACTGTCAAAGTGCTGACTACATCTTTTCATGTGAGGAGGACCTTTCCTGGGATATCACTGGTGAAGAAAGTACAGAGCTAAGGGGGGAAAAAGTCTTAAGAAAAGAATTTACTGCAAGAGTCATGTATAATGAATAAAGAAAATGCATATTGTCACTCCATGTAACAATATAATTTGTTCCTGGGTTCACTTGGACATTCAAATAAAAAAGCATCATAGACCTGACTCAGATGTATACATGTAAAAACGTTTATTAAGCGTAAGCAGTTATTCATTGTATTTCAGCTTTTGTACTGGTTTATTACATTGTTTCTTTAGTCCTTTGTTCGTCTTCCCCCGAGACCCCACCCTCATGCCACCCCTTCCCCCAAGGCTCTGCCCCAACGCTGCCTCTTCCCCTTAGACCCTATGCTGCCTTCCCCCCCCAAGACACAGTCCCCCACTTGCTCCACCGTCTCCCCCCGTCACTCACGCTTACAGTCAGTAAAAAGTGACCTGACCCCTCCATTCCGGCGCCCCTGAAAGGTGGTATGCCATTTGCCATTACTACAGCTCTTAGCCACAAGTCCGGTCTAAAGTCATGGGACATCCTTTGCAAGATACAAATGAGTGCCCTTGTAGCCTCCATAGAATCATGAAAACTCACTTTTACCCCTGCTTCCTTTGAGAGGGGCTCTGAGAATTGGTCATAAAGCCTGTCATAAATATAAAGGGAAGGGTAAACCCCTTTGAAATCCCTCCTGGCCAGGGGAAAGCTCCTCTCACCTGTAAAGGGTTAAGAAGCTAAAGGTAACCTCGCTGGCACCTGACCAAAATGACCAATGAGGAGACAAGATACTTTCAAAAGCTGGGAGGAGGGAGAGAAACAAAGGGTCTGGGTCTGTCTGTATGCTGCTTTTGCCAGGGACAGAACAGGAATGGAGTCTTAGAACTTTTAGTAAGTAATCTAGCTAGGTATGTGTTAGATTATGATTTCTTTAAATGGCTGAGAAAAGAATTGTGCTGAATAGAATAACTATTTCTGTCTATGTATCTTTTTTGTAACTTAAGGTTTTGCCTAGAGGGGTTCTCTATGTTTTTGAATCTAATTACCCTGTAAGATATCTACCATCCTGATTTTACAGGGGGGATTTCTTTTTCTATTTACTTCTATTTTTTATTAAAAGTCTTCTTGTAAAAAACTGAATGCTTTTTCATTGTTCTCAGATCCAAGGGTTTGGGTCTGTGGTCACCTATGCAAATTGGTGAGGCTTTTTATCCAACATTTCCCAGGAATGGGGGGGTGCAAGTGTTGGGAGGATTGTTCATTGTTCTTAAGATCCAAGGGTCTGGGTCTGTAGTCACCTAGGCAAATTGGTGAGGCTTTTTACCAAACCTTGTCCAGGAAGTGGGGTGCAAGGTTTTGGGAAGTATTGTGGGGGGAAGGACGCGTCCAAACAGCTCTTCCCCAGTAACCAGTATTAGTTTGGTGGTAGCGGCCAGTCCAAGGACAACGGGTGTAATATTTTGTACCTTGGGGAAGTTTTGACCTAAGCTGGTAAAGATAAGCTTAGGAGGTTTTTCATGCAGGTCCCCACATCTGTACCCTAGAGTTCAGAGTGGGGGAGGAACCTTGACATAACCAAAGAGAGGTAGGATCAGCTTTGCTAAGGTTAAATTAACTTCTCCTTCCAAAAGTTATGGTTGATCCTCTAAAAGAGGGGACTCACTGTATAGTAAGGGGATTTAAAAAAGCAAGCACTATTTGTGGCCACAGCAAGAAGCAGCTCCTGCTCCTGCATTTTTTGTTTATATTGGTAAAGGTTTTCCTCCATGGTAACAGGAGGCAGGTCCACTAAAGCCATGAATGCACATCCTATTATTAGTTCCCACATTTCTCCATATCTGTAAATTTCACAAGTTAATTGAATATTTACATGAGGGGTGAGCAAAGGCAGTATAAAAATACTCAAATCAAATACAGTATCCTTGTGCTTCAATGATTCAGAAGTCTAAAAGAGAGAAATGTAGTGCTCCTACCTCTTGCAGCTCTGGTTTGAACAAAGACCACAGCTCAGAAAGAAATATTTTATATTATAAATGATCATGGAGACAGCAGAGGCAGACCATGATGTACACAAGAGTTAAACAGCAATGGCTTTTCTAAAAATGATAATACCCATCATAATGCAAGGTTAATATGTTGCTACATGCACTGCCTATTACCAATGAGATAATGATACCTCCTGATTAAACATGGGGTTAAATTTAGTTCAGGTCCCACCAATATAGCCCATGAAGAAGCCCTCAGCAGCAGAAAGGAAAGGTCATTACATCACAATGGCTGTGCAATAAAGCTTTAGTTCCAGTGAAGAGGCGGCAGCAGGAAGTGTCACCATTCATTGGACTCAAGTCTGCCAAAGTCACACAAGTTATGGCTGAACTTCCGTAGCTGATATGAACCCATCTCATGCAACTGAACTCAACTGAAATCCAAAGTATTAAAATTTACAAGATTTTCGCACTGAAATGGAACACAGGTAGAAAGCAGATTAGGACAAATGAGGTAAGCTTATAGGATGCTTCCATCACTCCTGCCCCCTTTCCCACCCCTCACAGGGAGGAAAGAAAGGTTTGAGGGAGAAAGAGAAGGAGATACAGCTGGCAGGGGGGCAGGGTTGTAATTGGGTTATTGATTGTTGAAATGAGCCATAAATCCAGTGTCTCTGTTCAGTCCATGATTTCTAGTGTCTAGCAAAGTTATGAATTTAAGCTCCCAGGCTCGTTTTTTGACAGTGTTGTGCAGGTTTCCTTTGAGGAAGGTCAGCTATAGAGCGATCGCTATCTGAAAAGTGTTCACCCACAGGAGTCTGAAAACAGTCATCTTGTGACTCCATCTTGTGACCTGCACACTGCCAGCCTGGTCTGGATAAAGCTGGACTGAACTGATTTTTCCCGCCACTGGGCGATCCCTAAGCTTCCATCACCTCAGACTGTTTCCCACCTTTCTACGTATTGTACCATGTTTTCCCGCCATAGATTCTAGAAAAGAACTGTGATCACAGGCTGGTGGGGCAGTCCATCATAGTGACTATGTGTGCAGTTTGGTTCTTTGTGGCACTCGTGCATCAGGGAAGATCACCCTCCATTCCCAAAGTGAAAAGAAAAGAAGATGACACATCAGCATCGTACCGGTCCTGCATGTGGAGAACGTCACCATCCAGAGGGTTCTTGGTCCGCTTCTTCTGCCCTGACATCCATCGAGGGACTCACCAGTGTTCCTCCTCCAAGGGTTTCAATTATCTATGGAGTAGAGGTCCTGGACTTCACTGCCGCCACTGAAGTGCTGGGAATTGAGTGAGAAAGCAATTAGAGTTTCTAAGTTGGGAGTCATATTTCTTGAATGCCAGGGGGGTTTAGTTTCACTCTTGGGCCTGAGCGTCACGCTCGCAGGGAAGAGCTGCTGCGTCACTGGGTTTGTTTGTTATATAGCTACTAGTCATTTACATTTACCCCTTCCCTATCTGTGTAATTCTATCCCCAAATACATTTACCTGTTTGTTTTGAACCTTATCTCTTGTCAGTTATATTTATTGTACACCACACAAAGGGAGGAGATCTGCACCATTCCACCGGTGATACAGCAGAGGGCGAATCTGCTCTTTTGAGGAAAAAGGGGCTTGTTTCTATTCCGATACCTACACCACTTACCCCACATTCAGAGTTATCTGGGCTCCCCTTTGAGATAACACAACCGGTGGTTGGAAAATGGTGTTAAAATAATAAGGTGACTACTGAAAAAGGCTACAGAGTAAAACTTTTATCTGTACCTAGCACTGTTAAATTACAGAACCACACCAATAAAACATGGTTTGTCACACACATTTTGTTTAACAGAAAAGAGAGAACTATAAGGCCTGTCATGGGAGAAGTTGAGGTCAGAGGAACTGCGGATTGACAGAAATATAAAAAGACAGATAAAGCTAAACAAAAAAAGCAATATGATTTGGAGCTCTGGGAGCTCCCACCACCTCATGAACATGACACAGTATGCATCTCCAGGTATGTCTACAGCAGAGCTGGAGGTCTAATTTCCAACTTTGGTAGACATACCCTGCCCACTTTGATCAAGCATATTAAAAATAGAGGTGTAGCCCTGGCAGCATCAGCAGTGGGGGTGGGCATGCTGCTCAAGTGCATACCTAAGGTTTCAGAGGGAGCATACACAGGGCAGGTAGCTAGTTCCTCCACTTGTGCCACCATAGCTATACTGCTATTTTTAATGTGCTAGCTAGATCAGAGCTACTGCGGGTACGTCTGCCCAAGGGGAAATTATGCCTCCTGCTCCAGTGTAGATATAAATCAATGGTTGCAAACAGCACTGGTATCAGCTATGGGGAGGAAAGGTCTAGTAGTTAGGGCACATGCTGAGGAGGTGAAAGACTTAGGTTCAGTTCCCTGCTCTGTCATAAACTTCTTGTGTGACCTTGAGCAAGCCACAGAACCTCTATGTGCTTCAGTTCCCCTCCGTAAAATGGGGATAACAATGCTTCCCTACCTCACAGGGATATTGTGAGGATAAATATATTCAAAGATTGTGAAGCACTTAGAGATCTACTGATGAAAAAAGCTATAGAAGAAATAGACATTGTTTTTTATTTACTTAATTATTCTTACAATCTTGTCAGCCCAGAAGGACATATAGTGAGGAATTATAGGGGACAGACTCTCCAGCTTCCAGAAGGGAGGGAGGGAGATAAGTTTGCCATTTTTCCTCAGAAGGTCTCAGTTAGGCAACAACCACAACCAGGGTGGTTCAAAGTTGATTATTTAAATAAATAAATCAGATTGTTTTCATTTAAAATTGCATTTATTACATCATTTTTAAATTTAAAAAATAAGTTTTTTAAAAAATACACCTATTTAAAACTAAATTTTAAATTCACAACCTATGTCAAAACCTAAAATTATTATAATCTATTAAAACATTAAATTAAAAAAAATATTAAGCAGTACACGTTTACTATCAAGTTTTGAAGAAAGTCAGACCACTGAACTTGGGGAAGTCACTAGCTAAGCACTTGAAATCAGAGTTAGTTGGCGTGCTAAACCAGCCTTTGACAACCATAGCCTCTTCTACAGATGCAGAAAGAATATTTTCTTCATTTCAGTTTATTTAACTAGTTTGGTTCAGTGGCTAATTCATCCAAAGATAAGAAACTGGCTGAGAACTGAAAAATCAGGAAAACTTGTTTTCCTCTTAATCTATGAATAAAAACTAGTGCAAGAGGATGGGATCTACTAGTTCTAACATCTTGAAGGACATGGTGATCAGAAACAAATCTGTTCAATTCTCTAACTACAAATAATACTTCCTTTGTTTAACAAATCAGTTAATTTTAAAAGCAAAATAATTAAGAAAAAAAAAGTTATCTAAAACTATCCAGCACATTTGGGGGAGGAATAAGCTCAGTGGTTTGAGCATTGGCTTACTAAACCCAGGGTTGTGAGTTCAATCCTTGAGGGGGCCATTTAGGGATCTGGGGCAAAAATTGGGGATTGGTCCTGCTTTGAGCAGGGGATTGGACTAGATGACCTCCTGAGGTCCCTTCCAACCCTGATATTCTATACTACATTAGGGGTACGTAACAGCGTCCTTGCAGGGCCCTCCTGCCCCTGCTGAGTGGAGAAAAATCACACAGAGACCTTTAGGTGCCCACCTAGTGCTTTTATTTACAGGCTGTGCTCCCACCACCTTTCCACCATACAAGCAGTCCCCTAGCAGGAGAGAGGGGGCAAGCTATCTCTCACTCTCTGCTTCCCCTCACTGCCTTTCCTCTACTACAGCTTTCCACTTTCATGCCCTTCCTAGGCTTCCTTCCCTCTGGGGCTCTTATCCAGCCCCAGCCTGATGAGGCAGCAGCTGTTCAAGCTTCCGCAATCAGGGCCAGGTGGTCTACCCAGCTCCAATTCCCCTCCCTTAATTGGAGCTTGAGTGACAGAGGGTTGGCTAAGCAGTTTTCTGCTTAGCACCTTGTCACAAGGTAGTTTTATTTAATTAAAACAAAATTTTAAGGGCTGCTTTTGTGCATTTTAATTGAACTTGAATATCTATCCAAACAGAGCTTGACACAGATCACAAATAAAAAAAATAATCAGCTAGTAAATAAGAAATGCATTATTCACCATTTTCTAACATAAAAATATAAATTTAGAATCTGAATAAATGTAGATTAAGGTACATAATCGCTTAAATAAATGTGGGTACATATAATGTATCCTCCTGGTTAGCAAAAAGAAGTACCGAATTTAGTATGAAGGCTTTGTTTAATTGCAAAACAACATCTATGTTTTCAGGGTTATCGTTAACCCTTTCTTTAGAAAATAACTGAAGTACAAATGCAAAACGTGATTAAAATCAAGACTTCTTACTTGCTGATTTAAATCATGATTAAAATGGGTTATTTAAATCCCTTTGATTTAGATCAGTCCAGCCTGATGACGGCGGGTTAAGACAACCAAACCCCAGGACAGAACACATGTGGCAATTGCAGTACTGGGAGTTAAAGGGAGACTCATAAGTCCAAGCTACGGGGCCGTGCACCTGAGAAATTAATTGCACATTGTTAGTGGGCTGGTTATTAATGTTTGGAATTTTGCGTTAAATAAATATTGTTTGTTAAGTGTTATGGTTATTATCTTTTGACTGGAAAGGCAGATGTGGTGTTGTGAAAAGTATACAATTAAGAGGTTTAGCTTCCCAGGCAGGATGTCCATGGGAAGGGCCCTGTAGAAGTCCATGATCTGTCATACAAACTATGTCTATACTGCAACTAGGCACCGGTGGCAGGCCTGTGCCAGCCAACTTGGGCTCATGGGACTTGGGCTGCAGGCATAGGTGCTGACTCTGTGGGTGCTCCAGTGCTGGAGCGCCCACTGGCAGCCAAGCTCCCGTCCCCCCATCACCCCACCTCCTCCTCCCCCCCCCCCCGAGCTTCCATCCCCGCTCCTCCACCTACCTCCCAGCGTTTCCTGCCCGGCTGCTGCTAAACAGCTGTTTGGTGGCGTTAGCAAGCTCTGGGTTGGGGGGAGGAGCAGGAACATGGCATGCTGTGGGGAAGAGGCGGGGCCGGGGCGAGGATTTGGGGAAGGAGTTGGAATAGAGTCAGGGAGGGGGCGGAGTTGGGGTGGGGACTATGGGGAAGGGGTTGGAATGGGGGTGGGGAAGAGGTGGGGCAGGGGCGGGGCCTCATGCAAGGGGTGGAGTGGGGACCAGGATGGGGGCAAGGGGGGGTCGAGCACTCAGGGAAAAGAAGGGAAGTTGACACCTGTGGCTGCAGGGCTGTTTCATTGCAGTGTAGATTTCCGGGCTTGGACTGGAGCCCAAGCTCTGGATACTCCCAGCCTGCAGCCCGTGAGCCTGGCACAGGCCTGCCGCAGGTGCCTAGTTGCAGTATAGACATACCTGCAGAGGGCAGAGGCAATTGGAACTGCATCACTGAATAAACAGGATTTTTTTCATGCATGTTGAGCCCAGAGCGATTACTGAATACCATAGCAATCATGTCCAGCTCTCCTGAGCTAGAAGGAAGGCTCGACCAGTGCAGAACTGGGTACATAAAAGGACAAATAAATAGTGGTGGTTCTAGAAGAGATGCAAGGGCCTCCAGGAGAAAATTAAACTACATGGGTTATCACAATGTATGTCCTGTGGTAATATAATTTCAAGCACTCTGTTTTAAGTCAAGCTCATGGCAAATAATACAATGACAAGCACAACCATAAAAGTCTGCAGGTAACACAGCCTGACAACACACCATCTGTGCACTCTATTCTATTCTATATAGATTCTTATGCCACACTCACCACCCTTACATCTGAGCATCTTCCAGCAGTGCATTAAGTGATGTGAGTAACATCTGTCATGTGTGGTTTGTTCTCCCATTCTCTCCTGAGGGGAACAATTGTGTATGCAGTGTAGTGGTTTGTTTTGATAGAGCTTTATTTTTTTTTTTTGTTTTTAAATTTACACACTGCTGTGTATTTATGTTACCGAATGCGGGTTGAAGAGGTGTGCCTTGCATTTGGAGCAGAAGGTAGTGACATTTTGGATGGTCCTTAGTTCCTGGGGGAGTTCATTCCGCAGCCTCAGATGGGCACTTGAGAAAGTTCTATCTCCCGAACAGATGAGCTTTACCCTTATTGTAGAAAGTTCCAGTGTGCCGGTAGAGGGAAGTTGTCAATCATGCTCTTTATCCTGGAGATCTAGGCCATCTTTTAGATACCTTGGGCCCATTGAGGGAAGATAAAGATCTAGACCTTAAACATATTCAATATTCTATGAGAAGCTAGTGCAGGGAGCAGAGGGCAGGTTTAATGTGCTTGAAGTAACCTGTGTGGCTGAGGAGGCATGCTGCAGTGTACTGTACTAACTGAAGTTTCCTAAGGGCTGATGGATTCATGCCCAGATATATTGCATTGTTGTAGTCCAGGTGGGAGGTGCTGAGGGCATGAATAATTGAAGCCAGGTTCTCATCTGCCAGGATGGGATGGAGTCCCCTAGCCAACTGGATATGATAGAAAGTGTTACTTACAGATGCTGATACGTGAGAGCTTAACATCAGTGAGGAGCCCAGGACCACTTCTAAACTACAGACTGAATTGACCAATGGTGGGTGGGTGTATCAACCAAAGGAGACTTCCCAATGGCTGAAAACTCTTTGAAGTGCTTTCCTCTGCCCACCAGCGTGACCTCTGTCTTGCTTGGTTCAGCTGTTCTACATTCATGAGTTGATCTCATCCAAGCACAAGGCCATCTTGGCGGTAGTGCTGTGGTCGTATGTGGTGAAGGTTAAGCAGGGCTGTTTGTCAGCTGCACAGTGTTGTCACTTGAGTCTGTGTCATCTGACCTGTTCACCTAATGGCTGCATGGAAGTGTTGAACAGGACCGGCGAGAGAACTGATTGTTGTGGGAATCCACAAAAGAAGGGTCTAGTGACAAATGTACAGTTTCCAATCACTATTCCTTACTCCTGGGGGAATTCTGCACCACAATGCTTTTTGTGCAGAATTTCCTTTCTCTCACAGAGATGGGCTGCAGTGGTACTGGCCACCACTAGGGGCTGCTAGATGTGGCAGAGCCCACCTCGCACTTAAAAGACACTTCCAGGGGGATGGGGAGGGAGCTACAGGGATCTCGGCAACTGCAGTTCCCAGCATGCTTTGAGGGAAGGAGATGGCAGTGTGCAGGAAACTCCACACAAGCTTGGGACTGAGCATCAGGCTGTTTCTCCTTCTGGATCCCTGGGCTCTGAGGGGCTCTCAGGGCGGATGTTTGAGCCGGGGGAGGGCTGCAGCTGGTCTATGGTGGGTAGGGGATTTGGGTGTATTGGCTGGGGGTGCCACATGGCTGGGCTCTGGGAGGGAGGGGTTGTGGCTGTCTGGCCCCCTGGCTGGGCTGGGGGGAGGAAGGAGCAGAGAAACAGGAAGTGGTTTGTCATAGGGTTTTTTTTAACTCTCTACTCCTGGAGGAATTTTTCTGTCTGTATTGTTACAGACATCCTTGCTGACGGGTATTTTGAAATAAATGACCAAAATAACTAAAACTGGCGTGATTATGTAGTGTTATTTTTGACAAATAAATTTTGCAGAATTTTAAAATACTGTGAGCAGAATTTTTTTTTTTTGGCACAAAATTCCCCCAGGAGTAACTTGTGCATGCCCCTGAATCCCTGCCACCTCTCAACAATACTGAATGCTCTACTGGGTTCCAGGAGGATGAGAATAGATCTTGGCCCTCTCTCCACTGACAGCAGGAGATTACCCACCAGTGCCACTAAAGCTGTTTCTGTCCCATGTCCTGGCCTGAACCAGGATTGTGCTGGGCCAAGGAGCCATCTTGAATTAGATGAACTTGTAGTTGGCTAGCTTTTCTATGAGTTTGCTCAGGAATGGAAGGTGTGATACTGGGTGGTAGTTGGAACGGATATATCCGGGGTGGATTTCTTCAGTGTTGATTGGACTGTTGCATAGTTGAAGGAGGGAAGGGAACATTCATTTCCCAAATGAGGCTTTTGCTGTTTTGGTCACAAATAGCACCAGTTGCTTATGAGCAGAACTGAGTAAATAACTGATTTTTTTGTTCAGTGACTGCCATGTTCTGTGGTGCAGTGCGGACAAGTAAGGGGTTGTGTCATCACCTGCCTTGTAACCTTGGGTGCCTTAAATGCTCTGCTGCTTGGCTCACAGCCTGGATGCCAACAGCTTGCAGACAAGCGTGCACTGAATGTCTGTGTGTTAAACAGCTCTGGTTCAGCAATTCTGATTCCAGCAGTCTGCTTGGTTACACCCCAGCCACACTCTGGTGTCCACCAGCTCTGGTTATTATTAGCCAGGTGACACCAGCACACTCCCATGCCCAAATTTTCCAAAAAACACGGACTCTGCAATGTGCAGTCCTTTCCTGGACCATTCAGAGGAATAATAAGCGCCTCACTGGCTCCTTTAAAGACTCAATACCCAAAAGCTTGCCCCATTAACTGGAAATAACAATCACTTCAATTCAGACACAGCACTGGGTTTGTTTAGATTAAAAGTAAAACAAGTTCATTAACAAAAGGAGATAGGATTTTAAGTGAGTTTAAGTGTAAGGGACAAAGTTAGAAGTGGTTACAAGCAAATAAAAGTCAAATATGCCTTCTACGGGCTAAGATTTAATGAATCTCCAGTGTTGATTCAAGGTAAGATTTTGATCAAACTTTCTTCCAGCAACATGGCTGACCACCCCCTTGGTCAGGATCTCCCACAAAGTCCAAAGTGCTCAGTTCCTTTGTCTTCTTAAGTGAAAGATTAGTTGGGGTTCTTTGCCCGTCTCTTTTGTAGTCCAGTGACCCTTTTAAATGGATTCTTCTGAAGGTTATCCCCCAAAATAAAGTTCATTTAAGCTGTGAGGAAGGAGACATGGAGTCTGGTGGGGAAGGAAGTCCCATGCTGGTTTCTTCCCCTATTGCTGTTTGCTGTAATGCAAATAGATCTCAGAGGAACAGCCGTGTTAGTCTGTATTCGCAAAAAGAAAAGGAGTACTTGTGGCACCTTAGAGACTAACCAATTTATTTGAGCATGAGCTTTCGTGAGCTACAGCTCACTTCATCAGATGTGATGCTCTTCATCAGATGTGAGCTCATGCTCAAATAAATTGGTTAGTCTCTAAGGTGCCACAAGTACTCCTTTTCTTTTTGCAAATAGATCTGTTCCTGACTCTTCTGATGCAAATTAATGGCCATTTGATATGAGATTACCAATCGACTCTGACACTTGGTTGGAGGCATCAGCTTGTCCTTTGCCTGGGAGAAACCTGTTTACCCATTCCCCAGACTTGCCTGATAAACACATGTTCCACATTTCCTTCACATTTGTATGGTCCCTTGGGCATTTACTGTACATACACCAAGCAAGAATATTAGTGATCAGTGGGTTTTTAGTTTTCCAGTGATAGCTTACATGACACATATCACATACAATTTATCACATTAAAAATTGGGGTACATTGAACTGGTCAGGCCAGTTGAAACTCACTACCGGATACCAGTAAGCCCCTTGCCCTCTGACACTGGGATGCTTTTAGAGTTTCGGCGAAACCAAAAAATAAATTAAAAAATTGTTTAATTTCAAACGGACTTTTTTTGTCACCAAAACAAAAATCTGAAAAAATGTGTTCGGTCAAACAAAACATTTCAAATATGATCTTGAAATGACATTTCATTGCCATTTGAAATATTAGAACAGTTCATTTCAAAAATTAAAAAAACCTGAAAAAAAATTCATTTTGACATTTTTGAAATTTTTTCCAGGTTTTTTTTCAGCTGAAAGTATTTGCCCAATTCAGCTGAAATTCACTAGCAGTTTTGGTGCCTCCCTCCAAAATGCAGTTTTTGGTAAATTTACTAGTCTTCAGAAAAAAATTGCCCAGCTCTACTCATGACTCTTTTTTACCAGCCATGAAGAGCCTGAGTCAGATTCACAGGCCATAGGTCAAGACTTCTTTAGGGTGTCCAAGACTTCTTGAAGAATGAATGTGCTGAAGTCTGGGAATGCAGGTAATCTGTTTTATAGCCAGGATAGGAGGAACAGATCCAGTCTGTTTAAGGGCCTTCCCAAATGTCCACAATCTTTTACGTGAAGTAGGATGATAATTCTTTACAGTACTTGGTGCTGAGTTCTCCTGTGGGCAGTAGGCACTCAGAAATGATTAAATGGTTTACTGTCCTGGGTAGCTCCTTAGGGCACAGATTTGGCAGATTCAATGGAGGCTGGTAGGAAGGTTCTCTTGGTTTGTAATACAGCCTCAGCGTAAGCTTGGGGTAACTCTTTGTTTCAATCTGTCTGTTGCAGCCTTTATTTTTTTACCATCTGTGCTTGAATTTCTGACTCTCTGACTCTTTGTTCATCTGAAGGGCATCAAACTAAGATGATCTATTTGGGCAATTGGGACGAAGTGGCTGCTTGGGGGTCAGTGTGTCAGTGGTCAAGGTTAGCATACAATGATTCTCAACTTCTTGTCCTGTGGGTGGAGTGCTGTTATAACATGCTTTGGATTTGAGGGAGTTTAAGAGTTGCCAGGGTTCCCTTCCCACTCTGAACTCTGGGGTACAGATGTGGGGACCCACATGAAAGACCCCCTAAGCTTATTTCTACCAGCTTAGGTTAAAAACTTTCCCAAGGCACAAATCCTTCCTTGTCCTTGGATGAGTCCTGCTGGCACCACCAAGTGAGTTAGACAAAGATTCAGGAAAAGGACCACTTGGAGTTCCTGTTTCCCCCACAATATCCCCCCAAGCTCCTTCATCCCCTTTCCTGGGAAGGCTTGAGAATAATATACCAACCAAATAGGTTAACAAGGTGCACACAGACCACCCCCTTGGGTTTTTAGGACACTAAAAACCAATCAGGTTTTAAAAGCAGAACTTCATTATCAAGAAAAAGTAAAAGAAGCCCCTCTGTAAAATCAGGATGGAAGGTAATTTTACAGGGTAATCAGATTCAAAACACAGAGGATTCCCCTCTAGGGAAAACTTTAAAGTTACAAAGAACCAGGAATAAACCTCCCTCTTAGCATAGGGAAAATTCACAAGATAAAACAAAAGATAATCTAACACATTTCCTTTCTATTGCTTACAATTTGTAATCTTAGATGCTGAGTTCAGGTATGGCTTTAGGAGACGTATTTTCCCTGCCCTGGTCCCTCGCTGTCCCGGAGAGAACACACAAAGAGAGCACAAACACAAACCTTCCCCCACAGATTTGAAAATATCTTCTCCCCTTATTGGTCCTTTTGATCAGATGCCAACCAGGTTATTTGAGCTTCTTAACCCTTTACAGGTAAAGGAGGGATTTCATGCTACCCTTAGCTGTATATTTATGACAAGAGTCATAACTGAATCAGGGTCAGGGGTCTTTCTTGTTTTCTGGGAGCTGGGAGGTCTCTGACCACTGCCTTAATTAGGTGATAGCTCTTCAAGACAATGGCTGTTTTGTCCTTAATATTGTCACCTAAACAGAATTTCAAGTCCAGGATGTGACTGACTGTGTGTGTTGGACCAGAGAGGACCAAAGAAAGTCCTCGGGAGGCAAGTAAGGAGATGAGTTTTGGGGCTTTTGCATCTGTGGTCTTGTTAATATGAATGTTGAACTTTCTCAGGACAAGTCTGAGGTACTTCACTACCATCACCAGCAAGGTAACACTGAGCTCCTTTATGAATCCTTTAGTTTCATGTGGGTCTGTAAATATGCATTAAATCTCTGTTAGCGTTGGTTTCTATTGTCAGGTCAATGAATTCAAATGAACTTGTCATGCCTGTGTGAAGAGAAGATGAATGCAGTGCTACTTGCCTTCTTGTCTGTCTGGTATGTGATGGGCCAAGTATCCTGGAGAGTGTGGGACAAGATGGGCTAGCACAGGGCTCCTGGCGTCATCCAACGAGGTCCTGGTGATGCAAGCTTTATTGGGTGCTTCGTTGCTGATGAAGTTGTGTATTGTTGTTTGGTGATAGATCTTCCATTGATCAGCATCAGTTTTAGTTCAACTAGCCTTTTGCTGCCTCCTTTGGGCTCATGCCTCGGAAATGGTCCTTTGCAATGGATTAGTCATAAGAATATAAGAACATAAGAATGGCCATACAGGGTCAGACCAATGGTCCATCCAGCCCAGTACCCTGTCTTTCGACAGTGGCCAATCCCAGATGCTTCAGAGGGAATAAACAGAACAGATAATCATCAAGTGATCCATCCCCTGTCATCCACTACCAGCTTCTGGCAAACTGAGACTAGGGACACCATCCCTGCCCATCCTGGCTAATAGCCATTGAGGGACCTATCCTCTATGAATGTATCTAGTTCTTTTTTGAACCTTGTTATATTTTAGACTTCACAACTTTCTCTGGCAAAGAGTTCCACAGGTTGACTGTGTGCTGTGTGAAAAAATACTTCCTTTAGTTTGTTTTAAACCTGCTGCCTATTAATTTTATGGAGTGACCTTTAGTTCTTGTGTTATTTGAAGAAGTAAATAACATTTCCTTATTTACTTTCTAAATGTCTAGTGTCTAGTTTCTTATGTCTGTTCTGCTGTCTCCTTAGACAGTTCCTCCCAATTTGAACTGTGATAAGTGAAGTAGTGAGTTGTGTCCTGAGACACTCTGAGTGGAGGAAAGGTTGTTCAGTTCATCAAATACCATGGGAAAGGCTGGTCTGATGGATAACCTTTGGCACTTTGACCTGGTTGATTCCCAAGAATGGGTGGAGCTTGCATAGTCTGCCCTAGGAGTGGTGATCGTGTTGGAAGCATGGTGGCAAAACAACAATGGAAATAATAATAGCAACAATAATATTAGGTAGGGTCAAAACTCCCAAAATGGGGTTGTCAATGGCATCAGACATCCATTCCCTTGAAATAAGCTGTCTGTTGTCATGATGCTATTGCTGCCCTTACCTCGTTTAGGGGAGGGGAAAGTGGAAGGAAGATCACACTTACTATTAAGTAGTATGTGAGAATTACAGCTGTAAAATGTCCTCTTGACCAGAAGATGGTGGTTAAGGCTGGAAGAGCAGGGCTTAGGCTTAGGCTTAGGGCAGCTTCTCTGTAGAGCTGCAGAGTCCTTTGGGAGCCTTGTTCCTGGTGAGGACTCCTGTACTGAAGGGAGAGGCTGGGAGAGGAATCACAGCTCTCAATATCTCTCATTGTCTCCTCAATCATTTTCAAAAATTTTCAAAAGTAAACAGTGGCCCCTCCCCTGGTGCCATGAACCCAGTGGTGGGAGGAGGGAAGTATGGCTGGAGGAGCTAGGATCCAGCCCCTTTAAGGGCATTCAGGTGGAGTGCAAAGCTTGTTGGAACTAGCTCCCCTTGCTACTGTGTCACCACAGGTGAGACAGGAGAGAAGAGAGAATCACTTGCCCCAGTCAGTGGTCTAAAAGCTAGGAAGAAATAGCACTAGGGTCTGTGCAATGCCTGCTGACATGGAGCAACGGCAAACAATGATCACATTGAATTTAGTAAGCTCATTATGACAATGAGTCATACTGGAGAAAATGTACTAACTAGCACATCATATTAGACAGTTTCAGGCCAGATTTCAACTGTACCAGTAAAATAAAGTAGAGCACCAACAGAAGCATAACTCTTCCAAAATGTAATGCGAAGTGGACAACAAATCATAGCTCACCCAACATACTTTTGTGAGTTAAACATAGTGGATCAGAGAGCATACTCTTTAAAAGGGGTTTGCTTCTATGGAAATACTAGCATAAAAACATTACCCTCAGGTTGTAACCAAGTGGCATTATGATTATACTGCTGTAATATCATCTTCAAAGACAGTGTTTCTGGAGTCTGGGAGTTATGACTTCAGTCTCACTTGTTAGTTCTTCCCAAGAAGTTTACTGGAAGAAATATCCCTGCAGGATGCTGGAGTATCTTTTTCTGTGACCGTAAAACAGCATAGGTGGTCTGATAGTTATTACAAATAAGATTTTCTAGTAGAGTTCATTACAAGATCTCTATTACTTCTATCACCATTAAGTTTTTTAAAAGAAATGCATTGATATAATTCATGCTCTCTAGTCAAATGAATAAAAAGATTCTAAAAGAGATACTGTCATTCATGCAATTGGATCTTCTGCTGCAAATTGAAAAGACTGTATCTTTGTAGGGGCTGTTTAAGGTTGCCATAATTAAAAGGTAAAACTGCCAAGTAATATAAAACATTTGAGAATGTCTTTAACTGTAACGCCTAGTGACAACAGCACTTAGAAAAGATTGTGGTATCAAGGAAAATTAATTCAAAAGTGATCACCTCATATCTCTACCTAGGCATCAGTTTCTGTTATACATAAACAAATGTATGTCTTGCTGGTTGAATGGGCCGAATCCTGCAAGTCCAAAATTAATGGGAACTTGGAGTAATGAACAAGGACTGCATGGCTTCACATATAAAGTGAAATTCACCTCTTAACGGTACAGAACCTGTATAATTTGGCTTTGTGCAGAGAACAAGCAGGAATGGAGAACAAAATCCAAACCCTGAACCAATGGGTAGGCTGTGGGGCTATACTTCTATCTGTGCTAAATAACATTCTATCTATGCTACCTAATCTCTCTCTCTCAAGTATTTCTAAAGGCTAGCATATCAATCGCTGCCCTCTGCACACTGTGCGTAATGAGCACATTGGTCTATTTGGAGCTGGCATGGAGACTTTCTGTGCGGCAGGCAGAGGGTGCGGCAGGCTTACTGCATGACGCCTCTGCCCTCAGCTCCCCTATTGGCCTTGTTGTAAACGACCTTACGCCACCCCTCTGCAGGAGGATGAATTTGACCAATCGTTACTAAAGAATGAATAAAAATACTGGATGTTGGATTGTGCAAATGACCAATTTGGGGTTGGAAAGGATTTTCCTGAGCATTGTTTCTGAATTCCTATGAAATGCTGCCTTTTCTGTCACTCAGCACTTCTCTTTGCAATAAACTTTCACTTTCCTTTGGGCAGAATTGAGAAATTCTTTGGTTTCGCAGCAAAAAGATTATTATTCTTATAATAATTTATTTGTTTATTTATTTTTCAGCTACATTAGTTTTTCACCTGCAAAAGCTGCATTCAGTTTGCTCACACTATGAATAATAAAAGCTACAGAATTCAGCTGGTGCAATGTTATTGAAGTAAAAATGGGGGATAAAGGAGAAAGGAATTACAGATGGCATTTCAGACGAGAGGCTGGAGAAAATTCAGACAGAGGCTCATAAATCTGCAGCAATGCTACTCAGTCAAGAATTTCATTGGAAAAATCATAATTATAGTAGGTGTTTTTGTATCCTTATTACTCATTAAGGTGTTGCTGGAGAAAGCAAAGTCTGTCTTCTCGTGATTACGGTAAGACCTGAAAATCAGGACTCATGAGTTCTGTTACTGGCTCTGCTGGTGACTCACTGTACAACTTTGGACTAGTCACTTGGAGCCAGACTGTGTGGCCTGGCCTTGTGCAGATACACAAACAAGGAAGACAAACAGAAGTCTCTTCGGGCGGTGTTTTAAATAGATTTCATCATAAAATGATTTGGTCTCCCCCATATCACAAGATGAGCTGTCCCTTTAAGGGCAGGCTTGGGCCTAGCCTATCCTAATTTGAAGTCTGGCCTTTAAAAGACAGGAGCTGTAGTCTCTAAAAGGGTCAGGGATGAGGGGTGGTGTCATGTGATGGCAAGAGTTAAATAAACTGTCTGCGGTTTATACGAGCGATAGACTGAGGAGAGCAGGATGTGCTTGTAAGTGTCTCTGCTGTAGCACAAGGAGAGACCAGACCTGGTTAGGGGCTCTAAACCAAGAGAACTGGAGAAACTCTTGGCTCAACAGAGACTGTGGAAGAGGCCCGTATGTGGGCAGGATGTAGAAGGACACTAGCGAGGGATGACGCTAAAGAAAGAAAAGGTCTGACACAGTATTGATGTGGTGGTGGCAGATTCAGTGGTAGCACATGTCTTTGTTTAGAGGCCCCAGTCTGGGACTTCCACAAAGGGTGGGGGGAAGAATTCTGACCAAATGGAGAAGCCCAGGTAAACTCTGGAAGAAGGACTGTTGTGCTTGGTGAGGGCTGGAGGACTGTTGCATTCTCCTCTCTTGCCCTGGAGGCTTCTTACTGACTTGGCTAGAAGGTCAAATCACTTTACCAGCCTATGAAAGACCATCTTTGAGGTGAATGTGAATCAGTGGCTGTGTCTTGATACTGGGTAAGGCACACAGCTGTGACACCCCACTACTATTTACTTTGCAACAGGAACACAAAGGTCCAGATCCTGCTCTGTATTAGGAAGCCACGGTCATTGTGAAGCTACCTTAAACCAGTGGCTTTCAAACTTTTTTTCTGGGGACACAGTTGAAGAAAATTGTTGATTCCCGCCACCCATCAGAGCTGGGGATGTGCAGTTTGGGGGAATGGAAGGGGCTCAGGGCTGGGCCAGAGGGTTGGGATGCGGGCTGTGGGCTGGGGCTGGGAATGAGGGTTCAGGGTGCAGGAGGGGGTCAGGGCTCTGGGCTGGGGGTACAGGCTCTGGGGTGGGGCCAGGGATGATGAGTTTGGGGTGCAGGAAGGGGTTCTGGGTTTGGGGGGGGGCTCAGGGCTGGGGCAGGGGATTGGGGCGCTGACTTACCTCCGGCAGCTCCCGGTCAGGATACAGAGGTGCAGTCAGGGTACAGAGGCAGGCTCCATGCCTGTCCTGACACCGCGGACTGTGCTGCACCTGAAGCAGCCAGCAGCAGGTCCAGCTCCTAGGCGGAGGCGCGCAAGCAGCTCTGCACGGCTCTGGCTCAAGGCACCGCCCCCCCAGCTCCCATTGGCCGGTTCCCAGCCAATTGGAGTGCAGAGCCGGTGCTCGGGGCAGGGGCAGCACACAGAGCCCTCTGGCCCCCGTGCCTAGAAGCCGGACCCGCTGCTGGCTGCTTCTAGGACACAGCGTGGTGTCGGAACAGGTAGCTGGGCAGCACCGCTGATGGGACTTTTAACGTCCCGGTTGGCAGTGCTGACCAGAGCGACCCAGTGCCTTACATGCCGCGACCCAGTACTGGTCGTGACCCACACTTTGAAAAACGCTGCCTTAAACTATGTAACCTGGCCACTAGAGCAGTCTCCCTTTGTCGGGGATCCTTGTGCCATGTGGAGCTGCTATAGCAGATCCTGCATTCTCATCCCTGGCCATGAGTGTAGGGTATGTGGCTGGAGAAATGGAGGCATGGCTTGAATTCTTTTTCTCTGGAACTTCCCTTATGTTTGTTGGCTGCTGGGGACCGGCCCAGTGTGTGGAGAGCCCCAGAATCAGTTGAGCTTAAAGCCATTTTTGTACTGATCCCACACATACACTCTGAGCTGCCTTCAGCAGTCCCCAGTTGCAGTGCAGGATCTGGACCAATATTCCCTCTAATTTTGGACAAGCTGTGTGCGCAAACAATTTCTTCTGTGCAAATTTTTGACAGGCCGTGTGCGCAAAAAATTTCTTCTGTGCAAATTGTGCTTCTGTGCAAATTTTTGTGCATGCGATGTTTTGCCGTGTGCTCTGGGTTTAGGATCTATGTGCGAATGCACATGTGCACAGCTTAGAGGGAACAGTGATCTGGACCAAAATCTCCAGGCTTACATCACAAATTATTGTTCTTCAGGAAGCAGAACTTGTCTCTCTTCTTGATAAGATTTGCTTTCTTTTAGCTCATTTCCATTTTTAAGATTAATTTCACATCAGCTTCTTCAGTTTAGCTAAAAATATGCATGATCTTACTCAGACCTTTTTGTCCAAAGCCCATGTCAAATGTTTCCTCATGCATCATTATCATTAATCACATCACTGCATACAATATTTATACAATCAGAATGCACCCTGTATTCTAGATTTTTGAAAATCATTCCTATGTGCTAGTGGAAGGTCAGCTTTTGGCTTCAGGTGGACTAATCTCATTACAGAGAATTACTCTTAAATATACTGTAGGTAGGAGAAGATTCTCGATTAGAGATAAGTCTAAGCTGCAAAATTCAGATCAGAAGCTAAGTATTCCATAAGCTTGCAGGTGTTCAGATCTGGAGTTTGGGTCCAGTCCATTTCACATACAGGGCCTGATACAGCTACCCTTAAAGTAAAGAGAAAGACTCCCACTAAATCAGTGAAGTTGGATGGGGCCCAAATGTCCCCAAAAGTTCTAGGATGCTTGGATTCAGGATGTTGTTTTGGACCCATCTCCATTCTTAAGAGCTACAGATAGTCACTGACTCACCTGAGTAAGCTAAGTGGGTTCTTATGTTGTATCATTGTGGATTGGACTGTGGTACTTTAGAACCTTCTGACAGTGGGAACTAGAAGCTTCATGTTGCACACATGCATTGTATCACACTGAAGGCTCAGCATTAAGAGGTGATGGGAAATCTTTGTGTATTGTGGCTTAGCCAGTCCTGAAACATACCACAGCCAGCTAAGAAAGTTTTGAACTGTTCCTGGTGGCCAATTACTCAGATTTTAGTTTAGGGAGAAAAGTGAAACATATTGCTCCCCTGCTGAAGTTTCCTGACAGGGAGATCTGTTAGGCCATGGAATAGTCTCCCAGAGACGTAGTGAGAGCACCATTGCTTGTATTTTTAAAGATTAATTCACTAAATGTTCTGTAGGAACAAACCTTCCTTGACAGAAGGAGATGGGTTGATACAAAAGGTGCTTCCCCTCTCTAAATTCTATGATTTGGTAGGAAAATGAGAATTTGCTAATTTCAACCTCTGGACAATACAACAAATGATTTTTTTCCTTTGTGTTGCATCGAGCAGCAACAGCGATTTTCCAAACATGTTAAGTATTATGAGTTTTACTTTCTGGGTAGACCTGGCAAAAGTAATAATTGAAAATACTCATTACTAATTTAGCCCCTTTTTGAGTTAGTGAAATGTTGACAAACAATCCTAATTTTCTTTCAATATATTTGTTTCAAATACTCAGATTATGGGTTGTGTGTGAAATGTTTGCTTTGACTACTAGCTATTCACACTGAGTACATGATCACCTAAGTATGGCATGGGTTCTGCTCCCTCATCAGCAGACTACAACTTATACCAGGAAGATAAGGAATGATAAATTTGCTTCTTGTATGCCTTTTCAGGCACATAATTCATGCTGAATTCATAGCTCAGGATTTGTGAACATTTACAGAAATATGTAGCAGTTATGTGAATATTCACAAATAATCAATAATATAGTCCCACACAAATAATAATGAGCTGAATTCAACTCTTTCATCACAAAAATGTTAATGAACCAGGTTTTTGTTTACTCTTCAGTCAGCTCAATTTATGAGGTAGGATTCTTTTTTGAAACAATATTCGCTCCTGCTATGTTATACCAATAAAATAAAAACCAGCAGGATCTTATTAAAGGGGAAAAGGCAAAATACCACATTTATTGTGAATACAGAAAGAATCATAGTAAGCAGTTAGTTATAGTTATAACATTCCATTCAATCTCATATTTATTCACACATTCATTCATACAAACACACACACACAGGTTCTGCAAGGTTGTTATCATAGTTACCAGCCTTAGAGTTGATCATGCCAAGCCACTGGCCAGGTGGCCTGGACATGAGGAGGGAGCAGGGCCTTGTCAGATGCTCATCTGATGCTCCTGGAAGTTGGTTTGCAGAATCAGACCCCAAAGTTCTCACTTTTTAGAGTCTATTTTTATAGGAATTTCTTCCTATGCCAGTCTATGGGAATTGCTTCATCATGCTGTTGCTGAATCAGTCAGCAGATGTCACATTCCTGACGGCTCCGTGCTGCTAGATGTTATCTTGTTCTTTGGTTTTCCCATTCTTGAGGCTGTTGGGTGGATTCCAGTCTGCCTTCCGGGGGGTCCTCTGGTTATTTCCACTTGACGCCTTCTTCAGCCGATGGACACTGGATTCTTAGGCTCGCACCTCCCTGATCATTCAGTTATTATCCACACAAAGCATCCATCCACATACATCCTCTATCTCTATTTTAATCACAATTGTTAATACAACAAAAGGGCGGGGAGTCTCTGGGTGCTGTTTCTGTTGTTAGAGTATTGCTTTGAGTCTCTCTCTCTGTGAATTGCTTTGAGAACAGACTCTGTCTTAGAATGTGCTAACACAATTAGCAGCTTGCAAGTTTCACACATAGAGGGAGAGAAACAGTACCAAAAACCAAGAGACCTCTTAATTAGTAATACCCTGGAATTTAAACTGTGGGGAATCAAACTCATTTGTGATTTTAATACAGAACTTCTTTAATATGATCCAACAGCTGTCCTCAGAGCCGGTGTTGCATTTTCATGACATTTACTCTATTAAGATGTGGTTCTTAGATTCCTTTTAGCAAAACTCTTCTTAGTTATTCATTTGCAAATTCCTCTGAAGCCAGTGGGAGCTGGGTGTGCATGTTTGAGGGCAGACTTTGTTCCACTGGTGCCAATGGCACTGGCGGCCAAGTAGTGTCCAAAGAGAAAAAACGGGATGCTAGTGCTAACCTGCAACACCCTGCTGTGTTGGTGTGTGAGAAAGGAAGAGGATGCAGGGAGAGGGAATATCTATGGAAGGGACAGGCATACATTGCTTTCCTGCACTGAGGAGATGAAGGGGAAGGGGACAGCTAGCAGCCTGAACGATTGGAGCTGAAGTTAGTGGGAAAATGACTGCACCTACCCACTGTATGAGTTTCTGCACCAAAGTAAGAGTGTGACTCCCTTGACTCACCCTACAATGATATAGCTGAGTGAAAAGATCTTTCCTTTTCTTTGTCTCCACCCCGTTGGATACGGGCCTGGTCTTAGGAAAGCTAGCTCACACCTGCTTGCTGGCAGCCGTTCCTCTGTCATTAGGTGTGTTAGCTTCACATATCAATGTATCTTGCAATGAAAATATAGGACTGTTTTGTAATTCTAGAGGAAATGTGTCACACCTCAGAGGTGCAGATTGCAATTGCTTTTTATTTGTGTTTGGTTTGATTTTTGGTGGGAGGAGAGGAGATGTTGAGTCTTTTTTCTTTTCATTCACTTGAGAATAAACATGCTGTGATGCCGTATGGAACATGGGAGATACTTTCTGATATTGTTGATACCAATATTATAAAATTGCAATAACTCGTGCCAGTATCTGCAAAAATGTTATAATTTGCCAAGTCTGATGATCTTGTTGATATGTTTGTATCACCTTCGTATTGTGAGTTATAGGTATGTATGTTAGATCTGTATTTCCAAACTTGTGCTGTGTTTCTGGTTGACACCCCCAGACAGGTTGGCATCAGCAGGAGGCCTGCTTGATGGCCCATCAAGGGACATCAACTGTACAATGAACCCATTGAAAGGGACGGTTCTACATCTTATGACTCAGCAAGGCATGCAGGGGCATGACTATGGAGAGAACTCTAAGGCCTTCCAATGCCATGTGCTATGAGTTTGTGTTTGAAACAAAGGAAGTACCAGACATACGGCAAAAGGACTATAAAGGGCAGCTGCGGCAGGAATGGTGTCCCCTAGCTTTGTCATAAGCTGGGATTGTGTGACAGGGAATGGATCACTTGATGATTACCTGTTCTATTCATTCCCTTTGGGGCACCTGCCATTGGCCACTGTCAGAGGACAGGATACTGGGCTTAATGGACCTTTGGTCTGACCCAGTATGGCCGTTCTTATATTCTTATCTCCATTTTGTCTTCAATCCTGCTTCTTGTCTTCAATCCTGCTTCTTAGCTCTGGAGTAACTTTTCTAAAAACGAAGCTCTGAACAAAGGACTGAATGACCCATCCGACCTGTGGTGGTGTTCCAGAGGGACTTTCAAGCCAGCAAACTCACCAATACTGCTACGAACCTGATATATGGACTTTGAAGTCTTTGTATGTATGTGACTGCTTTACCATTTAACATCTCTCTTCTTGTTCATTCTTTTTTCTTTGGCATAAACCTTTAGTTTTAGGCACTAAAGGATTGGCTGGCAGCATGGTATTTTGGGTAAGATCCAAACCTATACTGACCTGTAAAGTGGCTGGCCCTTTGGGGTCAGAAGAACATTTTGTATATGTGAGCAGAGTTTTTTAAATAACTTCTCACTATACTGGACCTAGGTGCTGACTGGGAGCCTGAGAACTGGAATGCAAGAAGGGGCTATATGATTTCTTTTTTTTTTTTTTTGCTTCTTGGTGGATCAGAAGCACTGTTTGTGACTGATTAGGGAGATTAACTTCAGTATTACCCATCAGTCTTGGGAGTATCTGCTCTCCCTTGGCATTCCCAAGGAGGGTGGCCCCAGACACACATGCAAACTAAAAACTTTGGGGCAAATTTTCTAACTCCACTGACTTCAGCAGAGTAATGAAGTAGAGAACTTGGCCCTCTCATAGTAATCTAGTAAATAGCCATAAAGTGCCACAAGCAACATCTGAAATAACTAGTTCCAAGCAATGAAATCTTTACACGTGTCCACTTTCCTCTCTGATTTTTTTATTCTTTCAACGTATGGTGCCTTCGTAAACATTATAATATGAGGGAATTTTTAGTCACCTCAAGGTGCTTAGTAATGCAGTTTAACCCTTTCACATGCAGAATACACTGTAACTCTGCAGGTGTGTTTCAGTAAAGCTGTAGTCTTCATATGTCCAGATCCTGCAGTCTTTAACCAATTCCTGGTCTGGCAAAATAGTCTTTGCCTCTAGTGGGAGCCTTGCTAGAGGGCTGAGTCAGGATTTGGCCTGTAACTAATTTGGAGTGGAGAAAATACTTAGCTCGTCACCAGGAACACAACATTCACATTAGTCACTAAATGCAGTGCCTTGCATAATGACAGGTTTCAGAGTAACAGCCGTGTTAGTCTGTATTCGCAAAAAGTGAATTCGATGAAGTGAGCTGTAGCTCACGAAAGCTTATGCTCAAATAAATTGGTTAGTCTCTAAGGTGCCACAAGTACTCCTTTTCTTTTTATTAGTCACTAAGTTGTTTCTTCTCTATGTCTCAAAGCAGGCTTGTATCTTCAGTTGTACTGTGCATACATAATAGAGTCTGTTTTCAGCTGCAAGCCGCTAGTGGGAATAGTGAAAGTCCTAGTGATGAAACTTTTAGAAACACTTCATGTAACGTTTAGCAAACCACTCCAGAGTCACTTTGGCTGGAGAAAAGGCACAGAACTACTCCTGCTACTTTTTTTCTATGTATTTATATTTAGGAAATGTTAATAAGTTTACAAATCCTTGCCATGGAAGTATCAGAAACAAAACCATCATTACAACAATTAGCTTTTGTTTGAAGGAGAACATAGTCATCAAATCTTTCTATTTGACAGTGTTATCATATAACGGAGAGAGCATCAAAGCACTACCTTTTTCATTTCTAGTGATTGCATTAAATTGAGTGAAATCTCGCTATATGCATATTGAACACACCAGCCATATCTATCAAATGTTGATATTTTTAAAAAATGGACAGGTACACTGTGTTTTTTGCAGGTTAAGGTACTTTGACTAGTGAATAAAGGTAACCAAATATCTAAGCATCTATACAACCTTGCGGTTGTATCCGCATCCGATCCACAATCCACAAACATGGTCCCTGGCTATAAAGCGGATATCCACAGATTTGTAGGGCTCTAAGTATTTATCTGTCCTCTGTCTATTTTTCTGGATATGGAATTAATGTGGTAATTTTTACATAACCACAACTGCCAATATTTTTTGAACTATTCCTCTATGGTTGGGCTATTTTTCTTTTTTCCAGTGAGAGGCTACCAATAGCCAAGCAGCTCCTAACAGAAGCGAGATTAATTCTTCATTGCCTTTTGTGTGACCATTTCTAGTAGGAAGGCCCAGGAGGATTCCCAAAGGATCATCTGGTAATAAATATCTAATGATTTGTTATATTTGGTTATTGATTGCATCCCAAGACATGTCTACCATGTATGCATAAAGTCTCCTCTTTCACCATGATTTCTCCAACATTTATGCCCATTCAATCTCTCTGTTTTTAAAACTGACTGGTATGAGATACCATTGAAACAGTATTTTCAAGAAATTTTAATCTATTGTGCTACAGTCTGAGGTTGCGGGTCTGCAAAGATTGGTCCAGATTAGTTATAATTGTTTTTGTTTCTTAATTGACAAAACACCATTGTTTCTACTAAAGGTAGCTTTCTGTCTGAATCAAGTTTTCTAGAACATTAAAAACCCATAATGCCTGGTTTAAAATACCAGTACCAAGCAAGAGTGGGCCAGTTAAAGTTAGTTTTGATCTCTAAAGAAGTTAGAAAAGTTTCTTTACCAAATAGGTGGCAGATACAGTACTTCTATTAATTGCTCAAGCACCTTGTTCAGACAGACAGTCTGCTCAGGATCCCGGAAACATGATTCACCATTTCCTATGATCTTATTACCAATATGGGAGTAGTTATGTAAAAGTGATGTTGTAATGCTTGGAAGGGCGTAGTTGTGCTAATCCCTGTGTTAAACTTCTGAACATGCCTATTCTGAACAAGGGGCCTGACTTTCCCCTGCCTTGCACCTTGTGTAGTCGTTTATACCTGTACAAAGTGGGTGTCAAATATTACCACTTGTGTGAATGAGTTTTACCCCCACTTTGTACAGGTATGCAAGGTACAAGGCAGCAAAGAGCTAGTTCACAGTGGGAATGCTCAGTTTTAATATGGGGATTAGCATAGTTATTAGTATACAAGCAATACATTACCACATTTACATAGCAGCTCCCCTGTTAGTAATATCTGAGAGATCATCTTTCTCTCTTTTGCATTATTGCAACAGCTGAGATCATCTGAGGCTCGCAAGCTCAGGCAACCCTTGGTATAAATGGAAGGAGCTGGTGGAAAGGTGCTCTCAATAGAGGATCCTTGGCTCTACAGTTTGATTCCTTCCTGGATTCACCAGAGCCACATTGCAAGATTCATCTGTTCTCCCAGCTTGTTCCTGAAGACTGAGAGGTTAATTGGAGGGGCCAGCTGAGACTGGAAGATATTGCAAGAGGCTCATGTGATTTACGGGCCTGCTTGTGTTAATGTTTTAGTGGAACTGGTTTTATTTTATTTATATATAACTTGTAACTAAACTGGAGCCAGAGATAAGTGCAATTAATAACTTTGGGTAAGTAATTAATAGGGCTGTCAAGCGATTAATAAAATAATTGCGATCACACTGGTAAACAATAATAGAATGCCATTTAAATATTTTTGGATGTTTTCTACATTTTCAAATATATTGATTTCAATTACAATGCAAATACAAAGTGTGCAGTGCTCACTTTATATTTATTGTTTTATTACAAGTATTTACACTTGAAAAATACAATTTTTTACATTCACTTAATACAAATACTGTAGTGCAATCTATTATGAAAGTTGAATTTACAAATGTAGAATTATGTGCAAAAAATCTGCACTCAAAAATAAGTCAATGTAAAACTTTAGAGCCTACAAGTCCATTCAGTCCTACTTCTTGTTTAGCAAATTGCTTAGACAAACAAATTTGTTTACATTTACAGGAGATAATGCTGCCCGCTTCTTGTTTACGGTGTCACCTGAAAGTTAAAACAGGCATTCTCATGGCACTATTATAGCCAGCATCGCAAAATATTTACGTGCCAGACACACTAAAGATTCATATGTTCCTTCATGCTTCAACCACCATTTCAGGGGACATGCGTCCATGCTGATGACGGGTTCTGCTCGATAACAATCCAAAGCAGTGTGGACCAATGCATGTTCATTTTCATTACCTGAGTCCTCCTGGCCAGATGTATGGATACTGAAATGAGAGAGGCTTTCTGTAAAACATATACAGATATTACATTGCATTGCCGAGCACTGGATGATTATATAGTACTGTAGATGTACATAGTGCTTTACAGTGGTAGAAGTGTACATGACATAATACCAACCCTGAAGATCTAATCTAATGGTATTTATGTATATAAATGTAAAGCAAAACTTCAGATTTCAGTGTGTGACTATGTAGGTCTTCTTGCAGTAGACCATTTTGTATCAAGTTTCAGAATATTCATATCTAGCTATTGGGGCGGTGAGATGTATGGGCCAGAGGTGCCTGTGTTCCAGCAAATTCAGGGCTCTGGAGGCCCAGCTCCACCAATGTTTGGGGCTGTGTCTCCCTCCCGGCCCCGCCTGCCCCCTCTGCATGCCTCCCCCGGAACGTCCCCCGGCCCCACCTGCCACCCCAGTGCGCCGCCCCCAAGAATCCCTGAACCCTGCCTCACCTGTGACCTGGGCAGTGGGCAGCTGCTCCCTGAAGCTCCTTGCTGTACTCCCTTGCTCACCACTGCTGCCTAAGGCAGGCTGACTGCTGCGCCTGCAGAGGGAGGAGGGGAGGAGCCGCAGCGGTATGGCAGCCTCACCCCAGCAGGCAACTGAGACCTTCTGAGCAGCAGCCTGGGGCTTGGGTGAGTCATAGTGGAGGGGAGGAGAGGGGATGGGGGGCCCTCCCCCAAAGCTTGCTGCTGCCAGTAGGGAGAGGGCTGGAGAGGGGTCCTCCTCTCTGGCCCCAGCCCTGGGTTAGCCTGCCTGCTACACCCCAAGATTTGAACTCCTCATCCCAGCCCCACCCCAGAGACCACACTCCCAGCCAGAGGTCTCACCCCTCTGACCCCAACCTTCTGCCCCAGCCCTGAGCCCCCTCCCGCACTGTGAACCCCTAATTCCCAACCCCACCCCACAGCCCTCACGCCTGCCCCACCCCATCTCCCTTATCCCAACCCTCTGCCCTAGCTCTGAGCCCCTCCCACACCCCTCATCCCCAGCCCCACCCCAGAGCCCACAACCCCAGCCAGAGCCTTCACCCTCCTGCACTCCAACCCTCTGCTCCATCCCTGAGCCCCCTCCTGCACTGTGAACCCCTCATCCCTGGCCCCATTCTTTGTTTAGGAGTTGGCATTTCTTTCCTTTGTTCTTTGTAAGTGGTTCTTAGGGGTGCATTGCTGTGGGTGCTAGACTGTCTGACTTGTAGGCCTTGTCTTCACTGGGTTATTTTACACCAACATAGCTGCATTTGTGCAAGCCCCCAGTGTAGACAATCCATGCCCAGTTAAACTCTGCCAGCACAAGTCATAGTTATCTCAGTGTGAAACCCCAACGTGGACAAGCCGTGAGTCAGGTGACAACTTCACTTTATCTAAAAATTAGTTTTATAAACCCTTAAGAGCCAACAGAAAAATGTTCCCCCTGTTATTTTTAAATTCCATTGAAAATACTGTTTGCTGCCTCCTGAAGGATATTGCAAAAGAAGGGGCTACATTTTGTTTTAATTTTACAGAGTATTTGCTTTTGAGGGTTATTGATCCAAGAGTGCTTGGCAGTTTCCGTATTCAAAAAGAGTATTACTAAAGTTGATATTCTTAGTTAAATAAATGTTTTAAGATAGTGATATTGTGCAATATAGGGAAACTGTTCGACGATTACTGTTTCCAATCCATTTTTATATATTTTTTATAATAATGTATCAGCTTACAAGGCAGGTGGGGGGGTGGGAAACTTGGACCCCTTTTGGGCACCACCAAAAATTATACAAACCTGCTGCCATTACTAGCTGTACATTTTTTTCCAATAAAAGTTAAACGTGTATATCTGACAACTGTATGGGGACTTCTGATAGGTGAGTTGGTTTCATCCAGTTCCTCCTGGGTGTCCAAATCATAAAAATCAGGGTCAGTACTATTTGGCACCTATGTAGACAGACAGATGTTCAGGATTAAATGGGCATAAGAACGAATTACTCTTCCTCTGGGTCAGGTTTGAAGAATTTTACAGAGCAATGTGAGGAAACTTGCATTACCACTGCCCGCGCTGCTCTGTGGATAGAGGACTTCAGTCTACACGGTTGTCATCCACTGCTTATCAACACTAAATTCACTTTGAAAGTGAAAAAAACAAAAGACAAACAAAACCAAAAAGGCAAAAAAGTATAAAATATTTGTAACCGTATTTCAGTACGGTCTCCTGATAGAAGGGTAGGTACAGAGGGCTCAATTTCTTTGGACCGCCACAGAAAAGTAGCATTTAAGAAAGGTTGCAGTATAGACTTCCCTTTCCAAAAGCATCCTTTATTTGTAAATGGCTTCTGGAAAAGTTCCTCCTCCACACCACACCCCAAAAAACCCCAAAACAAAACATCCAAAATAAATCAATCCTTTCTGGGCCTGATCTTGCCTGCCTTCAAAGGCATTAGGATTGCTGTATAGGGTACAGGATCGGAACTGTTAAGGGCTCAGTTATAAGTTTATAATATTAATTACATCATATTTAGTTTTGAAACTGTTATTACCACAATTTGGTATTAAAGATTGATATCATGGCAATGAGAGAATGATTATGATAGGATGAAACAGACACCGATATTGTACTCCCAGATGCTTATGACCATCTGTGCTATCTGCAAGGAATAAACTTTGATTATGTGTGTATAGATAGATAGTGTGGCAAATTGCCAGCACTACTATGAGGGGTCTCACGCTTTCTCTTCTTGCGGGGAGGAGGGGTTCAGGGCACCATTTCTTACCCCTGAACTGGGGTATTAACTGACCCACTAGTGTCCTAGAGTAGGGGAGTGGAGAGGGAGGGACCCAGGCCCACCCTCTACTCTGGGTCCCAGCCCAGAGGCCCTAGGGATAGGGGTAAACTACTTGAACTAGCGGTTCCTCCCCCTGGGCTACTTCCCTCTCCTGCCCTTCAGTTTGTAGGGCTTTCTACCCTCCCTCTGCGCAAACCAGGTATCCCTTTACCTAGGGTCTTGGTCTTCTTAGCCCACTGCAGCACTTCTCCAAACTCTCCTCTGCTTCAACTCCTCCAAACTGCTCTCTGTTCCAACACCAATCCACTCTGTTTCAACTGCTCTTTGCTCCAACGCCAATCCACTCTGCTTCAACTCCTCCAAACTGCTCTCTACTCCAACACCAATCCACTCTGCTTCAACTTCTCCTCTTGTCTGATTGAAGCAGGGTTTTTTTTTTATCAGGTGACTGGCTTCAGATGCTCTAATTGGTTTCAGGTGCTTTAATTGGCTTCAGGTGCTTTAATTAATCTATAGCAACCCTTTCTTCCCTCAACAGGGAGTAAGGCTCCCTTCTCACACTCTCCTGTTACCCTCTGGCCATGCTGTATCACAATAGATATACAGTCTTTTGTGTAGTAGAAATAAGAACCTACAAATACCCAGAGAAGAATATAGCAAGGTGTTTGTTCACTGTTGTATTAAAAGATTTTTCTACTCGGATAAACTAAAACCTGTGATATGTAAATGAAAATCCATGTATTTTTGCCTATAATTATCTTTATTCCTTTTCCTTTTACTACCACAAGAAGCCAATGAAAATACTTGTACTGTATAAATGGGCTCCCTCACACAATCCAGCTTCTCCTGCTTAGTTCTGTATGTTATTGTTATATCATAGTCTGTTGCCATAGAAATGATTGATGTGCCCAAGTACAGCAGTCTCACCATTAGTTTGCATTTTCCTAGACTCCAAGCTAGATTAATATTCTGCAGCTCTGATCTTTCTGATTATGGGTTGTAGAGAAATGGAAAGGGAACTGATGTCCCTCCAAAGGCTGAAACTAATCCAAAATACAGCTACATATATTAACATTGCTAACTCTCACGATTTTAGTTGTCCTGTGACATTTGGTGACATTTACTAAGCCAATGGCTCTGGCAACTAGGGCTTTGTTAGAATCTCCACATCATTTGATAAAAAAGTTTCTAGCCTTTGTGGTTATGGTGGAGAAAACCTCGATAATGTGACTCCGCACAGGCTCAGAACCCCCAAAGCAAATAAGAACTGCAATATTTTTCACCTTATGATTTTTGGGGGTGCTTGGCTCATGATTTGTGAAGACTTGGGGTTGGCAATACTGATGATTCTCTTTTGAGAAAGCAAGCAAAAAAATAGCTGATTCCAGGCCCAGCTGAAACCATTCCCAGACATGACCAGGATGCATTAATAGTGTCACTTATTGACCAATTTCATTTCATGTGCATAGCTCAAAACCCTATTAATATAGGATGACTACTTTCCAGTCTCTGATGTTTATCCCTGAAGGAAATATATCAGTGGAAGGCTTTTCTTGACTTATACACTGGGTTTTTGTCTACGGCAGTACCTGGAGGGCAATGGTACCAGAGAGAGCTGCCTCTTTACCTGAACCTGGAGAAAAGTCACTTTCCTGTTCCCTTGTACACTGTCCTGTCACCTTGTTCCATGGATAGAGAATATGGGATTTCTATTCCTCTGAGTCATTTCTGATTTCTGATACATGATTGATTTTGGCTCACAGAAGCAATCATCATTGACTAGGCTCAGTGACTCCAGGAGAGGAATAGGGCACGGTGAGTATTATGCTAAATTTGCTTGACCCTATGCTACATGCTATTAGCTGAACACCAGCATCTGGCCCATAATCTCTGTCCTGTAGGATTCTTTAGGAATCACATAGTCTAATTTGTAGTTAACAAAGGAGCTTTTAGCACAATAAAACGTCATAGATGGAGGTGGATTTACATTGTCAGAGCTCTGAAGCTGCCATGAGATTATTTCCTAAAATACCCAATCTCTAGCCTCATTGTGATTTTCTTAACCTTGTTTCAGAGTAGCAGCCATGTTAATCTGTATCCGCAAAAAGAAAAGGAGTACTTGTAGCACCTTAGAGACTAACAAATTTATTTGAGCATAAGCTTTCGTGAGCTACAGCTCACTTCCCAAATGCCCAGTAGGTGACTCTGTAATGAATCCACTACAGACAGCAAATTGAGATGAGAGCTCTGTGGGTCCCCAGGAAATAATCTAAAACGGTAATCAGCTTGTTGTTACTGTGCATTTGACATGAAATATTGTAAGTACCTATATGTTGTCTCTTGAGAATTTGGACCACACTCCTATCAGGAATGGTAAAAGAAAAAAAGCAAGTGGTTTTTAATTCTAGCAAGGACAACAGTGCTGGGGTTTTCATTGTTATAAGAGCTTACGAGCAATTCTGATTTGTGTATGATTTGAAATTTCATAAAGGATGGCATGTCTAAATCAAACTTCTACAACTAATAGCATATTTTTCTAAAAGTGTTCTGACTTGCCCAACCCCATTCAGGGCCTAAAATGACAAATCTAGACAACAACTGAAGGATAGGTCCACAAAGGGATTTAGGTGCCTAACTGCCACTTTAGGTGTCTAAATCCAAAATTCAGATCCTTAAAACCACCGCCTAATCCTTAGGTGCCTAAATTCCCAAGGCATCTACATTTATGCTGGTAAAGCTCTCTAGGCCTCTATTTTCTGCCAGTTGGTGTGCGCTCAGACACGTAAGTCCTAGCACTACCAAGCAGCTCAGCACCTAACTCACACCTAAGCCCTAGGGGATCCTCAGACTGGGCTTTCCACACCTATCTGACCTACGGGGCCTGCCTGGTAGGTGTGCTCAGAGACTGCCGGCCAGACCAGGTTCCGTACAAATGGAAAAAGAGGAGGGAGTGTTGCTAGTGCTCCCCCTACAGACCAGTGGTGAGGACACTCTCTTAGGAATTAGGAGACTAGTGTGCAACTCCCAGCTCTGAGTTGAACCCAGGTCTGCCACCTCCTTGGTGGAGAGTACTTTCACCACCAGGCTGTACAGTAGAAGGGAGGGTACCCTCACTGCTATACTGTATGAGAAAGGGCTGACCTGGCTTAGGCACCTAACTCCAGGAGAGGTGTGGAGCTTAGGCCACATGCCTCACCTGGATTGTTTCTATTGGCTTCCTTAGGCATCTCCCTTCTCAGCATGCTGGTGTCTGTGGACCTCATTCTTAGGTGTCTAACTCTCCCTGTAAATCCTGTAGGGAGCCTGCATGCCTAACTCTGGGCTGCAGGTTCCACCAGGCAGCAGAGTGCCTCAATATTAAGTGTTGCAACACGGAGTCTAAGGGCATGGCTACACTTGCAGATGTAGAGCACTTTGAGTTAAACCCGCCTTTGGAGAGCGCAGTAGGGAAAGCGCTGCAGTCTGTCCACACTGACAGCTGCAAGCGCACTGGCGTGGCCACATTTGCAGCACTTGCAGCAGCATTGGGAGCAGTGCATTATGGGCAGCTATCCCACAAAGCACCTCTTCCCATTCTGGGGCTGTGGCTTGTGGGAAGGAGGCAGAGCATGTGCAGCGCATTCTGGGTCCTGTTCTAATACCCCATGATGCTTCGGTTCGCATCCCAGAAATCCCTGTGCTTCCATCCACCAGAAATCCCTGTGCTTCCATCCACATTTGGTGCCATCTTTCAATATTTTTTGTACTGCGCACTCTGTCTTCCCTTTTGGTCTGTGGAAATGGATCCCGAACTGCTGAGGAATATGCTGACAAGTCTCGGCAGCATGTCACGTTTGGCAGTCGAGTTATTCCTTATGATCCAAAGTGACAGTGAGGGCTCCGATGATGATATCGACTCGAGTAACGCATATGACATGAGTTTGCTTGTGGCATTCATAGCATGCTTACCACCGTGGAACACCGCTTTTGGGCTCAGGAAACAAGCACTGAGTGGTGGGATCACATTGTCATGCAAGTCTGGGATGACGAGCAGTGGCTGCAGAACTTTCGGATGAGAAAAGCCACTTTCATGGGACTGTGTGAGGAGCTCACCTCCACCCTGCGGTGCAAGGACACGAGAGCTGCCCTGATGGTGGAGAAACGGGTGGTTATTGCAATCTGGAAGCTGGCAACTGCAGACAGCTACTGATCAGTCGCTAACCAGTTTGGAGTGGGAAAGTCGATCATTGGAATCGTGTTGATGCAAGTTTGCAGGGCCATTAATCGCATCCTGCTCAGAAGAACTCTGGGTAACGTGCATGACATTGTGGATGGCTTTGCACAAATAGGTTTCCCTAACCGCGGAGGGGTGATAGATGGCACACATATTCCAATTCTGGCACCAACTCACCTAGCCTTCGAGTACGTTAATCGGAAGGGGTATTTCTCTATGGTTCTCCAGGCGCTTGTGGATCACTGTGGGCATTTCATTGACATTAACTCAGGCTGGCCCAGAAAGGTGCATGACGCACGCATCTTTTGGAAAACTGGCGTGTTCAGAAAGCTGCAAGCCAGGACTTTTTTCCCAGACCAGAAGATCACCATAGGGGAAGTCAAAATGCCCACTGTGATCCTTGGAGACCCCGCTTAACCTTTAATGCCATGGCTCACAAAACCCTGCACAGGGAGCCTTGACAGCAGGAAGGAGCGGTTCAACAACAGGCTGAGCAGGTGCAGAATGACTATGGAGTGTGCTTTTGGCTGTTTAAAGGGCCACTGGTGCTCTCTGTATGGAAAGCTGGACCTGGCCGATGACAGCATCCCCGCGGTTATATCCGCATGCTGTACCCTCCTTAACATTTGTGAAGGGAAGAGTGAACGATTCACTCAGGCATGGAACTCGGAGGTTCAACACCTGGAGGCTCTACTTGAACAGCCAGAGAGCAGGGCTATTAGAGGGGCCCAGGATGGGTCTGCAAGGATTAGGGATGCCTTGAGGGAGCAATTTGAGGATGAAAGCCACCAGTAATGTCTGGTGCCCTGCACAGGAGTGAAGTGCAGTGGTTCCAATGTTAGTAGGAATCTGTGTTTGCTACGCTGGCTTGCAGTTCCTGTTTCTTTCCTGGCCTAAGGTATCTTTTACTTTATGCAGTAATAAAGAATGTTTTCAAAGCCAAAAAATCCATTTATTGAAAAGAAACACAACTGCTTGGGAAACAGAAAGGGCAAGGGGGTGGGGTGGGGAACGGTACAATCACAGATTTGCGTATGTCCTGTTGTCCTACTCAGCCTTCCTGTCTGGAGTGCTGTGCAATGAGTGCTGCACTTCAGGGTGGCTATACTGCCTGGTGATGGGGGTTGAGTGCAGTGGATAAGAGTCATAGTTTTCAGGGCTAGGTGGTAAAGCTTGTACAGGTGTTGGAGGCAGCTGATGGCGATAAGAACCTGGCTGTTGGGGAAAGTGGGTTGGTGGTGACATGGGAACACAAGGGAAAGAGTTTTGGGACAAGGGCTACAGGGGGAGGCAGGCTTTGCCTGCATGGCTAGGAGCTCCTGGATAGAGTCTGCTTGGCGCTCCATTATGCTTATCAGCTGATCCGTGCTTTGCTGCCAGAGCACCATGCTTTTGTGCTGGTGCTCCTCATTCTGCAGGCAGATCCTCCTTTCACTGTCCCGCCACTCCTGCACTTTTTGATTTTCATTGCTTGAATGCTGCGTTACTTCATGCAACATGTCTTCCTTGCTTCTACGTGGCCTCTTTCTGATTCTTTGGAGTCTTTTGGCTGGTAATAACATGGATGGCTGAGATCTCAAGGTTGCATCTGTAAAGACAAAAATGCAACACTTAACAGAGGCAGCATTGTTCACACCAGACAGAGCAATGATTCCCCTGTACTTAAGGGCAAGCACAGTCTACACAATAGCATAATTTGCCCGTCCCAAAGCGAGCGCACATAACCCACGGGAGCCCCAAAATGGTGAGTAAGCACAGGGTCAAGCGTGACTGATTGTTTCACAGCTGTACTGTCCTCTGGGTTTCTGTGCCTTGGGGAGAGCCAGCAGCGGCAGTGGGCCCCTATACTGAACACTGTCCCCACATTTTTCACAGGAGTTCGTCCTGGAAGATATCTAGCTGCTGAGGGTGACCTGGGAAGCAAGGGAGAGTCTTCTACTGCAATGCGGCTTCCGCCCTGGCCCCTATGCAGCTTGCCTGTGTGCAGCAATGGTCCCCCCACCCCTCACGGCACAGTGGCGCGGACAAGTGAGCCTGACTGGGAGAAGGACCACAGTGGCTCTCCCGAGAAACCCGCACAAGCGCATTGCCCAAGTTCTGGATGAGACCTTTGAAGAGATTACTGAGGCCGATTACCACAATGTGAGAGAGCATATCAACACCCTATTCAGCATCTAGGCATGCATGCAGCCCTAACCCTCCTCGCCCCAAGAGCCTGCACCAAATAACATCCTTCCCAAAATAAAAGCTGCTTACCGGGAACCTCCTCTGTTGTTTTTCCTTCCCTAAGCACTGGCCACCGCCACTGGCTATCTTCCTCCTAGCTTGAGAACAGCTCCTGGTTGCATACATCTAGGGATTCCGGGGTGTCTGCCTCAGCACCCTCACTCCCGCTTTGCTCTGAAGTGTCCATGGTGGTACTCGGAGTGGAGGTGGGGTTGCCCCCAAGTATCGCATCCAGCTCTTTGTAGAAACAGCAGGTCGGAGGGGCAGCACCGGAGCGGCTGTTTGCCTCACGGACTTTGGGTAGGCATTCCGCAGCTCCTTCACTTTAACCCTGCACTGCAGTGCGTCCCGGACATGGCCCCTTTCCATCATGTCCCTTGATATCTGCCCAAAGGTATTGTAATTCCTGGAGCGCAGCTGGGACTGGACAGCTTCCTCCCCACAAACACTGATGAGGTCCAGCACCTTGCCATTGCTCCATACTGGGGATCGCCTGGTGTGTGGAGGCATGGTCCCCTGGAAAGATTCACTGAGAGCACTCCACGCCTGGCTGAGCAAACAGGAAGGGGATTTTCAAAATTCCCAGAGAATTTGAAGGGCGGGTCTGACAGTTGGTCACCTGAGGGCAGGGCAGTGGAGTTCAAAGTGATGACCAGAGTGGCTAGAACAGGCATTTTGGGACACTTCTGGAGGTCGATCAGAGTGCACTAACAGACCAGGGTGTCCACACTGGCGCCGTGGCACTCCCGTGGGGGTGCACAAAACGTTATTCCACTTGCCGAGGTGGAGTACCAGGAGTGCTCTACGTGCCTTGCCAGTGTGGACAGGTAGTGAGCTAGTGCGCCCGGGGCTCCTTTAATGCGCTCTGACTCACAAGTATAGCCAAGCCCCTAAATCCCCTTTGTGGATCAAGTCCTAAATGCACAGCACCACTCAGCCACTTACATAGATGTACAGCAGGATGGTGTAGGTTTTTTTTTATTGGCTTTGTATGTCAGTTACCAGAGACACCACTGACCTTCAACAAATCACACGCTTGTTGTACAGAGTCAAAAAGACCCCGCCTTCTGAGGTTTGGTTTTCTTAATGAATGGCATAGTTCCACAAAGTTGCATAAACCCTCAGCCTCCTCCCTAGATTTCATGGTACCTAAGATTCCTTTTCCACAGACACTGCCTTCCTCTCCCCAGAGGGCTACTTCTGCCTTCCTTAATTCCAGGATGGAGTCTAACGAACCACTCCAGCCCTGGTAAATTGGTCTTAATTAACCTGCAGATCCCTACTGGGTTCCAACATCTCACAAGGTAAAGCAGCAGGAGAATCCTGCTAGCCTGATATGGTGTGGTTTGCACTTAGTGAACTACAGCACTTGAATAAATAGGGCTTAATGCTGAGGGCCCTACCCAAGTGTCTTTACAGTGAAAGAATATCTGCCAGGAGTTTTTAGACATTAGATTGTAGAGCAGTGGAAACAGTGGTCTCTTTTGCACAGAAGGGAAAGTTCAGTACATCACCATTAACATGAAACTCCATTTCTTGCCAACACCCCTTCTCTGGGAGCGAGAGACGCACTTAGTTGAGTTCTGACTCTCTGCTAATGGGCACCTATCTCTCATGGAAGGAGACTGCCATCTGTGGCAAACCTCAGAGAGAATGTTTGGAGTAATTGCATGATGTACTTATCTGATGCAATTGTCCTCTAGGGGCTGATTTAGGACCACTGTAGTAACTACAGTTAGAACTAATTGGATTTTTTTTAACCAGGGTTCCCAGATGTGACAGGGTAGTGCTGCTTTGTTCACTAAGCCATTTTCATCCATGTTCTCTATTACATATAAAGGGTTTTCTTCCCCCTCCCTCCCACAGGTAGAAGGCTTCAGAGCCCTTATCTATGGCTCTGCTGAACCCCAGCTGGACAGAGCTTCCAAACAAGAACAACATGAGCGAGGCGGCAGGCTTACTTGATCATATTCCATGACATCATGTAACCTTATGAATGGAATTGCTGTTCTACTGAATGTTGGTACTTTTTTAATGAACACTTTTTGTTATGTCCATTAGTGGCTGACTCACCTCAACAAATTGGGCAAATCAGAAAAAAAAAATTCTTCTTTGGCTCATTTTCAAATGGATTGTGAATGACCCAGGGTCACTTAAATAACATTTGCAAATAAGTTGTGTGCAGCAGGATTAAACCTCTGTCCCTACACATCATCTTTTTCCTTTCACCAGTTTTCCATCTTTGTCTTTTTAACCTTGTGTCTAAAAATTAATATTATAACTGTCATAGCACCTTTCTCCCAAAGATCTCAGTGCACTCGCTAAACATTCAGTCATTACTGCAGCACCCTTCTGAAGCAAGTGAGAACTAATGTGTTCAATGAAGTGGGGCAAAGTTAAGTTTGTTCCCAGCAAAATCAATGGTGGAGCTGGGAAGAAAAGCCAATAGATGTGGCTTCCTGCTCTAGCCACCACACTCTCTTCTCTCCTCTGACCATAAAAATCACCATGCGCACGAGAATACTTGACGCTTTTCACAAAAGTATCAAAAGATCCATTTTTACTTTATATTTGTCTAGATAATTCTGTGCTTTAGCTAAAACACAGCAGGTGATCCATTTGGTAGGGCACTACAGTGGGTTTCAGAAGGCTGGGGTGCTATTCCTGCCACTGCCACAGAATCACTTAACCCCAAATTTTCAGTGGTGGCCACTGGTTTTGGGTGTTCAAAGTGAGGTACGATCGGCCTAGTTTCTCACAGTGGTGAGCACTGAAAACAATATAGTTGAAGTCAGTTGGCCTGCAGGTGCTAAGCCCCTTTGAAAAATCAGGCCCTATGGTTCTCAAGTTAGGCACCCAAAATCAGTGACCATTCTTAAAAATGTTGCCTCCAGCCTATCTGCATATCAGTTTCCACAGCCTATAAACCTGGGATAAGGATATTGATCTTTTTATCTAAGGCTATGGCTACACTACGAGGCTTTTAGCGACACGGCTGTGCCGCTAAAAGGCACCCAGTGTAACTGCTGTTTGTCGGCGGGAGAGAGCTCTCCTGCCCACAGAAAAGTTCCAACACCCACAGGCAGCAGTGGCTTTGTTGGCAGGAGCGCTCCTGCCGACAAAACGCTGTTCACACCGGTCGGTGCTTTTCGTCGGTAAAACTTTTGTTGTTCGGAGTGGGGGAGGGGAAAGGCTAATACCCCTGAACGACCAAAGTTTTGCCGACAAAGTGCCACTGTAGACAAAACCTAAATCCCTTTGAGGTCCTCAGATGAAAACAGCTATATACGATCTAAATAATATTACAATTATGCAGACAGTATCTATCAAGCTGCAACCGTATCCTCTTTAACATGTTGAAACTGCAGTTTGATGCAGAAAAAGGTTTATTATTATGTAAATACCATCTTAGTTACCTTGCCAGTTTAAAATTTTATCCTCTGAAAAACTTATACTGGGGAAAGGGCATTTCCTGCCTAGGTTATACTGGCTGTGAGAGAACGGAAAGTGACTAATGGTTACAAAGTGTTGGAACTCTTGTCTAAAAGGTAACTGGTCTTTATTAAAGGGGCCATGATTTCAGCTAGCCAGGCCTCCATTAAATTAGCAATAGAATAAAAACATGTTTTCATGCTACTTTTTAAGAGAGATGGAAGAAAACCAAGGCAGCACTTATTTTATTTTATTTTATTTTACTTTTTCACAAGTTTTTCACCTCAGCAGATGTAGATCCAATTAAAAGGCAAAGTTGTCTGCTGGCATAAGTTTATTGACTTCAGTGGTATCATGCCAGCAGAGAATCTGGCCACAAATCTTGGTTCAAGTCACAAGTGAAAATTAGTTTGGTGACATCACCTTCATCCTTAGTGGATATATATTGATATTACCAAACCATACTTTAGCACAAATCAAAGTTATTTTCCTGGAGAAAACAAGGACGAGAATAACAGGATGGTTGAAGGGCAGGACTTCAGTGCATTTTGCAGAGTTTTGTGGGAAAAATTGCATAGCACGCTAGCTACAAATTTAGGACCTGATTCAGGAAAGCATTTCTACTTAGAAAATGCTTAAGTCCCATTAACTTCAGTACTTTTCTGAATGGGCCTTAATTAGTACTGAGCTTTCTCCACCATGTATGCAGCTGCATCTTATCAATCTTACCTATTTTTTTTTCACATAGTCCAAACAAAGATATCTGTTAGGGCCTAGGAGAAGAGAAACAACATAGCGGTGGATCAAATAAGTGGGGAATTTTTCAAATGCAGTTTGAAAGTCACCTGCACTGTCCTTCTACTCTTCTGTCCCTTTGGCATTTTTCTCTTTGTTTAATCTTCAAGTTAATCAAACTCAGTGCAGAGTAAGCCACATATTCATGTTCCAGGAATATTAATAATTATTACAGGCCTGCTATGCAATCCTCACTCTTGGTGAGCACTTACTTGTGGAGCAAACCCACTGATCCAGATTCTCAGCTGAAGTAAAAGGAGCTATGCCAGTTTACACCAGATGAGCGTGTGGCCCATTGACTTCAGTGGGACTATCCATGGGCAGAAATATTCACCAAGAGGAGTGAGGATTGTACTGTGAACCCTGTATCACTATTTAAGAGTCAAGCAACTAACAATACCCAAAAGATAAAATCAGCTCTTGAAATTCTGACTATCTGTGACTATCTGTAGTTGTCTGTACATCCGATTTCTTCGTTGAAATGTCTAAACTATGAGCAGGATACCCCCACATTTTAGAAGGTAAAACAGTGCATTGATTCCAAAGTTAATTATTGAAGGTTATACTGAAAAATCTTACCAAACTGGAATGTCAAACTGTCCCTAATATTTGGCTTTGACAAAGCAAATTGCAGATGATAGGTAAACCATACTGAAGGACCATTTGGTAAGTAATAACAAGGCCCATAAAAAAAGGTGAAGGAAGGGCAAATGTCAGTCTCTCCCAGCTCAGTTACAGCTAAAATACTCTGCCTTGCATCACAAAATGAAAATGTCCTGGACTCTTCTGCGGTATTTTGATGACAAAAAATCCCCAACAAAACCTGAATATCTGGGGCATTACATTGTGTCAAACATCTGTCCAAGGGTGAGTAATGCTGTTTCATTTTAAGGATATATTACCATTGCCGGGTGTATCGCTGTTACATTATACATTGCACACTGATGGCTGAAGACATTCATGCTGACGCTTAGTGCATCCAAAGACGATACAAATTTAAAGAGAATTTAAAACAGGAAGGCTGAGTATTAATTTTTAAAAGCCTTACCTGGCATTGCTTTCACTCTTGGTTTCCTTCAGCGGCACTAACTGTTTTGTTCCAAAGGGTTGTTAATTACGGCTTTTTTTTTGTTTTTAAATGGATTGTGGTGATAACCACGTCCTCGTTTTTACAGTTACTTCCAAAATACAGTACCCTGCTCCAGAAACAACCCTCTCCCTCAGCTCCCCCTGAAATAAACCAATGTTACTTGAAACCCAAGGATGGAAACAGTGTCATGGAAGCATTCCAAAAATTAAAGATCGCTCTTAACTGTTTACATTTCTTTTAACTGAATCCACTAGCATTAATTTGTCTCTAACATTTACTGTAGTTTTAATTTCACTCTTTATAATTTATCTCTCTTAGGTCCCAGCCCTGCAAAGACTTCTGAATTCCCTAAGACTACTGACAGTGCATAAAGTTAAGCACGTGCATAAATCTTTGTAGGCCTGAGGATTTAAAGTACAACTCTACTCTGACCTCTGACTGTAAAAATGACATTGTGGGGTTGCATGTTAGCACACTGTACCACTCCCATTGAAGTCAATGGAAACAATACTATTGGTGTTTGGAATTGGATTGGGTCCTGATTGTCTCTCAATGACTTCTATATCAAACAAACTCAACTGAGCTGTAATTTTTTCAACTGCCAGTCTTGCAAGCTCAACTTGGGCTCTAAGACCTGCCCTTCGACCCTCTGGTTGTACTGTATTTACAACTGTATTCTTGTAACCAGTTCACAGTCCATATGTGAACCAATGACAACAACCATGGTTGAGTTATGTCTCTGGAGCTGCTTTTTTCAGTGACACAACTGTGTCCAAGCCAGTCTGTGCCTCCACATCTACCATGGCACCTAAACATAATCTGGGACACTCTGGGTGGGTATCCCATAGCGCCTTTGCATGAGACAGAGGACGTGCATGCAGCACGAGACCAGCAGCATGTGGACAGCACACTCCAGGGAGTCTGGCAGGAAGCAAGACTGGCCAAGCCACTCACAGACATGGTGCACTGCAAGTGCACTATAATATAACAGCGCTGCACCCTGGTTATAGGAAGACAACCATGTACCAGCGTAGGCTACTAGCAAGGGTAGCTGCGGGGTAACTGCCACATTTATTAATTGCACATTTACCATATTATGTGTAGGCACAAAACATGGTTAGAGCCACCTATGTCACCAACTGGTTAAAAGTTATAGTGTAGACAGGGCTCAAAATAAAACTGGGCTCTTTTGAGCTCTTGCATCGTCACCCATGACAAAGGTGAGATTCTGTGTTGTGCCTCCTAGAGGCACAGCATAGAATTCACAGCCCGGGGAGGGAGTAAGAGTGAGTGCTAAGGTAGCCTTAAGTCACTTTTGTGTCCTCTTGATCCTGGATTGGACCAACCTCAGCTGTGATTCAGAGAGGCGTGAGGGGCCTGTTTAAGTTAGGGCAGTCTTCCTAGGCTAGTCTATGGGTTGCGGCACAGCTCAGAATTTCCACAGTACTGCATAGCCCCACCCCAACATACCCTCCTGTCCCCAGCCCCAACCCTAGTAGGCCCCCTTCTCCAGGGCTTGTGGGTGGGGGGGGTGTCCTCACGTGGCGAGGATTTGTTTTGAGAAAGCGGTGTGCATACTGAAATCAGGCATAAAACGGAAAGTGAATTTCATATGGAACAGTACTGTGCCTTCACAATGAACGCAGAGGCCTTGGCCTTGTCTACACTACAGGGTTTTGTTGAGATAAGTTAAGCCGACAATCAAAAACTGGTATAATTACATCGCTTGTGCATGTTCATGCTATGCTCCTTCTGCAGGCAGAGCACGTCCACACTTGGTGCTCTAGCATCAACTGTGAGAGCAGTGCACCGTGGATTGTTATCCCACGGCGTTGCCCGCCGCCTCCTGCAGTTAGGAGTTGTGGGAAGGCGGAATGGATCGCAGCACATCATGGGTAGGGGCGCAACATCCCACTTGATGCAGTTCTTTCCATCCCAGTATTCCATGGGCTTCGAACTGTGTTTTGCAGCATTTTTCAGCGCCTCTGTTTACTTTGCATCTGCCATCTCTGTCTGAACAGACTGCTCTCTACTGTTCTGGTCACTGTTATGAACACATCACGGATGGTCATGCAGCATATCATAAGCTCCCAGTCTGAACAGGAATCAGAGTTGCCTGACCTGCGGTGTGTGGTGAAAAGAAACAACGCCAGATTATTTTTGGCATTCACGGAGCAGCTACACATGATGGACCGCCACTTTTCGGTTTGGGAACAAACACTGAGTGGTGGGATTGCATCATTATGCAGGTCTGGGATGATGAGCAGTGGCTGCAGAACTTTTGGATGCAGAAATTGTGTGCAGAGCTTTCCCCAGGATTGCGGCACAAGGACACCAAAATGAGAGCAACCTTCTCAGCGGAGAAGCATGTGGTGATCGCTGTGTGGAAACTGGTGACTCCAGACTGCTACTGGTTGGTCGCGAATCAGTTTGGAGTCAGAAAGTCGATTGTTCGGGCTGCGTTAACGCAAATGTGCAAGGCCATTAATCGCATCCTGCTATGAAAGACTGTGACTCTTGGCAATGTGTGTGTAATAGTGGATGGTTTTGTGGCAATGGAATTCCCTAACTGCAGCGGGTCAATAGATGGCACACATATTCCAGTGTTGGCCCCACACCATCTTGCAATGGAGTACATCGATAGAAAGGGGTACTTCTCTATGGTATTGCCAGCACTTGTGGATCACCATGGGTGTTTCACTAACATCAACATGGAGTGGTCCAGGAAGGTGCATGATGCACGCTTCTTCAGGAAAACTGGCCTGTACAGAAAGCTGCAAGCAGGGACTTTCTTATCAGACCAGAAGATTTCAGTGTGGGATGCTGAAATACCCAGAGTGATCCTGGGAGACCCAGCGTACCCCTTACTCTCATGGCTCATGAAGCCTTACACAGCAACAAGGAGCTGCTTCAACAACAGGCTGAGCAGGCGCAGAATGACTGTGGAATGTGACTTTGGCAGATTAAAAGTGTGCTGGTGAGGCCTTTATGGCAGGTTAGACCTAAATGAGGGAAATATTCCTGTGGTCAAAGCAGCCTGCTGTCCACTCCATAATATTTGTCAGGCTAAGGATTAAAAGTTTCCCCGGGGTGGAGTGCAGCCTGGCGGTTGATTTTGAACAGCCAGATACCGGGGCTATTAGAGGGGCACAATGGCTGGCTATTCGAATCAGGGAAGCTTTGAGACAACATTTTGATAATGAGCACCAGTAATGTGCGTCTTTCTATACAGCAATCTGCCATGCTTTGTTAACTTGCCACCTTGCATGAAAATTTTTATGATACCTGATCAGGATTTGTCATCAGCAAATGATCAAACTGCCACTATGTATTACTGCCAGCAGCAACTGCCATGTGTAGGAGACAAATAAAGATTGGTTATCTTTCAGCGCGTTTGTTTTTATTAAATACCAATTAACAACACACACAAAAGGCTTGGTGGGAAGGGAGATAAGAGTGCAGGACAGTGTAGGCTCTTATCACTATGTATAAGTCCAGCTATGATTTTGCAAGCTGTCTGAAGGGGTGTACCGAGATGATTCTGGGAAGTTGCAGGGAATGTGTGGGAGGAGTTTGGGGCAGGCATGGAAAACAGTTCTGTTTTAGCTGCAGGGAGTGGAGTGGGGTGGGGTGGGATGGGGTGGGGGCAAGCATGCATGTGTTCTGCCTGGAGCATGATTAGGGATTCTCCTCCATCACTTTAATCATCTGCTCCTGGCCCTTTACAAGGCACTACTCATTTACCTTTCTGTCCTGCTTTTCTATTTTAAATTTTTCCTTCAGGGTATCTCTCCACTCCCTGTGTTTTCTTTTTTCAGCCTCTGAGAATTGCAGCAGCTCTTGGAAAATGACCTCCTTGCTACACTTTTGGTTGCTTCCTTATCTGGCAGAGGCACTCTGCCTGTGTGTAGGTGGTTCCTCTGAAGGCCACATCGGCAGAAGCACAAGAAACAATACACAGAAGCATGATTGTTAGTTCATTCACAGCATTGAATCATTACTGTAAAATGTACCTCATTTAACATAGCAACCACTTTCTCACTGTCCCTTGGCAAACACACATCTCGGCAACCACTCTAAACATGGTGAGTTTGAGCCGTGTGGGGGTTGGGCATTTATGATGGGGCAAAGGGTCTAGATGTTTTTTTAAAGGGATCAGTGCAGGCAACTAGGGACAATATTATACATTTTGCCAAATTTTCCAAAGAGGGGTTCATTGAAGCCGATATCTCATTCCTGAGGGTAAGCAAGGAAACAAGGGTGCATCTACTGCATGCATGCAGCTTCAGACCTGGCCCTATGCTGCTCACCTGTGTGCCGCTTTGGTCCCTGCACAAGTGATTGCCAAATGGCATGGGAAAGTTTCCTATAATGGGGGAAGGAACAAAACAGCTCTGCCAAGGAACCTTCAGTAGAGGACTGGCAAGTACCTCCAGGAAAGTTTCCTAGAGATCTCTCGGGAGGATTCACGTGAAATCTCAGTGTGCATTAACACCCTGTTCCACCACACTGCTAAGCTACAAAGGGGAATGTGGAACACACTCAACCACAGCTAGTCTTGTATATTTCTATCCCTTTACTCACGTCAAGAATGTACAGAGCAAAGGGACAGCTCTATGTCATATAACTGAGCAGCATCAACTCAAAAAGATCACTTATCAGGGCCCTCCTCTCCTGCATCATGAGCACTGGAGAAGGACTGCTGCGACTGGCTAGACTCCTCCAGAGTGGAGAAGAATTCCTGACTTGCTGTGCCACTGGACGACCTTGCCGTGTTCTCTACATCGTCTTCCATCTCAACCATCTCATCCAAGACTTTGTCCTCGGGGCTAGGTTCAGCCCCACCAAAGTATCCATGGGGCTCTTGACGGTGGAGGTAGGGTTGCGGCCAAGGATGGCATCTAGGTCCTTATAGAAGCAGCAGGTCTTCAGTGCAGCATAAGAGCGATGGTTTGCCTCCCTTCTGGTACACCTGCCTCAGCTCATTTATCTTCGCATGGCACAGCTGCCTATTCCGTTCATAGCCCTTATCTAACAAGCTATAAGAAATCTGACCATAGGTATCGAAGTTCCTACAGCTGGAGTGGAGCTGGGACTGCCCAGCCTCCTCTCCCCACTGTGCAAGCAGATCCAACAACTCTGGTGTTCTCCAAGCGGGACAGCGTTTGCTGTGTGGAGCCACCATGGTCAGCTGGGAAGATGTGATGTGAGCTGTCCACACCGAGCAAACAATAAGTGGAATTTCAAAAATTCCTGGGCCTTTAAAGGGAAAGTGGTGGATGCCTGTGTACCTGGGTGCAGGGCAGTGGAGTTCGAACTGCTGACCAGAGTGGTCAGGATGGGCATTGCGGGACACTTCCTGGAGGCCACTTACAGTTGTGACAGATTCGATCACAGAGACTCCCCTCGAGACTGTCACTCGATGAGCTGGGATATCACTGAGAACAACCCTCCTGCCAAAACAGGCGCCCCTCCACTCCTGTCTTGCTGAGTTAGACACTTCAGTCAGCTTCAGCACAGCCCCAGAGGTTGGCCACACCTCTCTGCAGTTCACTGAAACTGAGTTTCACTCAGCCCAAAGGCTTCTCAGTTAACAGGGACTTTCCCAGTGCCTAGTGTTCAGCCTTTCTGGGGCCCTGAATCCCAAATAAATCCATTTTACTCTGTATAAAGCTTATACAAGGTAAATTCGTAAATTGTCTGCCCTCTGTAACACTGCTAGAGAGATATGCACAGCTGTTTGCTCCCCCAGGTATAAATAACTTACTCTGGGTTTATTAATAAACAAAAGTGATTTTATTAAGTATAAAAAGTAGGAGTTAAGTGGTTTCAAGTAATAACAGACAGAACAAATTATGTCACCAAGCAAAATAAAGCAAAAACACACAAGTCTAAGCCTAATACATTAAGAAACTGATTACAAGTAATATCTCACCCTCAGAGATGTTCCAATAAGCTTCTTTCACAGACTAGACTCCTTCCTAATCTGGGCCCAATCTTTTCCCCTGGTACTGTCCTTGTTAATTCCAGAAGACATCTCAGGTGGTAAGCAGGGGTTTTCTCATGACTGGCAGCCCCTTTTTCCTGCTCCACTCCCTTTTATAGCTTTGGCACAAGGCAGGAATCTTTTGTCTGTCTGGGTCCTCACCCCTCCTTCTAAATGGAAAAGTACCAGATTTAATATGATTTCATTAACAGGTGACATGGTCACATGTCACTGTAAGACCTCTAGTCTCCATTCCCCATGGGCTGGCCCATACATACACAGCAAGGCTTTCAAGTAGGGCCATTTACAACTGATTGTTTCTGGAGCACCCTTAATGGTTTCCAGAAATATGTTTACCTCAGTAATACAAGTTTATATCTTATTCTCCTAACTCCAGACATAGAAATAATACATGCAAATAAATAGGACAAACACACATGGTAAATTATAAGCTTTGTAATGATACCTTACTAGAAACCTTTTGCGTAAAGCATATTCCAGTTACATCAGATTCACACTCATAAGCACATTTCTGTAAAACACATGGAGTGCAATGTCACAACAGTAACATAACCAAGCATAGTGTCTACACTGACACTGTTGATATAACTTTGCAGCAAAAAGCTCTACGCCTCTTGTCAACGTGGTTTTATTTTGTCAGCAAAGGAGGAGCGTTTTGTTGGCAAAAGGAGCATTGTAGTGTGCACACCTCCACTGTTTTGTCCATGAAACCTGACTTTTGTCAACAAAACTGTGTAGTGTACACAAGGCCCTTGTCTACACTGAGATTTTCCTCACCATTAGCTTAGAATTGGTGCAATCAACACCTGCTACTTGTAGGCAGGAGTCTGGCATTTTGGTCAGCCAGGAGGACAGAGAAGGGGCAGGCAGCATTTCAAAAGGGTTGGGAGGAGAGCGGGGATATTTGAGTGAACTTTTTAGCAACTTAAGCCTTCGGCATCTGGTTGTGAGCAGCCATCTTACATTAGCCTTCTGGCTGCTGTAACTTGCTCATGGGGTCTGGGACAAAGATCGGTTCAAGAATTCAGAGGCAGCATAAGTAGCTTAAGGTCATCTTTGCCTCCCTCTGGGTCTTATGCTGAGAGTAGCTTGGCCAGACCAGAGGATCTGATCCATTGAGAGGGCCCAATCCTGCTCTGAATTAAGGAAATAGCATTTAATTCATTAGGAATGAGATCAGGCCCAAAGCAGTTTAGGATGGGAGAGACTGAGAAATTTGTTTCTTTATTATTTAAAAGAGCAGGTCAGTCTATCTGTAAACCTTATTAGTGGCATTTACTTTATATTCTAACATAGTGATACCACAGTGTCAAAAAAGCCTGGTAATTATAAAAGTCTTGTGCCAAATCTTTGAGTATGGCCAAAACACACAGAGGGCAAGTCACCATTTACACTGTTTTCACACCTTTCCCATTTCAGTGTGTTTGAAAAGCTCTTAGACTTCTCTAATTTATGCTGACCTTTAATAAACACAGGGGTCCAAAAATGCAGCCTAGGGTCAACATGGTGTAGCAATGATATGTCCTACCTATGCCTCCTTTTCTGCAGTTACATCACCCTTCTCTGCTATGCCAGTAGCAGGAGGATATATGTCATACTCTGCCATTAGAGAGACAAAGTGGATGAGGTAGTATCTTTTGTTGGACCAACTTATGTTGGTGAAAGAGACAAGCTTTTGAGCCACAGTAAAAGAGATGACCTCACCCACCTTGTCTCTCTAATATCCTGGGACCGACAGGGCCACAACTACACTGCCTGGCTTTCACCACTGCAGAATCATCCATGCACTGGGATGATCCTTTCTGGGCTGTTCAAACCATGTTTAAGGTCAAATTTCATCACCAACAAAGTGATGTAAAGTGGCTGCACGGTACCTGAGGTTCTGGCCTTGGGTATTTTTTTTTAAAGGTGCTTACCTTTTTACTAATAACATCCTTAGTTGTTAGAATTTTAAAATCGAAAGCACTCTTCATGCTTTTCTGATTTTTCTTACCTTTTGTATTTAAATCTGCTTGGACCTTGGAACCAGCCTGGTCAATTTCATAGTCTGTGTATAGTCAATTTCACTCTCTGGTTCTAATTCCCCAGCACAATGCTATTGTGTTTGGGTTTCCATCATGGCAGGGAAAATTTTGACTTAAAAAAATGGTTTTAATTAAATGTAAAGAGTAATTCATTAAAACATTTCTATTCATATCTGTCTTTTAAAAAACCCAACAACAATGACCTCTCATTCATAAACCATAAATATTGGGCCTAAACAATTTGACAGTGACATTTACGCATGGAGCTATATGTTTCCCCCCTGCTAATGTGGTCAGAGGGGAGCAGAAGCTGGTGGACCTAGGTCTGGAGGACATAGAAAGGACACTGGATCTGCAACGTTCTCCTCTCTCCCCTCTGCACCTACAGAAACTCTCCTATCTGTGACATTTGGATTCCATGAGTCATTAGAAGATCAAGGTTAGCAATCGCTGCCCAAGAGATGACTCTCCAGTGAGCTGAAGCTTTTCTTTCCCTGCAAACCACCAGGATCTACTGTGCTTGGAGGCTATGCCTCTTGTCTCATCCAGGAATTCCCATATATCTGAGGGAAGCATTCCGAGGAACGTTGAGGAGTTTCCTGAGTTGCCAGTCCCCTTCCCAATGCTTTTTATTCTAAAAGTGTAGGATTTGGCCTTTAATTTTCAGCTGCAGGATTAGATTTTCCATATGAAGAACCTGCTGTGGCCAACACACAGCACAGTTTTGGTGGGGGTCAGAGAGGTGTGCACAGGTGGGGGGTTTGGCAGCAGAGAGAGACCCTGCTTCCTCAGGCAAGCAGCACTCCTCCCTCTCCTTTCAAGTACCCCTTTGTGTGAGAAGAAGGGTTGGCTAGTAAACTAGTAGGTAGGAGTGAGAGGGATGCTTCGTGCTGGGATCTTTCTGGGTGGTCTTCTGGGACTTCTGGGAGTTTACAAAAACTCAGACAAAACACTGACTTTTGTAAAATGCCAGGTACTCTGGAGACACAGAGTCTTTATTTGCACTTTAGCCTTGTTTTACAAATATCCTAGCACTGAACAGAGTGGTCAAACACGTAACTCTTTCCCCCGCCCCCCTCCGGTATCAAATGTAATCTTCAAGAATCCATGCATGTACTACAATGACAAAGTCTAAGTGGCCTAACATGGTGCAATGGTATGTTTAGGGTTAATGTGCAAACTCCTTAGTAACTTTATTTTATTTTCCAATAGCACCAAGAATGCGTTAGATGCTTTCTAAACAGAAAAGAACACTCAGGCCCTTTCCCTAAGGACAGGTCCTATCCTGACGAAGACTTTGGCTGCAGACAAACCCTCAACTTTAAGCACTAGAATCTGTGCCAGCTCTGTAGAACCTGTAAATCTGTGTAAGCATTGGGGCATAAAAGGACGAAGCACTCACAATGGCGCAAATTAAGAAATCTCTTATCAATATGTCTAGGTAAAAAATATATTTGTAAATTTTGCAAAATGTCAGGCCCTGATCCTGTAATCGTATTCAAGCAGCCCGATCCCTTCACTGAAGTCCCACTGAAGTCAATGGGTCTTTGCAAGGACCTGGGGTTCTGTCCATGCAGATGTAGTTGTATGATCCAGGCCTAAGTTTGCTGTTTCTCTCATTATGCTTTAGGTAAAACAGAAATATTAAACTGTGAAGATAATTTTTAAGCTCTTACTCCTCAACAGTTTCATTTTGTTTTGTTTTTTAAATATTTCCATGTAGGAAATCTTAAATTTACCATAAACTTAAATCAAATACTTGAAACTATGTTTAGGCAGTATAAAAGTTTTAAAGGCAAAAGAGACAGGTGCTGACAACAAGTGTAACTCAACCTTCTTGTAGCTAGGTAGCATTTTTTATTATTGTATATAGTGACGTTAACTTTTCTGTTTTGATATGGCAAATAACTTCATTAAGAGCCCAATCCTGCAAAGATTTGTGCATGTGTGTGACTTATGTAAGCAGTTCAAATGAAGTCAATGAGACGACACATGTGAACAAATGTATGCCCATCAGTATGTCTTTGCAGGAATGGGGCCTATGACAGAGTTATGGATGTGTCAGTAATGGATTTACTAAAAGCACCTTTACGGGCTTGGAGGACCTGATTCTGGAAGCTATTGTTTGCCTTCTACTTCTGTTAAAGTCACTGGGATGCAGGATGGTTTGGCGGTGGGTCAGCGGTTGGAAGGGCATCACCTCTACATAGCATGAGGGTCTCAGGGTAGATTAATGCAGATTGAATGCTTTTTTTGTTTTTAGCAGATCCATTGCAATACCACTCTACCCTTTACTGATAGTCAACTGGAACCAGGTGGTGTAACAATGGTGATTTTGAATAATTCCTTTTTTTACAGGGAACAATAAAAACCTAGAAATGTACAAGTAAGGGTGTTAATAGATCATGTTTCCTAGATGCCCTTTTGTCAGTTAGTAAAAGTAGCATAACTGTAGACATACAAGAAACATTTTCACAGTGTGAGCAACCCAGCCAACCTTTATGGTCCCTGAATCAGCGCTGCTGGTGGCACTCAAGGGGTTAATTTCTTTGCTCCTTCCACTATGCTGAGGCATATTGAGTTAGGCTGATGAAAAGGTATCATTTATAACAGATAATAATGCTTCTCACTTCCACAGTGTTTTGCATGTTCAAAGTGCAAATACCCTTATTAATCCTGAGGTGTCCCTTAGTGCTGGAGAATGTTGTGAGCCCTTTCACCTTTAACTGTGTGTTCCTCTGCTTTTCTTCTTTCTCTAGCCTTTGGGATTTGCTCTAGACTATGCTGGGCTGTTCCCATACCTAGCTCTGTGCCTAACACGCGCATGGAGCGTGTATTGTTACTGGGGTGGGTGTAACGTGTGTGTCTCCCGCCATCGCCTGGGCACTAAGGCAGGGCAGGGACCTTAGCAGCGCTGAGGGAGGCCGGAGTGAGTTATCTATTGTTCTCTGCCACACCCCTGTTGAATATATTGAGCTGGCGCGGAGACACACACACGGCGGCTGGGAGAGGAGCGAGGATTTTTTTTTTTCCCAGAAGTGCTTTGGGGTGTTGTGTGTTTCCGCTGGTTTTTCCTGCCGGAGAAGGAAAGGGGGAGCTGTTTTCTCTCTGCCCACAATCTATTTTGTATCCCTTTTCTCCTCCTCCCTGGGTTATCTTTGTCTCACTCCCTCAACTCCGCTCAGCAGCGCTGCAGGTCGGGAGCCCCCCCCCGCCGCCAGTGCCTTGTGCCCCGGGTGCAGGAGCCCAGCAGCCCCCGGAGAGGAAGGAGAGGAGGGCGGCGGCGAGCACGGAGGGACCCGCGGCTCTCTCGTTGTTCGCGCGCGGGTCCCCTGCGCCGGAGCGGGGCGGCTGGAGTTGGGCTCGCGCTGGGTGTGTAATGCCCGTGCCCGGGCGTGCAGGGGGGAGCCCGGCTGGCAGCTGCCACCTCAACATGGTGTAACTCCGCTTCCGACACCGACTCGCAGCACCCGCCGAAGAGAGGCTGGGAGAGCTGGGGAGGAAAAGCCCCCCCCCGACCCCACTCCTCGCCGGGAAGCAAACCAGCGCCCACAGCCGCCTCCGGCCAGCCGGCCGCCCCATGCAGCAGAGGTGCGCCCCGGCTGAAGCGGGCAGGAGGAGGTAGAGCAGCTCCCGCAATTCACACGTTTTGATTATTAAGCGCCCCCCCCTCCAAAAAAAAAAAAAAAAAGAGACGGGAAGATGGCGAACGATTCTCCTGCAAAAAGTCTGGTGGACATCGACCTTTCCTCCCTGCGGGTGAGTGCGCGGGGCTGCCCCCCACCGCGCACAAAGGGGGCAGCGCTCCCCTCGCCGGGCTCCTGGCAGGGCTTTTGTTACTGCGAGCATAGAGAGCGCCGGGCCGGGCTGGGCTGGGGCTGGGTGGGTGCGAAGGAGCCGCTGGGTTTGCAGTCGGCTTTGGGGGCAGCTGCCGCCCAGGAGGGGCACTTTGTTGGCCAGTCTGGCTGCTCCCTTCCCCGCCCCCCCCCGGAGTGGGAGCTACTTGGGGGTGGTTGAGGTGGTGGGGGAGAGTTCAGCCCTGGGCTGCTTTCCTTTGTTTGCATGTATTGGCATGTGCATGGAAAAACAGGGCGCAACAGCTGCGCAGCCAACATCCTCTCTAGCTCCAGACCCCTTTTTACAAGACTCTCTGCCATTTGCGAGAGCTTTCAAAAATGTAACCCTCCTTCTCTCCCCCCGCCCTTCTTTTTTTCTTTGTAGGACCCAGCTGGGATTTTTGAGCTGGTGGAAGTAGTTGGTAATGGCACATATGGGCAAGTCTATAAGGTTTGTGTCAGAATTTCTCTCCTTTATCTTTTTGCACAACACGTACTTCCCTGCTTTGTTTACCGCACATCTGATGGCAGGCCACCCTATTCTGCATACAAAAGTTTAGGATAATTTAAAAAAAAAATTCTTCTTGTTGGTGACCAACTGGTTTCTACCTTTCCAGATGACACTACTGGTGTTTAGAAAAGGGGCATAAATTACTTTCTCAGAGTTACCTCTCCTGATAAGGTCTAAGATCTTCCTGATTTATTTTAGAAAATAAAGAACAAAACAAAAGATCACTCCAAGGTACTGTGGTTCCGGGGGTCCATATAAATAGAGGTGTGGGCTCATCGAAAAATCAAATACGTTTTAATGGCAGTTATTGGTTTTGTGTTTACTTTAAACAAAGCATTGACCTTGCTTAAAATTGTGACCAATTTTCTTTGTTGAAAAGCTTTCAAAATGCTTAAGATGCAAAGTCTAGGTTTAGTGGTGCTGCATCATATGCTACTCTGTTATGCACAGTATACAGGGCATGGGTGATGGGGGCAACCGTAGCTGGACAGATTATTTGTCTGAAGATGGTAAAATCAGAATGCCTAGAATAACCTGTTTGACAAGTGTATGATTTAAAAAAAAAAAAAAAAAAACTGAGGGAGGATAGTGAGAAATAAGAGATTGTCCATGTGGGTGTGAAAACAGTTTACTTTATACAGCGTTCAGTAAGTGGAACAAGCAAATCTGAGATTGCATGACTTTGCAAGGAGTAGCGGTTACCAGTATGATTAATAGTGATCAACCATACAGTTTAATAAATGGGTTAAGGATTGAAGAAGTCTATAATTATTTACGTACAGATGTAAAGGAATGGGGGTGGGGTGAGGTGGAGTAATTAGAAATAACAGAACATGGTTTTCTTTTATTAAGAGAACTTATCACTATCAAACTACCATTACATGTCTCTAAATAAGCCATTTTGGTATGTCTTCTCCAAACATTTAGGTTTGTTTTAAGAGGGTGAACTTTAGCCTCAATGATGGAGAGACAGTATGTGTCTCCTCTTATACAAGTTAAATTTTAAAAGTAGAAATGAAGTAATTTCACTGTTTCTGTTTGCAAAAGGTGGAAAACCATATGGCTCAACAGGCCTGAGTAAGATAGGAAGATTGATTAGAGGTTGACCTTTGACACCTCCCTCAGGCTAACCCATTTAATAATTCCTTTTCTGTAATCTTTGTGCCTACTAAATTTGCATCACCTGAGCCCTCCTTAAAAGAAAAAGGGCGTGTGTGTGAGTTTAAACTCCCCTATTAATTATTGCAGTTGGTACATTGTTAGCTGACTTACCTGATAATACTTTTGAATTAATTAGTGCATTTCTTGTAGCATTAACTGTCTGACAATAGGAGATGTAAATTTCATTTTGGTTAAGTACTTAGAGCAACCTATTTTAGAAACTAAGCTGAACAAATATGGTTACCAATTTAAAACATGCCATTAGAAAATCATGCTAGATTTAAATGGCAATCACTTTACTCTGACTGATAACCCACAAGCTAACAGACGTTTGTCTATCTGAGGTCTGGTTTCAACATACGTGGTATTAATATTTTTTTTTTCTGTATTAGAAAGTGATAAAATATTTCTCCCTTCCCCCAGTAAATATTTTGAGAAAAGCTGATTGGGTACTGCAGTTCAGAAGGTATTTAATGCTGCTTTGTTATAGAAAGAAACCCCTCTGACATCAGCTTAGTGCTTGGGTAAGTGGTGCACTTGTATGTACTACTGTCACCACTCTACACTTGCCCAAAACATGAACACGTCATAAGGTTTTTTTATAACCATGGGCTTGATTCTGAGTTTCTTGCCTAGCTGAGTTTTGGTTGTGACTGCAACATTGGGCTGTAAAGCAGTGTTTAAGTTTCCTCCAGCTCTACTCTTGTTTTTTGGGACGAAAATCCAGTATCATCCAAAAAATGAGAATTTGATTTTTTTTTTTTTTTTCAACGAACAAATTTGACTTCTTGGGGAAATAGGTGATTATCTGAACCATGTGTGCTCCGTTTCTCTCAGCCCCATCCTTGTGATGTGTTGATCAAGTATTTTTATTGTTTTTACTTTTTAACTGCAAATGTTTGGGATTAGCCCTGCTTTGAGCGGGGGGTTGTACTAGATGACCTCCTGAGGTCCCTTCCAACCCTGATATTCTGTTTGTAACATATGCCTAGATGCCAGAAAATTGTTTCTATTTTACAAATAATAGTTAGAAGTTTTCAAACATGGCTAGTTTGGTTTATTTCCTTGTTTGTGTGTTGGCATCACTGAGATGCCACCCAGACTGTAGGAATACGGTTGTCTTGCTTACCGTCACTAGAGAGACTGCCTCACGGCACTGCGTTTTGTTGTCTCTTTGTCTGGCTTCTGTACATCAATGTTTATACTGATGGTCATTTGTCTTTCTGGGCATCTTCATTCACCTGTTGAATATAGTCAATGTTACGGTCTCTTCCCTTCCCAACCCCAGCAGAGCTCTTTGAAAATGTTTCCCTGCATTTAAAAAAAAGTTAAGATTTTTTTTAAAAAAGGGCACCTAAAATTAGGCTCCTAAATCACTATGTAGGTGCCTAAATAAAGCTCTAGTCCTGCAATGAGCAGCATGTGGTCAGAGCCTTCACCCACATGGATTTCGGTGGAGCTTTGTGTAATCACAAGGGCCTGCCAGCATGGAACTCATTGTGGGATTGGGGTCTAAGTGGCATGATTTTAAGGAATGCTGAGCACCCAGCTGCTCCCATTGAAATCAGTAGCTTCCCTTTTTTTCTTCTTTCCTCCATAGCTTTGCTTATGCCTCCACATTTCCTTGGGGAGACTTGCTTTGCACTTTAAGAAAAGCATGTGATGCAGTGGTGAATCAGGGAAAAAATGTGCATGACATTTCCTGGGCTCTGTGTGACTGAATGAGATGGAAATTCTTTGGTTATTGTATGTTCAGTAGAGGGTGGATAGTTAATGTATTGGTATTTTCCCCAGAGTCTAAAAGATTGTAGCTAATAGTCCCTCCGCAGATTATTTAAATCCATCTTGTTTGTTCCTCTGTAGATTATTTTAGAAATAGGAAAAGAATAATAAGAAATCCCTGAATTAAGCTGTTCCAAGTCATATTTGTTCTTGTTTAGGAAGAAAAGGGTTAAAGTTTTGTGAGATACAGTGAGTGAAGTTAACCTCTGAATCACTGGTGATGTAGATTAAAAAGAATAAAAAGTTTTAGAGAGCAAAGAATTGTTATAATTTTGAGAGAAGAGTTTCTCTTCAACAGGTTGATATCAACTGATTTTGAGCTAAATGGCATGTACAGACTTGCCCACAAGCATGTATTTCCTCCTTGCAGGAAAAGGAGTTTCAATGGTTTGATGGATTGTTGAAAAAATTTACCCTGTGTTTTGCATAGCCTTCAATTCCCTTTGTAAACAAACAATAGAAAAAAGTAGTTGTTGAATTTGTTACCCAGGTGTATACCCCCTATTTAACTACTATAAGAAAAGGAGTACTTGTGGCACCTTAGAGACTAACCAATTTATTTGAGCATGAGCTTTCATGAGCTACAGCTCACTTTGTGAGCTGTAGCTCACGAAAGCTCATGCTCAAATAAATTGGTTAGTCTCTAAGGTGCCACAAGTACTCCTTTTCTTTTTGCGAATACAGACTAACACGGCTGTTCCTCTGAAACCTATTTAACTACTATAGTACACTCACGGGGAATTATCTGAATGGCATGGAATTTAGCAGGAAAATGGTGTTATCACGGTTGGTTTGGGGCTATCTTTTGGAACAATGAAGTCTTCATATAGGGTGGCCTCGGGTCCTTGACTTAGTCAAACTTTATCAGAGCACTTAAGTGTAATAGGAATTTATAGTCATTGATTGGGCAACATGTCTTCAGAATTTTTGGATCATTTGCAAATATTGCAGGAGCAGTTTTGCACTTCTATAGTTAACATTTTTTTCCACACCACAATAGTAAACCTTACATTAAAGGGTAAGTTTGTTGACCCAAAATGAAAATGTTCACCACGTTTCGTTTGAGATATTTAAATCTTGTAACCATTTTTTTTCTTGATTTGGTAAAATGTACAAAAAGGGGACTATGTAAATTATAGATATTCAATAACCCTTTAAGAAATGTATTGATTTCACATCTTCTTAAATAAATGCATTTTAGATGCATATTCTGTAAACTAACTTTAATTTGAGATTAAGGTATAGTACCATATAGTGATTTTTCTCTTGTACTTTTAAAAAATATAACTAAGATATCAACATTTTAAAGCTTTTGTTCATGTGGTATTGCTTGTCTTCTTCACACGTTATATTTTGAGACCTCATATTTCTGTAAAGATTGGGGGGGAAAGTGTCCATGGTAGGTTTGAGGCATACACAAGAAAGTACCAGGAAGCTCAAAATTAGGGGTGAAACTTCTAATTACCCTTAACTCATGCTAGTGTTGCTTTCTAAGAGTCTTGTGAGAGTTAATTCATAGTGAAGGCTTCTTTTGTTGATTTCTGTCACAGCCTTCCAAAACTGCATGTAAATGATTCGTATTGTCTAACTTCTGGCTCCAAAAAGGACATGATGTAAGATACGATCATTTAAATGGTGATTTGAAAATAAGTTTTAAAATCAGAGCGAGATTTTCCCTTCATTAAGGGTACTCCATTTTATCTTAATGCAGTTTTATTTTAAAAGGGGGCTTCATTTTTTCTGTGCTTGGTATTCCTAATAGCCATTTTTTTTTTTTTGTTCTCCCCCTAGTAAACAGATTACATTGTGAATTCTAATGACGTTGTTAAACGTGAATACAATTCCAGTCTTATCGCTATAAAGACAAACTGTATTCAATGTTAGTGAGGTCACTTGGTTTCAACTGGCCCAGACCAGCTTATTTAAGGATGAGCTGCCCTCCTTTTAGCTCTTACTTTCTGGGGGAATTCAATTGTGTAGTGCTGGTTTTCTCGGGTGGAAGCAGGGATGCCAAAACCGTAGTTCTGATGCAGAAAACCGGTATTCTTGTTCCTAGAGGTAAACGTATTCTCAGTTCATTTTCAACAGAAAGTTCATTGTTGATCATCCTTCACCTCCCAAATTATTTTAATTCAATATACAAAGGCAAGGCAGGTGGCCAGTGGGGATTACTGATATTTATTTTTATTAAAAAAATGCAACCTGTTAATTGTGGGTAACCACATGTTACTCTCCTCCTCCCTCCCCCATTCCATCTGTCTGTCTGTCAATCCTGCTTTTTTGTATCATGTCTTACGTCAAATGGCAAGCGCTTAGGGCAGGGACAGTCTTTTACCATAGTTTGTACAGTGTCAAGCACAATGGGGCCCTGATCCTGTGTGAGGCCTGTAGGCGCTACTGTAATGGAAGGAATGAAATTCAGTATTAATAGCTTGGTCTAAATCCCCTTAAAAGTCGGTGGAAAGATTCTGACTGAGGTCAGGAGAAGTTTGATGACCTTTTTTTTTCTTTGCCCATTTTGCTTGTTTTTTGTAGTAAATCTATTTTTATTATGTAAACAGCTGTTGCTGGGAGACCTCTCCTCAGCACCCAACTCACTCTGTTGTGCTTGTTTTCTTAACTCTGGGGAGATCCTTTGTGCAGTGGTTTCTCTCTCTCCTGTAGAAGGGGTGCACACTCATCTTCACAGCATTGTTCTCCCTTTTTCACAGGGGTCAGAGAAGTCCCTCCACAAGTCTGGGGGCCTGAGGAGGTCGGGGGGGGGGAGGACTATGCAGGCAGGTGCCCCCTTGCCAGCCCCCATGGAGTTTACAAGGACACAATAATACAGACTGCGGCTGTATTCTTTGTGGAGCCTCCTCCATAGGGAGGACTGCTGCCAGGGAGCAGATGAGTACCATCAATGCAAAGACAGGATACTTCAGGACAGTAGGCTGCCCTCTGCAGCTATGGTGAGGAAAGTCCTGCTTCCCGATGGGATAATGTAGGGGATCTCCAGAAGGGGGTCCTCCATGTAGTTGTCCTTCTCCTGGATCCCTCTTGTGTATGCTGCATTAGAAGAGGTGACCAGCCCTTTATATTATCTTGCTTTTGTTGGTTTAGTGTAAATCGTGAACTCAAAGTGTGGTTGACTTTTCTCTCTTGCAGTCTAGTATTCCCCCCCCCCCCCCCATGAGGTTTTCTAAGTGAAGTTTGTAGCTTGAATATCAATTCCAGCTGCTCAACTCTGGCCTGGTCTCCACTTAAAAATTAGATTAACCTAGCTACGTCGCTCAGAGCTGTGACAAGTTTTGTGTCCTGAGCACTGTAGTTAGGTTGACCTAACCCCTAGTGTAGATGCAGCAACGTCACCAGAAGAATTCTTCCTTTGATCTAGCTACAGTGCCACCTCTTGGAGAGATGGAGTAATTACATTGGCAGTAACTCCAGAGATGGAGTAACTAAACCGTTGATGTAGGAAACGTCTATGCTATGACACTACAGCGGCACAGTTGCAGTGACTGTAGTGTAGACATGGCCTCTTTTCTTAAGAGCCGCCATCCTAGAAAGTAATTAAGGGTTTTCTTCTTTGCATTTCTGCCTCTAAACTCCAGCTCTTATAAGATCATTTCTCACTTCCTCTTCACTCTGAAGGATGTTGACATCCAAGATGTGATATCATTCACTTGCACGAGTTGGGTTGAAATCCCAGTAGACCATTACCTAAGAGCATTAGTTTTGGTCCCAATCCACTTCCCACTGGAGTCAGTGGAAAGAGTTCTATTGACTTCAATGGCAGGTGGATTGGGAGGCAACTCCGAACTCTACTTAAGGTTATTATTTTATTATTACTATTTTTGATCAAATATTGTCACTTAGAGCATGGCATTCCCCCTAGTTCAAAAACCAGTTACTTTGGTTTTAAAAGGGACACCATCAACTTCAAATGTAATCTGCTCAAAAAAAGAATTAAAAGTAGTTTTAGATACTACACAGGAGCTGTTCTACGAACCGTGAGGTTTTTACCATTATTTCTTAATATTTTCTATAAATATTTTTCTCTCCTTTGTTGCTGTGGGAAAGACCTCTTCAAATTGAGAAACTGTGACACAGAACACTACACACGCAATGCTGCTCAATGAACAGCCTGTTGTTTTTAAGTTGATGATGCCTCTCTAACAAGGGGCAAAAAAAAATCAGGCCTGACAAATCAACTGTCATGCAGCGAGTAGGAATTTTTCCTTGCGAAGTGGCATTGGCTTCTGCAGAATCTAAATGTTCATTGTTAATTGCTTTTAATGTTGCAAGTTAACTCTCTGAATGTGAAGTGGGTATAAACGGATACCTTGATGTCAGAAGTCTCTTTCCTCCCTTCCCTCCCACTGACAGTGACCGGCCTGACTTTTTTTTTTTTTTAAAAACTGCACTAACAGCTCGCATTAGCTTTGCAGGAATTTGAGGGTGCTCAGCACTTCTAAAAATCAGATCACTTTTATCTTGGTGTCTAAATATGGATTGGAAATTATTGGCTAATATCTTTTAACTCCTTGTACCAGTCCACCACATGGAGCTGTTGGATCTAATTGTGTGCTCAGCTACTTCAGCGCGGCAGCAGAGGTGAGACAGAGGGACATATCTCCTCTCGGATGTGGAAAAGAATGCCATCAGTTTAAAGAATCCTGTTATAACAACAATGTGTTTCACTAACATCTTGGGTGAGCCAAGGCTACAGTCCAAAGCTGCCAAATCATAATTGGTGAAATTAGGGATTTTTTTGCATTTTGATTTGGGCATTAAAAGTTGAACTTTTAGAGTGTGTTTCATTTTCTCCTTCTCAATATTTGGGGGAGTACAAACGTCTAGAACACCAGTGGTTTAAAAGTTTGTTTAAATCCAGACTAAAATCATGAGTTCAAAAGATTTGTCTTAACTTTTCTTAATCCTTAAATTATGGGCTCCAACTGACTGCTTTAAAAAAAAAAAAAAAAATTTCCCAGGCACTTTAGCCAATTAAGAAGTGTTAGCAGAGTACCTTACTCTGACCTGAAGATCTGCAAAATACATAAGCTTTTAAAAAGCTGTTCAGGGCCAGAAAAAAAAGTATCCCAAAGTGTATTTTTTCTGCATTCTTGGAACATAAAAATTGACTGAAAGTATAACAAATTTATACACTGCCTGCCAAGAACATCAGTTCAGGCCTCTCGAGAGAAATTTGGGGCTCTGGTACACCATGTTTACTGGAGCCACACCCCATCCCATTTCACCCAAGTTACAAATGTTTTGGGGGCTCCCTTAAACTCCGTGCCTCAGTACAATGGTCATCCTCTTCCCTCTCTCTTGTCAGCTCTGCATCATCCCATCAAGGCGTCAGTAGGGAATACTTGTGGCTGAATGCCCTGAAAATAGGGGTCTTTTTGCAAAATGGAAATGCTGTCAGACTCGTAATTGTAGCATCAGTGATATATATTGCTGTAAGATTGTGAAGTACCCCTGTAGAGAGCTGATGCAGTGGTGTCTGAATTAAAAAAAAAAGGGGGGGGGAGGGGTATCTACAGAGTGGAAGCCTTAATTGCATATTTTTTTTTTTTAGTACCTCTCCAGAAAATGGGTAGTGCTGTGTATCATTAATTTCTTCGCAGTGGGCTGCTGTACTGAAAATAGGTTGTAGAGTGAGCACTGCACACAGACATGCTCACTCATTATTTTGCAACTTTTTCTTTTTCTTAACTGGATTCACGTTACATATTTGACAGTGCACTTAGAAAGACACGAAACCATGCTCTTAATTCCTTTCTCCTGCCTTCATCATGTCCTTTATCAAGGAGTAGAAGATGTAGTAGGAATGAACACACCTCTTCATAATTTAAAAGTGAGGAAGTCTGTACTTGCAAATAGAATACCTGTCAGTGAAACGGAAGGTCCAAGTGTCCTATAAAGGTGACCTATTTTGTATGCATTTGCCAAGGAGTTAATTTGCTTTTCTTTAGCTAGTATCGTCTCTTCACTACTTAGTTGTCATACCTATATTAAGACTTGGTATTTAAATATAGATGGTTTTATATTTGTAGAACTTCTCAGGAATCTGGCTGAGATGAGCTCTTCGTTTAAAAACAGGCATGTTGTCTACCTCCACTCTTGTGTCCATGACGATGAGCTTTTTGAATCTTTTTTTCCTTGAGAAATTGTGCTTGTACAGAGGCCATACTTATTTATTTACTTATTTACTTTTTTAGAACAGAGCTATAGGAATATACCTAAACTCAACATGACCAAAATAGCTGGGTTGAGAATAAATACGTGACATCAGATCTGTTTATCTCCTCAAAGATAAGTTTCTCTGCCTGGTACCCTTCCCTCTCTCCGTCCCCCTCCCCCCAAAACAAAAAACAAACAAAACCCCCAAACCTGGCTTTTGATTGTCAGCTGTTAGTGTGCACTTTCCTTTAGCCCAAAGGAAAACTGCACCGCTTCCTGCAGCTCCCATTGGCCAGGAACTTCGAACTGTGGCCACTGGGACCTGCAAATGTAAACAAACTGGTGACCTGCCAGTAGATTACCCTGATGGTGGTGTGCGGCCCGCGGGCTGCCGGTTGCCCACCACTGGTCTAAATCCAGTGCTGAGTCTAACTGCCCAGATGCAACTGTATTTCACTCTTTTCCTCCACAGTAGTTGATGAAACCGTTTTTTAGATAGAGTGGTTTTTTAAAAAAAATCTTGAATAGTTTCCCTTGCCCCTTACTTACCATGGATTAATAGTTTATTGAGACTTCTAAAATTTGGTATATCTGTGCAGTTCAGGCCAGTATTGCTTAAGGATGATAATTCCAAGGGAATTTTGTGTGAGATATTGGTGGTTTTAAAAAACAACAACAACAGTTTAAGAATGTGTTAAATTAATCATGCATGTTAAACCAAAAATGCAAGTATTTCTGGATTTTTATTTTAGTTGCTGCTATTTGCTTAACTTACCAATTTTTACCTAGATATTATGGGGGATTCAGTTAATGGTCCTGTATCACAAGGTGTAGACACAAAGGAGTGTGTCAAGAGCTATAGGGAAGACTCTACTGAAAAAATCCTTGCTTTATTTAAGCAATGCTATTTAAAAAAAATGTGTGTCATATTTTATATATCATATGCACATAGAAATTCAAATAAATGTTTGTGTGCATTTGCATGAATGCGGTGTGTAGGTTCTTTAAATTTCACCAAGCGGAGCTGGCATGTTTCCATTATACTTGTTTAAATTGCCACCTTCCCATGTGTTTCTGGTGTAGTCTTGTGGGGGAGGAAAGAATGGCAGTCTATTAATAGATGAAGGGGGGAAGCTGTACAGTAGCTATTACAGATCCCTTGAATGCTTTGAATAACAAATTAATGAAAACCTTATTTAATACAAGTGATGGAAAAGGCACATAGCCTTCCTCCCACCCCCCAAAAAGAGTAAAAATCTTTTTAATCTTTGGAGACTGCCGAGACTGAAATGTACATACATCTTCTTAAACATTCTGTGTGCGTTCTATGGGTTAAACTCTAGTGTGATAAGTGAATATGGAGGAAAATATTTCCAGTCATTTAAAATAAATTGGGGTTGCTAAATTACTCGAATGTTAAAAAGGGGGATGGAAAGAATGTCTTGATCTTTCTGAATATATTATATGGTAGGGAATAAAACCTTTAATATTGACCTGATCGGATTTGTATTTAGGTTCAAAGAGCTCTTGTGAATGAGGTAATTGTTTTATGTCACTGACTCGATGGTTTTCAAATCTAGTGGCTTAAGGCAGAAAGTCAGTAAATCAGTGTCTGTTAGCAAAGCTACCTTTGCTTAGATTTCCTGTAAGGTAATGGAAGAGTGCCCTGTTTTCATAATAGAAACAATAGTATGTTAGTTATTGATGACAAAACTTCTTTCTGGTTAAAGTTAAGTTGTGGAGGTGCCTTCTATCTAACGGAATGTAATGGCAGCTCTTGTGCAAGCCGGAGTAGCACACTGACTCTTCCTAGACCACAGGAATTTCAGTTACAGATCAAGGTGCCTGTTCCTCCTTGCTCCAAGGAAGGTATTCTGGTGGTTGTTTCAGAGTGCCTCCTCTGCTGTTGTGTTCCTCAAAATACTTAGCTTATAGCTAGAAGGGAAAACTTATGCAGGGAGTAGCATTTTATGGTTCCCATCTGTGGCTTTTTAATTTTTTTTTTTTTTTTTTTTGAATTGCAGAAGGGAGGAGGGAAGGAAGCAGAAGTCTGCAAATGCTCTCAGCAGTGTTTGTTACTTTGTTCCGGTAGGGAAAGGTGTATTCATTTGGACACATTGTATAGAATTGTGTTAGAAACACCTGTGTTGGAAGCTCCTTGACTTGGAGAATGCAGTCATACACTAGCACAATTAAGTGGTTATAGTCCTACTGTTTCACTTGGGTAAGAGAAGACAAATGAGTTTGTAACTGCACAGATACTTAAAGTGCAGTTCTAGTCAGAAAACTGATTTTTTAAAAATGTCACCATCTCTCTCAGAATTTAACTGGAGGCGACAGATCTGAGTCTTGTCTATTAGCCTTAGTGACTAAAATGATAGTTACTACTCCTTTTTTTCTCCTGTTAAGTCTGCGGAGTCAACACAGCTGAGAAAGTATGAGCTGGATTCTATTCCTCTTTGTTTGTCATCATCAAAAGCGTTCACTAAAATCAAATGTATTACACCTGTGCAAACCTTTTGAAGCCATTGGGTTGTACAGATGTTAATGATGAAGGCATGATTTGGCCCACAGAGCCTTTATAACTTGTGATTAGCACAACAAATGGTTTAAAAACAAAACAAAACAAAACCCCCTCAAAACAACAACAAAAAAACTCAGGCTAAGCTGGCAGGGCTGGCAATTAGGGGAAAAAAAACAAATATCTTTTTACCTGTAAATTGAGCACATTTGATCTGGAATCAGAGATGCAAGAATCATGGAGCCCCCCAGAAAGCCATTTTCCTCATAGAACCACACTAAAACTTGCCATTTGATCAAGGTTAGTTGAAGAAATGGCTGTAAATTTAAGTCTCTAAGGTGCCACAAGTACTCCTTTTTCTTTTTGCGAATACAGACTAACAGGGCTGCTACTCTGAAACCTGTCATTCTTTCTGTGTAAGTGAGAGATGATTCTGTGTGAATGGCTGTTCAGTCATGGGTTTCTTTAGAGGTGGGCTTGATATATGTACTTCAGAGTGTTGAATTTCTTAAGTTGCTTTTATGAGTGACTCTGGGCTGCTATGAAGGATGTTGGAGAGAGCACGATAAATTTACTAGCGACTTGCATCTGAATCGGAACTGAGTGCCATGTCATTTAAACCAGTGGTTCTCAACCTGGGATCTGGGGTCCATGTGTAAGAGGTTTGCGAAAGACTTAGACTGAAACCTGACTGAACAGAATTCAACTTTCTTCAGAGTCGATAGATTTCCAAAGGGGTCCGCACCTCCATTTGAAATTTTTTAGGGGTCTAGAGATGAAAATAAGTTGAGAACCACTGAGTTAAACCACCTCACTTCAGTAGGAATTTTGCATTATGTCAATAAGAGTGGGAGAGTATGAAGTGAGCAACTCTTCAGCAAATACCTGGTTTCATGATATGAATGTTTTTGAATGAAGTTGCCTCTCTTGCTTTGTTGAGCAGTGGAAATTATATCTTTAACAGATTTATTCAGACTGTGTGAATATATAATTTATACATGTAAATATAATTTGACGCAAAAATAAATCCAACAGAGTAATAGTGCAATAGAATGAATCCTTCGTATTACAGCACGTGAGTATGTGTTCATTTTATTAATGTATTTTTTCCCTCCCCCTGGAAACACATGGGGCAGATCCTTGGCTGGTGTTACCCTGTGTAGTTCTGTTGAAGTCAAAGGAATTATTCTGAATTACATCAGATGAAGATCTGGCTCCACTGTGTGAACTATAGAGAAAGAGTTAGTATATTTTTGTAGAAGGCTGGGTTTTCACCTCAAACTTCATATAAAATATATTATTTCTCATACCCCCATTTAACATATAATGCCTCCCATGCCTTTGCGCCTCTCCAGGATTTCTGTTTTTTACTTTTTCATCTCCTCTCTAAGGAAAATGTCATTTCTAATTGTCCCTTTCTTCAGCTGTCCCCCCCACATCCCCTGTTCTTTCTTTCTCTCTCATATCTGTGCTCTATTTGCTACATTTTTCTTCTCTCCCCTGGGTTAAACTTCTCCTCATTCCCTCTTTCTCTCAATCTTATTTCTTAACCTTACAGTACCTTCTCAGGGCTTGGCTATGTCTGTGCAGTTTTTGAACCAATTTAACTGTGTATGTTTGAAAACAGATATGGTTACGCTGGTGCAGCCCCAAGTATAGATGCAATTCTACCATATATAATAATAATAAATAATAAAGGTTCTTATTTCTGTACATTCACTTATCTCCCTTTCTTGTTCTTACATCTTCTTCAGAACTTTCCCAGGATTCATTTTTTGGGGGTAGAGGAGGTGGTAATACTTGTTCTCCTGTAGTACCTCTTCTGTGCAGGGGGAGGGGTTGTCCTTTCTTCTGCACCCTGTCCTCACTGGAATGAGGGGGGATGTGTCTTCTGCCTCGAGTGAAAACCCAGTATTATTTTTTCTTTTGGGAAGTGAAAGGATCCTTTCCATCTCTCGAAGCTGCGGTGATTTAAGAACATATGAATGGCCACAGAGGGTCAGGCCAATGATCTGTCTAGCCCAGTATCCTATCTTCTGACAATGGCAAAATGCTTCAGAAGGAATGAACGGAATCAGGTGATTTATCAAGTGATCTATCCCCTGTCATTCAGGACCAGCGTCTGGCAGTCAGAGGCTTAGGAACACCCAGAGCATGAGGTGGCGTCCCTGACCATCTTGACTAGTAGCCATTGATGGACCTATCCCCCATGAACTTATCTGAATCTTTTTTGATCCCAGTTATACTTTTGGCCTTCACAGCATCCTCTGGCAACAAGTTCCACAGGTTGACTGTGTGTTGTGTGAAGAAATATGTCCTTACGTTTTTTTTAAAACCTGCTGCCTGTTCATTTTATAGGGTGACCCCTGGTTCTTGTGTTATGTGAAGGGGTAAATAACACTTCCTTATTCACTTTCTCCACCCCAGTCAGGATGTTGTTAAACCGCTCTATATAGACGCACCCGAGTGAGGACCTGCTCTTGGGAGCTACTAAAGCTGCTCTGTTCAGTGTTCCCGCTGTACTTGCATATGGGTGGGAGCTGAGTGTGTCCTCTGGCCTCTGACTGCTGCTAGGGAGAGACTTGAGGAAGCGCTTTGTTCCCTTTCACAGATGTAAAAGCCCCATGGTCAGAACACCTTGCAAAGGATGGTTTGTGGGGGTTGTATGGGTACTTCTTTGCCCTCCTGCTTGCTGATCTGTTAGCCTCATGTTGCCGTATGGGGGCAGTATGCAGAGGGAGCTCGTAAAGAATCTGTCTCCCAAAGCCTGTCTTAGACTTGGACTTAAGATTTGAGGTTAGCATGGGGTAATTAACCTTGTTTTAGAAACCTCATCCAGACAGGGCCCTAGGCACCCTGCCTTAGTATGCTAACCTCACATTTTAAACCCTGGACTAGACAAACCCCCTGAGGCTGTGACACTCATCAGAGGTGGGGAGAGTTCTCCTTTGCTAGAACCCAAATACAAAACTAACAACAAACAGTAGTAAAATGTGGAAATCTCTTCTCTCATTAGCTCCTGGGTGACTAAGGGTTTTTCATGTGATATGTTATTTACTCTTTTTTTTTTGGTATAGTTTTTAACTTCTTTTCCCCCTCCCCCCAGTAACTGAGTTTTCAAAATAATATATAAATTTAAGAAAACACAACAAACTCCCTTCAATCTTGAAATAAAGTGTTGGGGCTAGTGTCCACTTGTTTTTGAAGCTGGGGGACTGACTTAGTTTTTTCATAGGACAGACTAATCCTCTGACTTGTGGTGAGAAAGATGTACTATATAGGAACATAGTCGCAACATAGTGTTTTGTGAAAAGTTAGGTGTGGGTGTATGACAGAGACCCTGCTCTTTGGCCCATGTTTCTCCCTGGTGTCAGTAGGTGCAACTCCCATTGACTTCAGGACTTGATATGGTCCTCTGATTTTTAAGTCTGGGTGCAGCCTAGCTGTGTGAGGGGATAGCTTGCTCAGTTCTGCACTCTTCGCAACCACTGTATAAATACAGTTTTCCTTTGAATTAACAAGTAGACTGCACACTTTATCCAAGGCTACTTGACGCCAGTGTTGGCACATTCAGAGCGGGTGGGAGGGAAAGTCTTAAACAACTTGTGGATAAATGCTTGGGAAAGGTTTAATCTTCTTGGCTTTTTGAAAGCTTTTTCCCAAGTCTGTAAACAGGGCCTTGCTGTTATCTTCAGCTTGCCCCTTCAAGTCTTAAGATCTGCTTCTGCAAATCATTTGGCTGTTTCGCACTCATGCTACTTCTCTGCATTGTCTTGAAAATGTGTGCCTGGAGGGAAGTTTCGTTACAAATATTAGGAATACATTTTAGAAAAACATTCATGTTCTAATCTTTACACTTTTCAAAATATTCTCAGTCATGACTACTCTAGCAGTGAGGATAAGAAAAAGTGTTGGGACATTTCACTGTTGATTCTGGTGCAGATGTTTGTTTAGAATCTCTTTTTTAAGCCGTTAAAAGCTGTAATGAAAAGAGAGTCCTGTTCAGTTCCATCACGTGAAGGCAGACAGCTAAATATTGACAAATTTTATAAGTGCTTGTACACAAATGCAAGATGTCTAAATACTAGGATGGATGAACCTGAGTGCCTGGTGCTAAATGAGGATGTTGATATAACAGGCATCACAGAAACTTGCTGGAACAATGATAATTTATGGGACATGGTAATACCAGGGTATAAAATACATAGGAATGATAGAGTAGGTTGTGCTGGTGGGGAAGTGGCGGCACTATATGTGAGAGAAAGCATAGAGTCAAATATATGGTAAAAATCTGAAATGAATCAAACAGCACCATAGAATCTCTATGGACAGAAATTCCATGTTTGAATAGGAAGAGTATAGCAGTGGGACTCTACCACCAATCACCTGACCAGGATGGTGATTGGGAAATCACTGGGAGATTAGAGAGGCTGCAAAACCAGGAAACCCAATAATAATGGGGGATTTCAACTATCCCCATAATGACTGGGTACATGTCACCTTAGGATGAGATGAACATATCTAGATACCATGAATAACTGCTTCTTGGAGCAGCTAGTCCTGGAACCCAACAGGGGAGAGACAATTCTTGATTTAGTCCTAACTGGTGCCTGGGATCTGGTCCAAGAGGTGAATATAGCTGAACTCTCAGTAATAGCAACCATAATGTAATTAAATTTAATGCCCATGTGGGGGGAAGGGGAGAGGAAGGGTGGTTGACTACCACAGTAGCATTTAACTTCAAAAAGGGGAGCTACACAAAAATGAGGAGGCTAGTTGAATGGAAACTAAAAGGAACAGTCACAATACTTGCTTGCAAGCTGCATGGAGACCTTTAAAAAATATCACAATAAAGGCTCAAACTATATGTATACGCCCCCTTCCTCCAAAATGCCACCATGTCTAAAGAACAGAGTATTTAAAAATTGGAAGTCAAATCCTACTGAGGAAAATAGAAAGGAACATAACGTCTGGCAAGTCAAGTGTAAAAAGTATAATTAGGCAGGCCAAAAAAGAATTTGAAGAGCAACTAGCAAAAGAGACACAAACTACCAGCAATTTTTTTTTTTTTTTTAAAGTACATCAGGCCTGCTAAACCCAGGGTTGTGAGTTCAATCCTTGAGGGGGCCATTTAGGGATCTGGGGCAAAAATTGAGGATTGGTCCTGCTTTGAGCAGGGGGTTGGACAAGATGATCTCCTGAGGTCCCTTCCAACTCTGATATTCTATGATTCTATGATTCTAAGAAGCAGGAAGCATGCAAAATAGTCTGTGAGGCCACTGGACGATCAAGCTGCTAAAGGAGCACTCAAGGAAGACAAGGCTATTTGGAGAAGCTAAATGAATTATTTGCATTGTTCTTCACTGCAGAGGATGTGAGAGAGATTCCCACACCTGAGCCATTCTTTTTAGGTGTCACATCTGAGGAACTGTCCCAGATTGAGATGTCCGTAGAGGAGGTTTTTGAACAAGTTGATGATAATAATTCAACAGGACCAGAGGAACTCAAGGATCTGAAGGTACTCCAATATGAAATTTCAGAACTACTAACTGTGGTATGTAACCTATTGCTTCTGAGCCTCTGTACCAGATGACTGGTAGCTAATGTAACTCCAGTTTTTAAAAAAGGCTTCAGAGGTGATCCTGTCAATTATAGGCCAGTAAGTCTAACTTCAGTACCAGGCAAATTGGTTGAAACTATAGTAAAGAATAGAATTCTGAGACACACAGATGAACATGATATGTTGGGGAAGTCAACATGATTTTTGTAAATGGAAATCATACCTCACCAATCTATTAGAATTCTTTGGGGCCTGTCAACAAACGTGGGACAAGGGTGATCCAGTGGATACTGTGAACTTGGACTTTTAGAAAGCCTTTGACAAGGTGCCTCGTCAAAGGCTCTTACGGAAAGTAAGGGTCATGGGGGATAAGAGGGAAGGTCCTTTCATGGATCAGTAACTGGTTTCAGGTAGGAAACAAAGGGTAGGAATAAATTATCAGTTTTCACAGTGTAGTAATGTAGGTAGCAGGATCCCCCTAGGATCTGTACTATGAACAGTGCTGTTCAATGTATTCATAAATGATCTGGGAAAAGGGTAAACAGTGAGGTGGTAAAGTTTGCAGAGAATACAAAATTACTTAATATATTTAAGTCCAAAGCAGACTGTGAAGAGTTGCAAAGTGGTCTCACAAATCTCTGTGACTAGTAAAGAAAATTGCAAATGAAATTCACTATTGTGAAATGCAAAGTAATACACATCAGAAAACACAATTCCAGCTATACATACAAAATGTTGGTGTCTAAATTCTCCACTCAAGAAAGAGATCTTGGAGTAGTCATGGATAGTTTTTTGAAAACGTCTGTTCCATGTACAGTGGCAATCAAAAAAGCTACCAGTACTAGAAACCATTAGGAAAGGGATAGAAAATAAGAAAATGTCACCATGCCACTATATAAATCCATGGTATGCCCACAGCTTGAATGCTTCTTGCAGTTCTGGTCACCCATCTCAAAAAAAAAAAAAAAAAAAAAAAAATTAGAATTGGAGGGAAAAAATGCAGAAAAGTGCAACAATGATTCGGAGTATGGAACAGCTTCCAGATGAGGAGAGATTTAAAAAGACTGGGACTGTTCAGCTTGGAAAAGAGATGAGTAAGTGGGGGATCTGATAGATGTCTATAAAATCATGACTGGTATGGAGACAGGGAACAGCAAAGTGTTATTTACCTCTTCACATAACACAAGAACCGGGGTCATCCAATGTAATAGGCAGCAGATTTAAAACAAACAAAAGGAAGTACTTCTTCACACAATGCATAGTCAACTAGTGGAACTTGCTGCCAGGGGTGAGGGCAGAAAGTATAAGTAGGTTGAAAAAAGAATTAGTTAAGTTCATGGAGCAAAGGTCCATTGACGGCCATCAGTCAAGATGGGCAGGGACGCAAGCACATGCTCTTGTCCCTAAACCTCTGAATGATGAGTTGGATCATGCGATAATTGACCAGCAGAATTATTCCTTCTGTTGGCACATGCTGTGCTGACAGTAGGGGGCTACTCCAGCATAAGTTCTGTAGTGTAGACATGGCTTCATAGAACCACAAGAATGATCCATCCACACATTCTCCCTCCATGTGGATTGCAGAAACATTAACTTTTAAAGAAGTCACTACTCATTTGTGCGTGCATAAAGGAGAGGAGGGTGGGGGGAGAACTCTTATACTGACCTATCCATACATCCATAGCTTACTGTAATGGCATTTAGAACATGGTGCACGGGGCTCTGGCAATGAAGTCACTATTATCACCTAGCTTAGAACAGTCATGTGGAGGGAATGGTTGCCAGTTACACCATCCAAAAAAAAAAAGAAGCAAATGTCACAGCTATTTTACAGGCATTTTTTTTTTAAAAGTCAAAGCTGTAAATATTAGAAACAGTCCTCTCTAGCATATATTTGACTGTCATCCCCACCCTGCCATGCCCAAATTCAAAACAAATGTCATCTAACGTATAATTTCTCCAATGCTGATAGCAAACATTCCTCTCTCCCACAATATAGTTAAGAACACTACACTGGCCATACTAGGTCAGACAAATGGTCCATCAGGCCCAGTATCCTGTCTGCTGACAGTGGCTGGTGCCAGATGCTTCTGAGAGAATATACAGAACACCACCTCCCCAAACGATGTTAACTCTGCTGGCAGGAGCGCTTTTTTGTTTGCATAGTTGCCATCTACACATAGGGTTCTGTCAACAGAGCTGTGCTGTTAGTTGGGGGGGGGAAGGGAAGGAACACATTCTTGACCTACATAGGCATGCTGGTGTATGTTGTAAGTGTAGACCAAACCTGGCTTTTTCCAAGGTTCTGGCTTTACTACAATTTTAGGCCCCGGTCTTGCAAGCAAGCTGATCTTTGTGGGTGGGACCCTTGTGACTGTAGATAAGCTTTCAAGATCAGGGACTTAAGGAGTAGATGTAGTGGTTCATCAAATTCATTATAATGAAAACAGTAACATTTGGTGAAGGAAACCTAAAATGTTATGGGACTGTTCTTTGAATCTGCCACTTAGTCATCGTTTTCTTTGTTGATTAGAAGTCCTCCACACAAATGCAAGGGTCTTGCGCTCCTTGGGAAGCATTTTAAAATGCATCTTGAGGTTACATGCCCTTATGTTTTGACTCATATCTTATTATCTTATATCTGATGTTTCTTCACTCAGCAGGAAGCGGGTGGGTGTTTAAGCTACAGGAAATCGTATGCAGCCACATTTACCAGCTTGCATTCTTTATGTATCCAGGTGAAGCACAGTTAGTCATCTACCCAAATTTTCTCTTAATGGCCCCAGGCAAATACTTTGGCTCACATAATGGTGCTCCGGATAACAAGCTCTGGGGATAGAATCAGGGTGGATTTGATTTAAATCAAATTGATTTAAATCACTAGTCAGGAAGACTCGATTTAATCATGGATTTCTACATAAGTGCATTCTTGTAGGTTGTTATAACCTTAATACATATTCTTCACAACTTGGAGATAGATGTAGTTTTTATTTTTAGAAGGTACACACTATACATTTTTGAAGTGATTTATTTTGAAAACTTTTCAGATTAGTTTTACAGCTATATCGGAAAATGAATGATTGTTTGGTTATTTCATTTACCAAAGGTAATTGAAGCAGATAGTTCACCTCCCAATGACTTCATAAATATCTCCAATTCAACAGGTTAATCATTAATATTTGGAGGATTTTCTAGGAGGAGAACATCACCAGACAGACATTTAAATAGTTTTATTTAACCAAAACAACAACGTTATGTATTCTGGATTTTTTTCTTCAACAGCAAACATATAATAATTTAACAAAACAAGCATATGAATTTTTGAATTTAGTTAAACATTCAAGTTTTTTAAAATCAGGTTTGTTTTGTTTTTAACTAAAAGAATTAAATGAAATATATTTAAAAAAACAAATAGACTATGTCAGCCAGGTCAACATGAAAAACTTAAAATATTGGCTTCTGCAGCTAACTCAGTCGTCTTCACCTTCATTTCCCCATTTTGTACGTAGTCTGGAAAAGAAAAACAAGCTTTCCTGCTTTTTCAGGTCCCAAATGATTTCTCAATTTGAAATGACAGAGTATTTTCTTCCTTTGGACTTTCTACACTGGCAGAAGAAGCTACTGCTGTTAAAAGTGAGATTAGCACTTCAGCAGTCTCTGAATCTAAGGACTTGGCTACACTTACATTTTATAGGTCTCTAACTTGCTGGCTCAGGGGTGTGAAAAATCAACCCTCCTGAGCACAGCAAATCTGAGCACTTTAAGGCGCTAGTATAAACAGGCTCCGAGCGCTGAGAGCCAATCTCCTCATGGAGGTGGATTACCAGGAGCGCTGGGAGACCTGTCTCCCAGCGCTCGCCTGCGACCACACTCGCACGTTAAAGCACTGCCACGGGAGCATTCCCGCAACAGCGCTCTGAAGTTTCCAGTGTAGCCATGCCCCGAGTGCTTAAGTGACTTCTACCAGTTCACTGGTGTGACTTTCTTTAAAACATCATCAGCAAACATATTTCTTGAATAGTTCACCCTTAGCTCTGAAGTTTATTATAGTTGGCATTATGTCGGGACGATTGCTGGATGCATTTTATCTCCCCTTCCTCCACCCCCAAATCCGTTAAAAGAAAAAAAAATCATTGATTTTTATCCACCCTGGATAGAATAGAGCAGCAGGGCAACCAGTGATGGTGCATTTATGTATATTTAATCTCCAACCATACATGTACAAATTATTGCTATATTTTTATTCTATCAAGTCTTGCTAATTGTCCCTCTAAATGGCAGATAACAAAATAAAATGACTCAAACGCTCAAATTTGCGTGCCTACAGTTTTGGCTGAGATATTCACTTTGCCTGGTTTTCATTGAAGGTGCAGGGTTTTTTTGTTCTTTCCTTTCTTCTGCCCTCATCTGAAGGAGGTGACAGGGGATTGAGCCAAGAGTGTCCTTTAGGTATTAGGAGGTACTCAGAGGAGTTTCTGTAATAATGCCATCTGGTTCATTTGTGGAAGATCCACATTGATTCCACAAGCAAATGGTTTAGAAAGGCATGTGTGTGTGCATGCGTGCACGAGCTAAAAGAAGGGTGAAAAGAGAATGTTCAGGGTTTGGGATTTGAGAAAAGCAACCAGCTATATATATCGGTCTGTGTTTCCTAGCAGCAGAAAATACTCTAGCTGAAAGTCCAGGTAAATGGGCAAATCTGAAAGGTAATCCTTCTGAAAGGATTTGATGCTGACCTGTTTAATGCGATAAGTAGACAAAAGTTTCTAATCATTAATTGCTTCTGTATGGCAAACTCAATAATAAAATGGATTCTTAACTAGCTGGGAATCTCTTCCTTCTCTCCATTGACTTGGGCATGGCTGTAGCAGTGATAGTTATAAATATTTCAGCTATCTGGAAACAGTTAAATTCCTGGGAAAGGTTTAAATTACAGCACATTTCCAACTTTACCCTTTTGAGTGTTTGGATTGCTAGTGCAAATCCAAGGGAGACATTCACTTTGCCCTCAGACATAGATCCATCCACATTTGTCCTGCTCTGCTGAAATCAACCCTTTCTATGCCACAATCTCAGTGCTGGGATTGTTTAAAAGAGCAGGGTAATTATTTTATAGACTAAAAATGTGCCACACAAAGGTGGTGTGCTGTCCAAGGACTGTTCTTAGGCACCAAAAGGATTAAAGGACATACCATAGAAAGGTATCATCTTTTGTCCATGATAAGAGGCACTGAACATGCAGAGGGAGAGGAGGTTAGCACCCCTCCCGCCCACCCTTAAAAGTAATGTTCAAAAAGGACAATAATTTAGCTAACATGTACATCCACAGTTCAGTTCTCTTTAAACAAAAATCACAGAGTAAATAAATGCATCCTGGGAACAGATTAAGCCATGCTTGGAAGGAGGAAATTTCTCTTAAGCTCAGTTGTGATAGTGGCTTACGTAAGGGTTTTTTGTATTAAATATTTGATAAATCTGTAGTAGACTAGAATTCTGGTTTTGGTTTTAATTATTTAAGATTTTAAGCCTGAAGAACATTGACATTCCATTCTCCCCCCTCCCCCCCACCTCCCATGACATTGTAACTTAATCCTTTCCTGTAAGTGGCAAGTTGTGCTTTCTAGAAAATTATATTCAAAGAAATTATTTCCAATTAGAATAACGTGTGATGCAGTGATCCTATTTCCTAGCAGTCTGGGAATGATTACTTGGTTATAATCATCGTCTTATAATTGGAGATGTACAGAACAATCCCTGCGGAATTAGTGATAAATTTCTAACTCTCGGAGGTCTGATGGCAGGAGCAAAGCCGTTTATGACATTTAGTGCATCAGAAGTGTTTGATTCGCCTTATTACGATGGAAGTATTCTGTATAAAAATACCCACTTTCTTCTTGCCCCACAGTGTCCTGCGCTAGTGTTACTGGCAGCATCTCTGTGTGTGTGTGTGTGTGTGTGGGGAGAAGAGTGACATTCCTCCCCCACCCCTTCTCTATATTCCTGTTTTCCTTGAGATCCGATAGCCGTTTTATTATTTGACACTGAAACTTGCCCGTAGTGTGGAGGAGGTTGTTGTCAACCCTAGATTTCAAACATGTAGGGAGGGATGTGTGAAATGCATACAACTGTACTTCAGTCTCATGAATGTATGGCCTCAAATACTCATGGTGCTCACACTGGTTGGCTTGTTTGTTTGCGTTGCTTCTGCTGGGCATCTGCGAGACTCCTCCCCATTAACTGAATAAAGGTTGGAGCTTTCACCTGATTGCTGTTTAGCTGCAGTTAATAGGCTTTTTGCCTTTCAGGGATTGTTTATGCAAACTTGTCCTTCCACAGAGTCTTGGACAAAGACCATTTGTATTGAGCAGATATACCTACTTTTGTCCTTTCTTCTCATTGTAGTTGCCTGACTCAGCACTCTGTTGTTGTGAAAACATTGAATGGTGGGAAGTTGAAGGAGAAAATATAAACAATTCCTGGTAGCTGTTCAGTGCAGCCTATTATAGTACTACTTTGTTGCTGTTTTTCACATAGTTTGCACTGATCCCCAAGCCTGTGGGGAAAAATAATTAATTTTTATTATTTCTGGCAGTATAGCTGTCCTTAATGAAGGTGTTTGTGTGCATGTGGGGCGGTGGGCTGGGGGAAGTGGGTGTAAGTTAAAGATAAAATTGTTGATCCTATGTGAACAACTGTAATGCTGACACTTAAATATCTGGTTTTATAATCTTAATGGAGTTGAGTGTTGGGTTCCTCCCAGTGGATTTAGGCCCGTCTCTAACCTGAGGGGTTTTTACATATGCCACCACTTGACCAGTCACAAGTGACAATGGAATTGCAGAATTGGAACGTTTGGCTAAGTGAGCGAGCGCCTCCTGTCAGTTTTCCTCCTTGCTCTTTGTTAACAAAAGTGGCCAGCATAGATCTGAACTCTGTGTCTTCTAGAATAGTCCCTACCATAGTTTATCCTCAGTCTTACTTATTCTTTCCTACAAGGGTTGTGTGTGTAAAATAGCTCAGACACTGGATGAGAAGATAAGAGGAAAAAAACTAAACAAATACCTCGCTGTGACAAAAAGTATAATTTGGGTTGCTTTGTCTTTTGTGCCAAGCCTCCAATCCATCATCTGCCAGTTTCAAGGTCTCGGCAAGGGCTTCCCACTGTTTATTTGCCAAGAATTCAGTTGCTTATTAACCAGCCCTGCTAAAAAGAGTGCTTATTGTTAGACACTTACCTGTCTTGCCAGTCATGGCTAAATGTCTTCCCTGCTCCTCCATCTCCTTAGCTCTCTCTGACAATGCCTTGTATTACGTTTCACTCTTTTTGAAGATTTTAATTGAGAAAGTAGCTCAGCCTAGACAACAATTTGACCATTTCACACTGATATGTTGCCTTGGGTAAAGAGATACCTGTCAGATCTTGATTTTTCTGAAAAATCACCCTAAGTGTTCTGGTGTAAAAGATGTGCCTGCTGTGGGCCAAAACATTGACTAAACTATTACTGGATTGCTGTGACTCACCCCACCTTTACTTTGAGGCCAGGTCTCCAGTAGGAGTGCTTTGTAGGTAAACACTGGTATTACCCCCTTTCCCGTCCCGCCCCCCACATCTGGGGAAGTAAACTATTTATTTTTGCTGATATAACTGTCTACAGTAGGGGCTCTTGTTTGCACAGCTATATTGGTCACAAATCACACCCCTGACCAAAAACCTATAATGGCAAAAGCTTGTAGCGTACACTTGGGGTATATCTATAGTTGTGTTGCTGTACTGGAGACACTTACTACAGCCCCGGAAAGGGAGACGGGGTTCTTCTGTTCCTGTAGGTGCTGGTCTATATTACAAAGTTAAGCCAATTTAGCTAAGTAGCTCAAGGCTGTGAAAAATGTTCTAGTCTGTGCAATGTAATTAAGTCGAGCTAAGCTCCAGTGTAGACACTGTTAGGTTGACAGAAGACTCCTCTTCCATTGCTGTAGTAAGTGTTTACACTAAAGTGCTGCAGTGCCACTGTCATTTCTGGTGTAGATGTGCCCTAGAAAATCTACCTCTCCGAGAGATGGCAGCTTGGTGGATGGAAGAATTCTTCTGTCGACTTAGCGGTGTCTACACTGGAGTTTAGCGTGGCTCAACTACATTGCACAAGGTGTGAAATTTTTCAAAGCCCTCAGTAGTTAAGCCAACCTAACTTTGTAGTGTACACCCACCCTTGGCCTGAGATGGTTCAAGCTCATATGGAGGAGGTCCCATCCTGCATCACCTGGGCTCCTCTACTGTTGATTAACACCTGGACAATGCCTGATGCCTGTTTCACTCCTTGCCAGTTCATCTCAGTTACACAAGTTACCTGCTGCCAAAAAAAGATCTGGGTCATTGCTCCTAAAATAGATTCAGTGCTGAGCAGATTGTTCAAGCAAGCTTTCCTTTACTCATAGAGGTTAATGTCTATCCCCACTGAGATCCCTAGACAAGTGCATCAGCCTCCTGAAGAAGCCTTGTGTGTTAGGCTACTCTTGCTGAACACTGTCTTAAAGGTGTAAAATCTGTTCACTTATACATATGCCTGAAAGGAAGCTTGGCTGCTGCAATATATCTGGGGCAGGGGGCTGGGTGAACTGTTTTTTTAAAGTTGCTGATGGTCACTTACATTTTGCTATGCATTCAGGTATTTGTGTCAAGAAACAATGGGGCTGCATTTGACACTTTATAAATACACAAACAGGTGTTTTACTGGCACAGAGCTGTGATAGCCGATGTCTGCACACGCAGGATATCTGTCCCCTTAGTGTGGTCAGAGCATAATATGGTTATAATGGTGACCGTCTAGTTCTGATAATGGTTGTCAAGAAACCATTATAACCACAGGATGCCTTGACCACGCTGGAGGGAGCCATTCCAGTAGGAATCTTTCATTTTTAAATCCATTTTTAAAAATGGTTTATGGTGACAGGGCTCTGTGAACTCTATGATCCCAGACTCATGGGACTGCACATACAATTGGCTATTGTGTCCATAGGAGAATCTGCACTTTTGCTGTAGCTGGGTGTCTGACGTGGCCATTTTGCCCCTTAGGGACCTTCTACCCCAAAGGGGAGTGCATTAAGCCAGCAGCAGGGTGGGAGAATGTTCTGCCTAAAGGGGGAGCCCCACAAAGCAGGAGGACAGCTCTCTGGGCTTGTTAGGAACCCCTTTGTCTATCTCTGAAGGTGTGTGCCCTTTTTTTGGGGCATGTCGGGGACATGGTATCTAGGGGCTGCGTTGATGAGTCATTGGTGCCAGGCAGAGCTCTGGGCTGCAAAGTGTGCCAGCCCTAAGGTACACCCCAACACAAAGCCCTTTGTGGCCCATCACTGCACAATAGTTCAGTATCTCCCTTGGATTGCCTGTAGTAGGGGGCCTTTCCCTTCTCAGAGGGGCAGTGGCATGGGGGTTCCCCCACTACTTACACCCCAGTAGTTGGGGTATAGCTGCTTGGATGGCAAGCAGGCTGGACTGCATTCTTCTCTTACCACACACAGTCCTGTACTACTTGACCCAGGAATGATCTTTCTGCTCAACTATGATTGGATCTCGCTGAGAGGTTCCCCATTATCATGCATACAGACATAGCACAGCACAAGAATATGGTGCCTTCCTTTCAAAAGGGGAACAGATCCTGCACTAGAGTCTCAAGGCCTAAACTTTAGAAACTCTTCTACCTTCTATAAACCAGAGAGAAGTTATTAATCCTTCAGAGGCAGGGCCCCAGCAACCTGGGGAAAGGGATACCGGTTCTCTGTGTGAACAGGTAAAAATCACATGACATGCTTCAGGATTTCTAAAGGTTCCTTTGGGAGGGTGGGGTGGTTAAAAAGAGAGGCCCCCATATTCCTGCAATTTAGGAGCACCTTGCTGCTGACTTCTCACTCTACCTTAATTCCTGACCTTTCTTGTCCCCTCTGCACACCCCCCTCCCAATATCAATCAGTTTTGAGTGTTCCACTTTTATTTTGAACATTGACATTGTTTAATATTGCACATTGTACCTTTATGATAGTATATATGTAAAAGTCACTCATAAAGAACATTTATAAAGTGCCTAAAGAAATCCCGTGAAAGCTAACTCTAAGCTGAGACTTTTTTGTACATTTTTTTTCTGGAAGTGATTTTTATTTTCCTTTCAGAGCTGTAAACCCCTAGGGAAGCTTATGAAAGATTGTTGATAAATACATGACAATAGCTGTTTTATTAAACAATAGTATCAGACAAATTTAGTGTATGTATCTTTTGAGGCTTTGTTTAAAAGTCATATCAGTTTTTCCATACTTAATGTAGACTGTCTAATATTGCATTGAATGCATTTGACATTTGTGTGAGATTTTTATTTTTGTTGGGGTATTTTTTTGGTCAGGATGTAAAAAATCTCCCCTATGTTTTGTCTCTTATCCTGTAGCTGCTGCAGCCTGAAAAGGAGCTTGCCTGTAGATAGGAGGCGGCCCTGGTTGAGCAGGGGCTGGTGCGGGTTAATGACCTAGCGCCTCCTCCCCACCCCACAGTCGCTGGTGTCAGATCAGTACATCTGATCAGACACTGCCAGGTTCCCTTAGTTGAAAATTGGATACCTGGCAACCCTAAAGTTAAAAAACAGATTGTCTAGGTAAAACCTGGATGGGTGGCTACCCCATCATCTCCCCATCTAATAAAAGAAAATCCCCTATATGGGGTAATGACACCAGCTACTTGGAAGTAGGAGGAATAGAACAATTATTCACATCAGACCTAAAAGTGGCAATACTTCAACAAAAAAACTTCAAAAACAGACTCCAACGAAAAAAGAAAAGGAGTACTTGTGGCACTGCTGAATTGGAATTAATTTGCAAACTGGATACAATTAACTTAGGCTTGAATAAAGACTGGGAGTGGATGGGTCATTACACAAAATAAAACTATTTCCCCATGTTTATCACCCACCCCCCACTGTTCCTCAGACGTTCTTGTCAACTGCTGGAAATGGCCCACCTTGATTATCACTACAAAAGGTCCGTGTCTCCCCCCCCTTTCCCTCCCCCCAATGTGTGCACTGAGTGCTGATAGCATCTCCTCAGGTCATATGTCAAAGGTCTTCTATGTTGGCATGTTAGTTTTTCTTCCATTACATTTTCAAATTTATTTATATTCTGGATATTCAGCTACCAATGGAATGGGGTTTTTATCCGTCTCTTTCTTTCTTGCGTACATCAGTGGTGAGGGCTTTTATTACCCATCTATTTATTTTATTTTAAGAAGGAAGCTGTTTTGGCAGGGAAACAAGCTGAAAAATAAAGCAAGAAATTCAAACAGAAGGGGGAAAGGATTTTTGTTCCCTATTAGCAGTGAAACCATGTACCTTCTCGGGACAGACTTTTGAATGTATTATTTTTTCCCATTTCTCTGTGTCTAACAGTCTTTAGGTGTACCTACAATAAACATAATAAAAACTTCAGCTAAATGGATGTTAAACCAAATAATTCCCTACCCTGCACTCTCCAGATGTCCATAAAAACAAACTCCCTCTGTCAAGCAACCCCTTGAGAAAAACCCTGAGTAGATATGAAGAAATGAGGTTAAGAAATGAGGGCTCTGTTGGACCATAGGGAGGCAGAGGGAATGCAAATGGCCTGCCACCAGAGTATGAATCTAGTGACGCATCTAAACGGCTAGATTAGAATGTTAGAAGGGTGCTCACTAATGTATGAGGAACCCAACCATAAATGGCTTTATAGTTTAACATCAATACCTTGTATTGCACCCAGAAAGGAACTGGAAGTTAGTCCAGGCTATGGAAGCACAGGCGTAAGTGGTTCCTCATACAGGGATCACACTGGTGTGTGGGCAGCTGTATTCATAGCTGGGGTCTATACAGTTTTCACATAGCAATAATCCAGTCTGGAGGTGACTATGAAGACATGGACAGTATGGTCCACATCTGAAAGAAAAGACAGCAACTTGCCAGATGCAATTGGATTAAAGTGAGCGGCTGCTGCTGCTCCCTGGACATACAGAAACAGCTGAGGGTTCAAGACCCCTGACAAGGTGGCAAACTTGAAAACCCCCATTAGCCTCCGAGGCGTGGGAGCTGTGGCTGCTATATATTGAATATTGGGAGCTGTTTGTGGCTGTAAATACAATTCCAGATATGTGACTGGTATTTACGTTGCAGTCTAGGGTCGCTCTCAGAAGCTGTAAGCCTCATAAACTCGATTCAGAACAGACTTTTTGCTGGTGCCGTGGCCCTGGAGGAAAGTTGCTTTTCTCCAGCGCCACCAGGGATTATGGAAAGGTGGTTCTTTTTACCACTTTAACCAGGTTGGATGGGCAGGAGGGGGCAGCTAATGGCTCAGATTTCCAGCAGTGCTTAAAAGCCACTAAAACACTGAAATTTTGACTTGACTTTTAGTGCATCACTAAGCTGCAGGGTGACGAAGCTCCTAAGATACCACAATGATGAACAGGTTAGAAACGCCTGGACAGGAAGAGGCTTTGCCCGGTGGGGGATCTGATATTAAGAAACCATTGAAAGGGATTCCTAGCTGTTGGCTTGTTGCTTTATTTTAATGGCTCAAAAATGGAAAATTACTTTCTTGAGCCACTTAAGAAGTGGGACCTGAGCCTGGTCGACGCTTAAAATCTAGATCAACCTAGATGAAAAATTCACATCCTTGACTGACATAGTTAAGCTGACCTAGCCCCCGTGGTACATGTGGTTAGGCTGATGGAAGAATTACTGCCTCTGAGAGGTGGATTAACGGGGGGACGACGACGACCCTTCTGTTGCTTTAAGAAGTGTCTACAGTACTCTGTGCAAACCCCCCCCCCCCAAAAAAAAAAAAAAAACGAACAACCCACCTTGAGGAATTTTTTGGAAAAAGGTCTATTTTGGGGGGCTTACACCTCCAGATTCCTGACTCCAGTGACCCCAAGAGGCATAGCAAATTTTAAGAAAATCTAGTTAAGTATATGCATTTCAGAACCTTAAAAGTATCATACTTTAACCAGGAAGGAGAGGGACAGTGGAGAGAAAGGGCTCCTCCGCTACACAGCCATCTGCAGAATTCAGGCTCTGAAAGGTGTGAAGAGGCATATGTCCTCAGCTGAATGAGAATGCCCTGTGGAGATGAATACAACCTGACACAATAGCTCTGAGAGGTGTGAATTGCTCCATTCTTCTCAGTGGTGTTCCCATCCCACTCCGGAGAGCTTTAGAGGGGTGATGGGCATGAAGTATGCCTGTTTTCTGCTGCACACCCAACAAGGCAGGACTTGCCCAGATCCTGCTTCACATGGGGAGGAGGAAGGGGGACTCAGATGAGTGGGGTTTAGGAAAAGGGCGGGTCCAACCCCTGTAGATGGGCACAGGCTCACCCAGATCCTGGCACAAACACAGGGGGCATCAAGAGCAACTCAGACAGCCCCAGGGGGGACAAGGCTCCTATGAGGGGCCCAGGGTGGGGTGCTCAGACTCCCCTAGATGGCAAGAGCCCCCCAGATATGAGCACGCACATGGGAGGGAATAAGATGGGTCTGACTGGTGCTGCTGTTCTCCTCCAGTCCTGCTGCCACTCACCCCCACATCCTCCTTCCCAGTGTCACACACTTCTTTCACCTGAACCCTTACCCTCTCTCCTGTTCCCATAACCTCCTCTTGCTGCAGCCTCAAACCCTACTCCGCTGCCCCCTTAAAACCCTCCCATCATTCTCGCATCTAATACCTCCCCCCCACCCCCGACTGATTACATTCCTTCCAAAATAAAACTGCCACCCATGACTCAAATTGTTGTAACCTCCAGACACTCAGTCCAAAAAGCCTTTGGTCTTAGGTGAGGGCTTGCCGCTTGTAATGAATTGATCCTTAGTTAAGTTAATTGAAGTGTGATTTCAGAGCCATCAATCTTAAGAAAGTCTGTGATTCATCCAGTCACTAGTACCTTCCGCTTTAGCAGTACAAGGCAACAGAAGGAAATTGTTTTTTGGGGGGAAAAAGGGGTTCCTGTAACTTGGGAACCCCCTCAGTCAAATGACCCCAAATTCAGAATGCTACCCACATTCAAACAAGGCACACCAAATTTCTAAGCGATCCGAGTAACTGTACAGATCTCAGAGCACTTACAAGAGTTGATCTTTAAAGCATGTAAAATGGCAGGAATGGAAACCCTCTAGCTGTTTTTCTGTATTGGTGCACGTGTGCTGTTAATATGTACCTTTGCTTAAATACTGTTCTCAGTTTGGGTCCCCTAAAGCTTTAGTGGGTGCCATGTACTACTTTGGGTGAAACTCAACAGCTTGAGACTATTTTGACACACATCAAAATCAATACTTTGACCTCTAGCTCTTTGCATAAAACATCCATCTAGAAACTTTTGGAAAAAAACGATTGTTTTTTTTCCCCCAGGGCTTATCTCAGCAATCCCTAGCTCAAAGGACACCAAGTTGGGATCACTAACCCTACCTTGCATCCCCTGGGGCACACCAAATCGCAAAAGGAATCTGACTAAGCATGTTGATTTTAGAGGCCTTAGAAAGGTCAATCTTTAAACAGAAGTTGTGATGCAACCTTAACTATAGTCATGCTGCTGCACCACTATAATACAGAGTTTTTCTCCCATGACCAACTGGGAAGAAGCAGAAGGAACTGGAGAGACCCTAGAGGTATTGACAGAAGAGCACCCTGGTTTTTGGCAAGATGGGAATTGTGCCATGTGACCTGCACTGCAAGGTGTGGGGAAAGGCTACGGTTCAAATCTATCACTCTAGTCCAACACCACTTCCAGCTATTTGAGCTTACAATGATTTCAGCATCTTAGTAACTACTGTCTGTTTTGGGGTTTGGGGTGCAATCACCACTTGCCCTGCAACCCTGGGTGCTGAATAGTGCTTTGCTGCTGTAGCTCTCAGCCTGGGATGCTCACAACCAGCCTACAAGCATGTAGGTCACACCTTGAGTGTCTGCTTCCTAGAGAGCCCTAGTTCAGCAGCTCTGACCTCAGCAGCCTGTCTATAGCTCCACCACTACATTCTGTCTTTCACCAGCCTTGATTACAACCAGCAAGGTGTTCTGTGCAATGTCCAGCCCTCTCCTGGACAGTTCAGAGAAATCATGTGGTTTTGTTTGTTCCTTTAAAGACACAGAAGCACATCATAGCTTATTAATTTAACTGCGGTAAATACACTTTTCTCTACAAAAAACAGCTCTGAGTTGGTTTATAGTAAATAAAACATTTATTAATGATTTCACATAGATTAAGTGATGCCAAGTAAAAGGAATAAAGTTAGAAATGGTTACGAGCAAATAAAAATGAAAACACATCTAAAAGTCTAAAACAAGCAAGGTACAGGCTTTGTTCAACGTGGTTTCTCTCACCATTTTCCCTTTTTCCCAGCTGTGGCTGACTTTCTCTGTCAGGACCTTCCATAGACGCACAAGGGGCTGGCTTCCCTGGTCTTCCTGGGTGACCGATCTTTGCCTAAGCAGGTTTTTCACCTATATTCAGTTCCCAGAGACTTCCTTCGACCAAGGGTGTTGCAGGGCTGACCTGTCTCTTTTAGCTTTCAAGAGCCCGCTGGCCTCTTGTGTCTGGTGATGGATGCCAAAGATGGCTTCTGTCTTTGCTTATATCTTCCAAAGTTCAATGACTTTTGTTTCAAGATGCAAGATGACCTCATGCTGTTCTTCCCTTCTTGTGGGCCTCCCATCCCCCTGTATGTAAATGGAGTTCCCATTGTTTTGATTCCACCATGCTTAATTTACATAGGAAACAGATAAATAGCTGCCTTCTCTCCTGTCTGGGTGGGCACCTGTTTCTCCCTGTTTAGCCACAGATTTTAAAGCATAATATAATTAACTATCTGTATTTCCTCGTATAGTGGTAATATATATGTTTCACAGTGATGTTAATCACTGGTGTGTCATTAGCTTCCAGAAAAGAATTCACCCTATACATTGTTATAAAACAGTAATATTGTATTAAATCAACTTATTCAACAGCTTATCACTTGAGGTTCAGCCCCCATCTTTATAGACCAGTAAACCTCTGAAATGGAGTCTTCTGAGGGTTACCAGTCAAAGTAAAATTTATTCAAGCTATGAGGAAGGTAACATGGAGTCTGGTAGTGAAGGAAGCTCCATGCTCTTTCTTCTCCCGTTTGTTGGCTTAATAGCTTTTTTTATTGGCTAACTCCCCCTGAAATGCCTGGTTTAAACACACGTTAGTCATAATTCCAGCATATATCAGTTACTCTGAATACACCCTGCCTACATACACTACAAAAGAATATTAATGATCAGTGAGTTAATAGTTTACAAATGATTTCTCACAAGCATAGGTACTGGAACTAGGGATGGTGGGGGGTGGTGCCACACCCCCTGGCTTGAACTGATTTCCATTATATACAAGATTTTACCGTTTGATTCAATGGCTCTCAGCACCCCCACTACAAAAACTGTTCCAGCGCTCCTGCTCACAAGTCTTTAAATTTCAAAAGTTTTAACATGTTCAGAGGATTTCAAGCTTGGTGCTCAGCCTGACGTCTGCTATCTTTGTTTCACCTAGTAAATCATGAGTCTAGAGCTGAGGGAGATATGTATGATTGGATGCCCCTCTTTATGACTGGTTTCAGAGTAACAGCCGTGTTAGTCTGTATTCGCAAAAAGAAAAGGAGTACTTGTGGCACCTTAGAGACTAACCAATTTATTTGAGCATGAGCTTTCGTGAGCTACAGCTCACTTCATTGGAAGTCGATGAAGTGAGCTGTAGCTCACGAAAGCTCATGCTCAAATAAATTGGTTAGTCTCTAAGGTGCCACAAGTACTCCTTTCCTCTTAATGACTGCAGACCGTTTTAATGAGTTTCAGATTGCCAGAAGCAGCTATCCACCTGCAGCTAACTGTGAAAGCTGGATGTTGAAAACAATTTCCTTCTGTTATAAGTTTTTGCACTCAATCCTGAGCTCTTATGTGAATGTACTAACTCTTACATACAGGCCCTTTTTTCTTTAACTTTTATTATGTGTAGTCCCATTGACTGAAATGGCTCTATAGGCCTGATATGGATCTCCTGGATTCTCAAGTCCTGCCCCTTGCTATCACAGGAAACTACTCATGGTGGTAATGTTAAACATGCGCATAAGTGTGCGCTGGATTTGAATATAAAGCTCTATGCTGTCAATATTAGATTATCAGACAGTGTCATTGTTTGTAGCATAGCTATTTGTTTTGCTGCCTCATCTGAAGTGTACTTTCTTAATTTACGAAATTTTTTTCTTCAAAGAAGCTTTTTTTTATACCAATATGTAAAGCAGCTCAAATAATTTCCCTGGAAAATCTGTTTGCAGAGAGGTGAGGCTAAGTCCTCAAATATGTTATGGTGGTAGAGCATGATTAAAAGCGGATTAAAGTGTGCACTTTTTTTTTTTAAAAAAGGGATTTTGTCCTTCAGTCTGTTTCGTGATGACTTGTGCTGTGTGTCTCTGTGCTGGACGATCTTGGCAAAATCTTAATAGAAGATCTGAATAGCAGTCATGTGAAGTGCTGATCTCAGCTGCAGCTCTGCCTTCCTGCAAAAGGGGAAACTAAAAAAGAAAAGTGTGGGTATGAGTAGAAAGAAGATAATGGGAAGATCGAGAATTGCTGCACTGAATCAAAGCCACATGCAAGGAGCATTTGAATCAGAGCATTGTACATCACTTTTGAGTGAAGAGCTTTTGCAGCTATATTGTGCACTTGGTTTTTTCCCTGTGTAATTTGTTATGAATTTTTCAGTGTACCAGAGCCACTATGTATGTTGCACCTCAGAGTGATATAAATCATGCATGTTAACATATTAGAGGCCAACTGTTCTGGTAGGCTGCTAGTGTCTTTAAAATTGGAACTTCTAAACCCACAGAATTGTGAGTCTCCCCCCATTTCTTGGCTCAGCACATCAGTCAACATTTGTGTGTTTAATTTTAGTATCGAAAAGGAGAGAGCTCTGTCTAGTGCAGCTTTTGGTGGTTGTGGTAAAGTAAACTGATGAACAGTAGTCCCCTAAAGTGTACTGGTGAGCCCTGATTATACTACAGAAATAACCATCTCTAAACACACTCATGAAACGTGGTTGTGGCATAACGGTGCTACAACATGCTTTCTTGCCTTTGTCAACAGAAATAAGCACACTAGCAAGCTCTCTTAGACTAGACTCCATTAGGGTTAAAATATGGGTTACCTAGCATAATTATAACACTTTACCTATCCACCCAGGCATGTTATATTGGAACTGAGCCCCGTAATGTCACACAATTGTGCCTTAATGGTAGGTAAATTTACAGATAGGTATTCCTTCAGGTGAGCCCAATATAGAGGTTCAGTACTTACAGAGAAACTGGGCCATTTTCCAATGCCTTTAACATAGTGCTTGCACTAAGTGTTGTAAGGAAGGTGAAACAATAACAAATATTAAAGTTCATATTTATCCAGAGAATTTTCATGCCTTTTTAAAAGCAG